>NW_012101599.1:1040002-1090271 GCF_000951045.1 Mandrillus leucophaeus
TAGAGCTGTTATCAACCTAGGAATCTTCTCCATCACCCCGGGAGTTCGCGTTTTTGATGGATATCCTGTTCCTGTGTCCTACGTCCTCCTCATTCCTGGTATGTTTTCTCGCTTGATGACACACAACCTCCACCTGCTTCCTGAAAATAAAATCAATAAAAAGTAGTGGTGTTTGAATTAATATTTTGAGACTGGCATATCTGAAAATGTTTTTATCTTACTTTCACACTTTTATTGAAAGTAAAATGTTTTTACATTGTGGGTTGGGGGCTAAAAATGCTAGGTTGGAAATCACTTGGAAGGCATCACTCTTCTGGCTTCTAGTCTTGTTCTGGAAAACCCCAGTACCATTCTGATTCCTGCTCGATATGGTTTGGCTGTGTTCCCACCCAAATGTCATCTTGAATTATAGCTCCCATAATCCCCACATGTTGTGGGAGGTGATTGAATCATGACGGCAGGATTTCCTGTGCTGTTTTTGTGATAGTGAATAAGTCTCATGAGATCTGATGGTTTTTATAAAGGGAAGTTGCCCCGCACACACTCGCTTGCCTGCCACCATGTAAGATATGCCTTTGCTCCTCCTTTGCCCTCCACCATGGTTGTAAGGCCTCCCCAGCCATGTGGAACTGTTAAGTCCATTAAATGTCTTTTCTTTAATAAATTACCCAGTCTTGGGTATGTCTTGATTAACAGTGTAAGAATGGACTAATACACTGCTCCTTTATGTGGCTCTGGTTTTCTCTCCAGAAGATTTAGAGTTTTCTCACTTTTCCCAGTATTTTGAAATTCCAAGGTGATCTGTTGTCATAAATACTACAGTAGTTGGTGGGACTCTTGTAATAGACTCATCTGCCCAATGCACAACAAGTCAGTATGCTGAGACACCAGGGAGCAGCAGAGAACAAATTAAATAATTATAGGGCAGCCTAATGAGATGGGAGGAAACTGCACATCCACCTCCCTGAGGAGTTTGGGGCTAGGGATGTTAAGGGGTTTGGAGTGGGCTGAGGTGTGGGGATCATTGATTGATTGATGAATTCAGGGTAAAGTCATGGGAAAGGGAGATGAAGAAACTTATTCTCATGCTGATGTAGTTCTTCTGTAAAGGTTTTCGCACTGGTTGATGTCAGCTGTTCTGCTAGAACTCAGGATCTGAAAAACATTGTAATCAATTCTTAAGCAAAAGCTCTATGATTCTAGCATCAGAGATCCTCCTTATCTTCCAACTTTTATGAGGAAGTTTTAAAATTTCATGTTATCATTTTTATATGTTCCTCTTAATATGGCACCTGGATCTTGTTTTATGGATGCAACATCTCCCTTTTCCACTAAAAAATGAATTACAAATTTTATAAAGGTATCTTGTTCTCTATATTACCTCTCATTCCTTTATTATGTTTTTTCTTTCTTTCATAAAGACTTTCCTCAGTTATCTGCTAATCCTGAGTTCATTCATATTTAAAGGGAAAATGATTAGACTAAAAAAATGATTGGAGGCCAGGTGTGGTGGCTCACGCCTATAATCCCAGCACTTTGGGACGCCAAGGTGGGAGGATTGCTGGAGCCCAGGAGTTTGAGACAAGCCTGAGTAACAAAGCAAGACCCTGTCTCTACAAAAAAATTTAAAAATTAGCTGGGCATGATGGCACATGCCTGTAGACCCAGCTACCTGGGAGGCTGAGGTGGGACAATGACTTGAGCCTGGGAAGTCAAAGTGGCGGCGAGCCATGGTAACCCCACTGCACTCCAGCCTGGGTGACACCACAAGACCCTGTCTCAAAAATTTAAAAATAAACAAATAAATAAGGTTATTGGAAACTCTGCATGCAAGGGTTTTTCTTTTGGTAGGACTTCCCAGAAGGAAACTGGCTATTTTGTTGAGAAACTCTTAAACATTATTATCTGCAAATCCTGTCTCTGGGATTGATGAATTTCCCCAGAGAAGAATTCTCTAATTTCCTGAGCCTGGCCTAGTTCACAGCCAAGTGAGGAAAGGGGATGCCACAGGGCTTGATTTTTATTACACTCCACTGTTTTCACCTAGACCTAGGTCCTGAGCCTAGACTCCCTTTCCTTTGTCCACTCTAGAGAGTGACAATGACTCCCCCCATTCACTTGTCTTCTTCTGGATGAGGGAGGGGTGGTCCCAGTCCTGAGTGAAGTAGGCAAGGGAATCTCTAACTTCTTCTTTTACAGATTTTCAATTAATCCTCTCGTTTTTAGCCCACCGGGATCGTCCCCACGAGCAATGCCCTATGCTTCCACTTCCAAGACTCTCTGGGTTCTGTGTTGTGAATCCGCCCAGCAGCTCCTGACCCACCCTTTGCAGCGCTAGCTTTCTGCATCCTGTGGTCTGCTCAGTTACTCACTGCTAGATCTGACTTCCTCTTGCAGTCATTCAGTTGACCTCTCTCTGCTGTGACTCCTTTCATGTTCTCTTTGCTTTTGTGAACCAATGTCTTTTTATCTCTTTCCTGTCACTTTCATGGAGGGTTGGGAGGGAATAGAGACAAATGGCTGTGTGCAATTCATCATGCTTACATAAATCTCCATAAAGCCACAGCTCCCGACGTCATTAACCGGCCCACCTGTGTGTTTCTTACCCACCCTCGCCCCTCACTGGGGACAATCCCATTGTCTCCTAAATGCTTACCACATTTCCAGTGAAACGACCTTGCCTTTCCTTTGGATTTAGGGAGGGGCAGAGTGTTAGGATCTGCATAACAAGATACCCCGCTTTCAATGTAGAATCAAGAATGGGAAATAAAGCAACCCCTGCTAGTTTCCAAAGTATTAGACACCGCTCCAGGGTCTCAGCAACTCTAAATACGTCAGACTTTTCTCAAGGAGTAAAACAGCCACCCACGCCTTTGTGAAAGCTCCCAAGTCTGAAATTGTGCTGAATGAAGAAAAACTCCCACACCAGACGGTTCCAGGCGCCCCTCGGAAAGAGCAGCCATTGCTCTTAGTTATCCCTTTGCCTCAAAACAAACAAACAAACAAACAAACAAAAAAACCTCAAAAACCAAAAAACAAGCAAACAAACAAAAACGACGACGACAACAACAACAAAACAACCCTCTGTAGTCACAGTGGAGAAAAGGTAGGACTGGGGGCAGCGGGGCTTGAGAGCCCCGCCCTCAAATGTTTATATAAAAGGAAGAGCTGCCTGGCACAGTGGTGACTGAGCTGTGCCCCTTCCAGGCTGAGCTCTGTCTTCAGCTGGACAATTTGAGCCAGCTGCGCCTGTTTCTTCCCCAGGGCTGAGCAGGCTTTTATCCACAGGCGGTTTCCTGGGATTGCCATTAGTGAAGACAGGGATCAAGGACTCACAGACAATGCCCTGCAAAGACAGCCACTCCCTTGGCAACTGGGGCAGAGTTTGCATCTTGGAGCTGGAACCTTGGCGGCCCCTGAGCACAGTGTTCTGGAGGAGTCTGCGCTGAAGGGCGGCCTGGAGGCCTGTGGGACATTGGGAACGGTACCAGCTGGGGCCTGGGCTTGCCCCTGGGTACAGAATGTTTTATTCAGTGGGCAAAGCAGTGCCAGGGTGGATGAATAAAGCCTTCAGATTTTGCATGGGGGTTTGTTTAACTCTCCCCCTTCTCATCCTCTGAACACAGCCAGAGGCATTTGGAACATGGCCCATATGATCATATCATTGGTGACAATGGAATCCAGGCCACCCAGCATCAATGAGTCTCTAACAAGGCACAACTGGCTGCTGGGACTTGTCTCCAGCATTGCAACGTTGCCAGCTATTCTTTGTCTAAGCGCACTCATGTTAATGTGTAAGCCATTTCCTTCCCAGTGAGAAGGTTCTTTGTGAGATTGCTGTGTATGCTCACACTTGGAGACTGAAAGTTGGACTCGTAGGTACTGAGCGTCTTGTTGTGGAGTCCAGATGCAATGCCTGGGCCCCCTGCTCCAGCTCCCATCCAGCCCTGGGTCAAAGCCTGGAGGCAGAGGACGGGACAGCAGGGTGAGCTCCAGGATGTGGAGGCAGGAAGATGAGGTGTGGTGGGGAGAAGGTATGTGGGTGTGGAGGGTAGAAAAGTGTCCCCGAAAAGATAGCTCCAAGTCCTTACCCCGGTACTTGCCAATGTGACCTTATTTTTGGAAATGGGATTTTTGCAGGTATGATCTAGTTACAGGTCTCAAGATGAGATCATCCTGGATTTAAGGTGGGCCCTGAGTCCAATGAGTAGTAGGTATTTTTGCAAGAGAAAGGAGAAGATTTGAAACAGAGGGAAGAAAGCTGTGTGAACTTGGAGGCAGAGATGGGAGTGATGCTGTCACAGCCAAGAAATACCAGGAAGCACCACAAGTGGGAAGAGGCAAGGGAGGGATTCCCCCCAGAGCCTTCAGAGATCAGAGAACACATTGATTTTGGAATTTTGGTCTCCAAAACTGTGAGACAGCAAGTTTCTCTTGTTTGTTTTTTTGTTGTTGTTGTTGTTGGTTTTTTGTTTGTTGTTTTAGACGGCGTTTTGCTCTGTCGCCCAGGCTGGAGTGCAGTGGCGCAATCTCGGCTCACTACAAGCTCCACCTCCCGGGTTCACGCCATTCTCCTGTTTCAGCCTCTCGAGTAGCTGGGACTACAGGTGCCCCCACCACGCCCAGCTAATTTTATTATTATTATTATTTTTGTATTTTTGGTAGAGACAGGGTTTCACCAGGTTAGTTCTCTTGTTTTAAGCTGCCACAGGTGTGGTACTTTTGTTACGGTAGCCCTAAGGAGCTAATTCATAGGAGAGATAGGGGAAGGGAAGAGACAAGAAGATAGAAAGATGAGGAGGTGGGTGCAGGGACAGCCATGCAGGCTGAGGCAGCAGGTGCGGAACAGCTCCCCTCCCTGTCATAGTCATTTCATAACAAAATATCCTGGACTGGTGGCTTACACAACGGAAATTCATTTTCTCAGAGTTCTGGAGGCTGGAAGTGAAAGATGAGGGTGCCAGCATGGTCAGTTTCTGGTGAGGGCTCTCTCTCCGGCTGGTAGACGGCTGCCTTCTGGCTGTGTCCTTGTAGGAGAAAAGATGGCAAGGGCAAGCTCTCTACCTTCTCTTCCACCACGAGCTTCAAATCTAAACCCGATTATCTCCCAAAGGCCCCTTCTCCAAACACCATCACTTTGGGGGTTAGGGTGTCCACATATGAGTTTAGGGAGGATGCAATTCGGTTGACAGCATGCCTTCAGCGCGTGGGTGTCCCAGCATAGGTCTGGCAGTTAGAGGCCAGAACTACACGGAATCTTGCTGTGCAAAATAGGCAAAAACACCATTGATTGAAGGATAATTTAACCTGGAACAGAGAAGTTATATTGAGAATCAAAGAATGATACCTTTGCCTTGGGTTTAACGAGGCTGAAAATAAAGACCAAACCGGCAGCAGTCCGGATGAAGGTGAAGGCAGGTGGGGCATCATTCACCAGACTTGGGAAGTGGGGGAACAGCGCTTATCTGTTTGGGCCTCGTCACTGCCCTCCCTGTCATCTCCTGTGAGAAATAATTCCCTGACTGGTGTCCCTCCTGTTTTGGGATGAATTGTCCTCCAGCTGCTCCTGATTCCTATGTTAAAGTCTTGGTGTGGTGGCTCACATCGGTCATCCCAGCACTTTGAGAGGTGGGAGGATTGCTTGAGGCCAGGAGTTCAAGACCAGCCTGGGCAACACAGTGAGACCCCATGTCCACAATAAAAGAAATTAGCTGGGCACGGTGGTGGATGCCTGTAGTTCCAGCTACTCAGGAGGCTGAGGCAGGAGGATTGCTTGAGCACAGGAGTTGGAGGCTACAGTGAGCTGTGGTTGTGCCACCGCACTCCAGCCTGGGTGACAGAGTGAGATTCTGTCTCAAAAAAAAAAACTGAAACAAATCCTAACCCCTTAGTACTTCAGAATAAGACTGTATTTGGAGGAGATGAGGCCTTTAAAGAGGCAACTATAGGCCGGGCGCGGTGGCTCACGCCTGTAATCCCAGCACTTTGGGAGGCCAAGGCAGGCGGATCACAAGGTCAGGAGATTGAGACCACTGTGAAACCTCGTCTCTACTAAAAATACAAAAAATTAGCCAGGTGCGGTGGCAGGTGCCTGTGGTCCCAGCTACTCAGGAGGCTGAGGCAGGAGAATGGCGTGAACCTGGGAGGCGGAGCTTGCAGTGAGCCGAGATCGCGCCACTCACTCCAGCCTGGGCGACAGAGCGAGACTCCGTCTCAAAAAAAATAAATAAATAAATAAAATAAAGAGGCAATTACATTAATGAGGTCATTAGGGTGGGTCCTGATCCAATATGGTGGATGTCCTTGTAAGAAAAGGGAACTAGGATGCAGACACGTGCAGAGGAAAGACAGGGAGAAGACGGCCCTCTGCCAGTCAAGGAGAGAGGCCTCAGAAAAAATCAATCCTGCCAACACCTTGATCTCGGCAAAGCTCCAGGCATGTGAGAAAATAAGTTCTGTGGCAGCCACCCAGGCTGTGGTAGTTTCTTATGGCAACCATCGCCCACTAAGACACCGTCTCCAAGACCCTCCTCTACAGACGGACACCTGACGCCCAGACCACGCCTCAGCCTGCCTCACCTGTGGGCATGTCAGATGCCGGGGAGGCTGGCTGGGAGGAGCACGGGCTTTGGAGCCACCTGCTACACCCTGGAATCTCTGTTCACGGCCTTTTAACTGTGGGACCTTGAGCAAGTTGCTCCATCTCTTTAGTCTTGGAAATCCGTAAAGCTGGAGGCAAGGAACCCTCCCCAGAGCTGTGCAAATTAAATGAACTAACATGTTAAAAGACGGATTTATTTATTTCTTTTAGGCAGGGCCTCGCTCTGTCACCCAGGCTGGAGTGACTGCCGTGTGCGATCACAGCTCACTGCAGCCCTGACCTCCTGGGCTCAACTGATCTCAGCCTCTGAAGTAGCTGGGACTACAGGTGTGTGCCACCATCTCCAGCTAATGTTTTCATGCTTCGTATGTTGCCCTGGGCTTAAGAGATCCTCCTGCCTCAGCCTCCTGAAGTGCTGGGATTATAGGCATGAGTCGTCTCGCCCACCCATGTAGAAAGATTGAATATGCCTGAGGCCCAACGACTCTAATTTAATCTTCTCCAGTTTTACCTACTCTAGGGGACATTTGCTGCGATTTGCAGCCACACTGGGCAGCTTGTCTCTTTGGAGGAAACGCAGAGATCTGCGGGGTGTCGGGTCCTGTTTCCCACGGTGTGCACATGAATCTTCTAACCACATGTCTTCTGGAAGTGGGGACAGGGAGTGGAACCAGTTCTGCCAGGTTCTCCCACTCAGACGGTGGGCTCCTGACTCGACGGGTGTCTCTGCGCAGGATCTCTCTCACTTTCTGCTTCCACAGGCCAACTTCGTTCATGCTGCTTCTGCTTCCTGCTCTGGTTACAGCCACAGGCTCCTCCACATTCTTCTGTCTGCTTCCAGTTTCTTCATCTCACTTTAATCAGTCTTGTCCACCATTGCCAGATAATTAAAAAACAAAGCAAAACAAAAACTAAGCTTCCATGTTATCTACAAAACAGTCAAGGTCTTTCTTCCATGTCATTTACACAATATTCCAGGTGGTTCTTAGCCTTTTAGGAATCAGAGGAGAATTTCAACCCATTATGGGTTTAGGCCTCCAAGACTCTAACAGGAGTGGCGCGGTGGAAGAATAATGGGAGGTGGAAATCGTACCGCTGGCAGGTGTGCTGCTTCTAGATGCATGCCCAAGGAAACACAAACGATATATATATATATTTTTTGAGACGGAGTCTCTCTCTGTCACTTAGGCTGGAGTGCAGTGGCCGGATCTCAGCTCACTGCAAGCTCTGCCTCCTGGGTTCACGCCATTCTCCGGCCTCAGCCTCCCGAGTAGCTGGGACTATAGGCACCCATCACCACACCAGGCTAAATTTTTGTATTTTTAGTAGAGATAGGGTTTCATCGTGTTAGCCAGGATGGTCTCGATCTCCTGACCTTGTGATCCTCCCGCCTCGGCCTCCCATAGTGCTGGGATTACAGGCATGAGCCACCATGCCTGGCCACCACAAATGATAATTTTTACAAATCAAAGCCATGCAAGTCCCACAGAGACATATTAGAACATGTTTTCTTAGATTTGTAAGCCACAGGATCACAATTATGTGGCATCTGAGGGAGAGTCCGGTAGGTTACTAACTAAGGGGCACTCTATGGTGCCACAGAATAGGTAGAAAAGGAAGGGGTAAGGAAAGCCAGGGTGGTGATCCTGAGAAGGAAATTGGCTGGGGAGACTCTGCGCCTTCCAGCCGTGCTCAAATGCTAGCGATAAATACACACAGACAACATACAGTCAAGTACACACATACAGAGTCTCACACACCTTACACACCATTCATGCTCTTGGACGTCTAGAGCACTCATTTCACTGTCAGGTTGCCTTTTCTTTGGACGTCATTTTTCCTTGTGTGGATGTTGTCCATTCCCCTAAGTAGTACAGCAGAGGCTGGCAGTGGCTCATGCCTGTAATCCTAGCACTTTGGGAAGCTGAGGCGGGAGGATCACTTGAGCCTGGGAAGTTGAAGATGCAGTCAGCTGTTATTGCATCACTGTACTCTTGCCTGGGCAATGGAGTGAAGCTCTGTCTCCAAAAACAACAAACACACAAAAAACCCAAAAAACAAAATAACAGAAAAGAAGTACAGCAGATATGGAGCAGAAGTGCGAATGTTCTTCTAAATAGTCACTCTGGGGGCATCCTCCCCTCTCTTCTCCTCCTGTTTTGTTTTTCTTATACTTTTTCTTGCAGTCCAACATCCTTAGCAGTGCAAAATGAGTCAGAAGTTCCTCAAACCTTTGAGTGCTCAGCATCGTATAATCATCACTTTCAAGTAGCATTCGGAGATGTCTTTAAGAGGCAACAGCTATTGTTAGTTGTTTAAGAAACTCCATCACTGTCTTCGATCGGAAACTTTCTCATCGCCATTATGGGCGTCAGTGCAGGCACTCTTACATTTCACTGGGTCTTGGGGTTAGTCATATTGTAGAGAGACACAGAGATGTGAGAAATAAATTGAAAAAAGGTCTGTAGCAACAGATTTTACACCATAAAAGAGTAAATTATTAGGTGTTAGGAAAAATATAAAGGTTGCAAACAGTGTGTTTTATATACTGTTGCCAAGAATAAAAATATGCCAAATATGGGGGAAAAAGGTGTTGGTTAATCAGACTTCTGACTGGCCCCCACCCTGCAGCTCTTAGCACTGCTGGGCTGTTTTATAGGGCAGTAACCCAGTCACCAAAGCAAAGAGGATTCGAATAGGGGCCTTGGAAGATAATGCCAACTCGGGGACTAATTACTGCCTTGTTAAACAGTGAGATGGGGTTCTTGTACATTTTTGGGTATGGCAGTTAAAATATATTTTTAAAAATAAGTTTTTAGAAACCAAGAATTCCCCAAATTCAAGAAGTAACTGATAAAGTAGTTGCGATCTCCCCATAGAACCAGATTGTGCAACAAAAAAGGAAAAGGAACGATGTTAAATGGGAAACAGAATCGGGGTGCCCCTTCCCGATGGCTTTCTGGAAACTCCTTTCAAGCCAGCCACCCACCAGACAATGCAACCAAATGGTCCCTGTATTCGTTTTTTAGAGCTGCCATAACAAAGTGTCGCAAGCTGGGTGGCTTACAACAATAAAAATCTATCATTTGACGGTTCTGGAGGCCACAAGTGTGAAATCAAGACGTCAGCAGTGCCATACTGTCTCCGGAGTCTCTCAGGGAGAACTCTTCTTTGTCTCTCCCAGTTTCTGGCGGTTTCCAGCAATCTGTGGCTTCCTTGGCTTGTCGCCGCATCATTCCAGTCTCAGTCATCACGTGGACTCCTCGCTATGTGTCTGCCTGTGTTTACATTTTCTTCTTCTCATAAGGGCAGCAGTGATTAGATCAGGCCGGCCAGGATATCTTCTTCCCTTGATGACATCTGCAGACTCTGCTTCCAAATAAGGCCTCGTTCATGGGTACTGGGGTTAGGACTTCAACACCTCATTTCTAGTCTCCTATATCACCATGAATAAAGCTGTGCTAGAAAGCTGTGTCCTTGTTACTTATAAAAAATGGTATTGATAATAGCTACCTACTCAAAACTACTCAGAGTAAGATCAGTTTCCAGCATGACAGTATGAGGAGCCCCCTGACCCACCCCTCCAGGGAAACTGGTAAAAACAGCCACTTAAGGCTTCTGGAAATAGTCCCAAGGGAAAACAGCAAAGGAAGAAACCCGTATTCAAGAAAATGTACTGATTTGGTAGGAGAGGTGAATCTGTGGGATTCGAACCAAGACCACTTCTTTCCTCCCCACTCCACAGGTCTCCTCTCCTTCCAGCACAGACGGCCTCTTTCCAGGGAGGAGTAGGGTGGCAGTCTTCTTCATCCTGCCCCCAGCTCCCTGCTGCTGAGGCTGTCTCAGATGAACGCAGTTGAGAGGTGGCGGATGCTGCCCCTACTCCCTACTCATGGAGGGAGGCTGTACCTTGGGTGTGACGTGCTGAGAAGACTGTGGCCCTGGTCACTTTTGCCCTGGCTCCTGGTGGGTTTCCATGCCAGAAGGCTCAAGTTAAGAAGACCACTGGCTACCCCCAACTCCTCCGCCAAGCACCCAGCCCCTGGACTGGGGCAGCGGGAGGGGCGGGAGGGGGTGTCACGCAGAGGAAAGCTCACCATTGTTTCCACTCCCAGCCCCGGAGCTCTGGTTCAGATTTTTTTTGTTGTGAGGTAGGGGAGAAGCAGCAGTTCAGAAAAAAAGATAATTCTTAATCTCTTCCCAAAGGAACTGACGTCGTGTTTAACGGAGCTTGGAGAAAATGAAGCCTAAGGATGCTCTCAAAGCACAGTGGAGGCTGCGGTGAAGGGACGTTGGGAGAAGCTAGTTTGCAGGAGAGAACCCAGAATGAACCGCTGGGAAGGAACCCTTCTGGGGGTCAGAACAAATATCAAACACTGACCTCAGAAACTATTCTTTCAAAGGAGCCACAATTTAATGGGATTAGTAGTTTGTGGAACACTTTATGCCCCAGGATATTGTTGAAAACAATAGAGCAATCGGCCACCAATTAAGGGAGCTTAACAGCTGGATGTGGTTAGGGAAGTGCCAGAGAGCCCTATAGCAAAACCACCGCCATCCCAGTGCAACTGCGGGCACATCCAAAACCGAGCCTCTTTAGGGAACAATATGACAGGCTTAACACTCTGGGAGGGAAAACATACACTTGACCCTTGGACAACACAGGTTTGAACTGCGTGAGTCGTCCTACACACGAATGTTCTTCCATCACTGCCAACCTTGAGGCAAGACTGACCCCTATTCTTCCCCCTCCTCTGCGGCACACTCCGCGTGCAGACGATGGGGATAAAGATCTTTATGATGATCTACTTCCACCTAATGAATAGTAAATGTGTTTTCCATTCCTTAGGATTTTCTTAATAATATGCTCTTCTCTTTAACTTATTTTATTGTAAGAGTACAGCATATAATACATATAACAGACAACATACATGTTAATTGACTAGCTATGTTATCAATAAGGCTTCTTCTGGTCAACAGTAGGCTATTAGTGAAGTTTTAGGGCATCAAAAGTGATACACAATTTTTTTTACTGCATAGGCAGTCAATGCCCATAACCCCTACTTTGTTCAAGTGTCAACTTTACTTCACAGTTTACTTGTGCTTGGCGGAGGAGTTGGGGGTAGCCAGTGGTCTTCTTAACTTGAGCCTTCTGGCATGGAAACATCACTTCAAGAGCCAGGGCAAAAGTGACCAGGGCCACAGTAAAGTAAACTGTGAAAATAAACAGTCACTAAAAAAAAAAAAAAAAAATTCAATAAGCAAATAACAATAACAAGTCCCGAAGGAGGGGAAGACCGATACCCAGTGTCAGTAGAATATATTATCTAAAAGGTCCAGTTCCTCACAAAAAATTACAAGGCATGCCAACAAGAAAGTATAATATGATCCATACACCTGAAAAAAAGCAGAGAAAGAAACTACTTTAAGAATGATAAGACACGGCTGAGTGTGCCTGTAATCTCAGCACTTTGGGGGGTCGAGGTGGGAGGATTGCTTGAGCCCAGGAGATTAAGGCTAGGCATCTGTCATACCACTGTGCTCCAGCCTGAGTGACAAAGTGAGACCCTGTAAAAACAAACAAACAAACAAAAAACCTGTTATAAGCATGTTCACAGAGCTAAAAGAAGGGATGATGACCATGTTGCATCAAATAGAGAATATCGATAGATAGAGTAATCAAATGGAAATTCTGAAATTGAAAAGTGCAATAATTGAAATGAAATATTCACTAAAGGGGCTCAAAAGTAGGTTTGAACTGGCAGAAGAAAGAATATGTGAACTTGAAGATAGATCAGTAGAGATTATGCAAGCTGAAGAACAGAGAGAAAACAGAATAATGAAAAGTGAAGAGCACTTCAGAAAATGTGAGACACCATTAAGTGCAGCAACATACATGTAATGGAAGTATCAGAAGGAAAGGAGAGAAAGGAGCAGAAAAATCTTGAAGAGTAAGTGGGAGGATCACTTGAGCTCAGGAGTTTGAGACCAGTCTGGGCAACCTAATGAGACCTTGTCTCTGTAAAAAAAAAAATTAGCTGGGCATGGTGATGTGCACCTGTAGTCCCAGCTACTCAGGAGGCTGAGGTGGAAGGTTTTCTTCAGCCTGGGAGATCTGCACTACAGTAAGCTATGGTTGTGCCACTGCACTCCAGCCTGGGTGAAAGAGTGAGACCTGTCTCAATTTTTTTTTTTTTTCTGAAGAACTAGTGTTTGGAAGTTCCCCAAATTTATTGATAGATATTGGTCTGTAGTTTTCTTTTCTTGTAATGTCTTTTTCTGCTTTTGGTACTAGGATAATGCTAGCGTCATCCAATGAGTTAGAAAGTATTCCCTCTTCATCTATCTTCTGAAAGAGCTTATAAGGGAATTGGTATAATTTCTTCCTGAAGTGTTGGTGGAATTCACCAATGAACCCATCTGGGCCTGGTGTTTTCTGTTGTGGAAGGTTATTAATTATTTATTCAATTTCTTTAATAAATATAAGCCTATTCAGATTATCTATTTCTTCTTGTGTGAGTTTTGCTAGATTGCGTCCTTCAAAATATTGGTCTATTTCATCTAAGTTATCAAATTTGTGGGCATAGAATTATTCATAGTATTCCCAAGTTTATTGAAAAACAATAGCCTACACATCCAGGAAGCTCAACAAACTTCAAGTAGGATAAATAAATACAAAGAGATACTAAACAGACACGTCATAATACAAATGCTGAATTAAAGATACAGAGAAAATCTTGAAAGGAGCAAGATAAAAATGACTCTTAAAAAAAACCTATAAGCCGAGAATTCTACATCCAGCAAAGCTTTCTTTTAAAAATGAAGGCAAAATACAGATATCCCTAGATAAACAAAATGTGAGAGAATTCGCTGCTAGCAGACCTACCTTACAAAAAATAGTAAAAGAAATTTTTCAGGCTGAGAAAAAATGTAATCTGAATTCACATGCAACAAACAAATACCACAGGTAACTATGTAATTATAAAAGATAGTTTAAATGCAAATTTTTCTCCCTTCTCTTAACTGATTTGAAAAGTTAGTATAAGATAATATGTATATATTTTGGGGTCTATATGTATAAATATGTAGGATATACATAATATATTTGCCAGTAATGCATAAAAGAGGTGGGAGAAAGCAAAGCTCTATTGAACTGAGAAGGTGAAGATAGATGGTAAAATAATAATTATAAAAATGTATCGTTGAGTTTGTAACATTAATAGATCGAATATGTACAATAATAATTATGCAACAAAGATGGGGGAAAAGGGACTATAGCTATGTAAGCATAATATTTCTACGTATCTTTGGAATTAAGCTACTAATAATATAAATCAGAAGTTAATTCTGATGAGATGCATAGGGTAAACTCAGAGCAACCATTAAAAACTAAAAGAATATAGTGAAAAAAATCAGTAAAGAAGATAAAATGCTACATTCAAAGAAATTCACTTAATACAAAAGAACAGAAAAAGGAGAATAGAGGAAGAAAAAAGATATGAGACATATAGAACATAAAAAGCAAAATGTCAGACATAAATTTAATTATATCAATAATAACATTAAAATGTGAATGAACAATCCAATCAAAATACAGGAATTGTCAGACTAGAATAAAAAAGACATGATCCAACTATATGCTGTCTTCAGGAGACACACGTTAGATTCAAAGATACAAACAGACTGAACATAAAAGCAAGGAAAAAAGATGTATCATGCAAACAACCACTACATAAAAGCTAGAGTGGCTATACTGATATCAGATATCAGACAAAATAGACTCTAAAACAAAAACTGTTATTAGAGATAAAGAAGGATATTTTATAATTATAAAAAGTCAACTAATCAGGAAGCTATAACAATTATGAACATAAATCCACTTAATAGTGTACTAAAATTCATGAAGGAGAAACAGAAAGAAATGAAGGGAGAAATAGCCAGTTTGACAATATTAATTGTAGACTTGAATATCCCAATTTCAGTAAGGGATAGAACAACTAGGCAAATGATCAACAAGGAAATAAAGGACCTAAACAACATTATAGACGAATGATACCTAACAGACATCTGTAGAACACTCCATCCAACAACAACAGAATCTGCATTCTTCTCAAGTGCACATGGCACGGTTTCCATGATAGCCCATGTGCTAGGCCATAAAACAAACGAGTAAATTTAGAAGACAGAAATAATACAAAAGTGTGTTCTGTGACTGCAATGAAATGAAAGTAGAAATCAAAGTGGAGAGGAGAAAGAATTTGTGAAACTCGTAGATAAGTGGAAATTAAACAACACGCTCCCAAATAACCAGCAGGTCAAAGAAGAAGCCAAAAGGGAAATCTGAAAAGAGTCTGGGATGAATGGAAATGAAGACACAATATACTGGAACTTTCAGTATTCAGCGAAAGCAGTGCTTAGAGGGAACTTTATAGCTGTAATGCCTATATTAAGAATGAAGGCCGAGCACAGTGGCTCACACCTGTAATCTCAGCACTTTGGGAGGCTGAGGAGGGAGGATTGCTTGAGCCAAGGTTGAGGCTACAGTGAGCTATGATCGTGTCACTGCACTCCAGTCTGGATGACAGAGCGAGACCCTGTATCCAAAAAAGAAAAGAAAAGGGAAGACAAAGGAAGGCTGGGTGCAGTGGTGTATGCCTCATGCCTATAATTTCATCACTTTGGGAAGCCAAGGTAGGAGGATCGCCTGACACTGGGATTTCAAGATCAGCCTGGGCAGCATAGTGAGACCTTGTTTTTACTAAATAAATAAATAATTTAATGTAAAGAAAAAAGAAGAAAGATTTTAAGCCAATAACCTAAACTTCCATCTTATGACCTTAGAGAAAGAAGAGCTAAACCTAAAAGAAGCAGAAAAAGAAAATAATAAAGATTAGAGGCTGGTCCGATGTTAGTGGGTTATCAGAACTTATTAACATTAGTGTCACTGAAGCTGGCATATAATCCCCCACTGCTAAATCTGACTGGCTTTACAATTTTGTAGATTAATGGCTGCCTAGAGGGGGGGACTGGGAGTGCTGGAGGTCATGGGTAAAGAGTATCAAGTTCTTTCTGAGGTGATTATGATGTTCTGAAATTGATTGTGATGATATCTGCATCTGTTTACAGATACACATATCTGTGAATATACTTAAGTCCCCTGAACTGTACACTTGAAATGAGTGAATTGTGCCATACGTGGGCATTGGAGGGCATCCACAGTTTGGATCCCCTCCAAATCTCATGTTGAAATGTGATCTCCAACATTGCAGGTGGGGCCTGGTGGGAGGTGACTGGATCATGGGGTGGACCCCTTACAAATGGCTTAGTGGCATCCCCTTCTTGATGAGTGAGTTCTCACTTAGTTCACCTGAGATCTGGTTGGCTGAAAGAGTCTGGGTCCCCTCGTTCTCTCTCTCTTTTTTTGTTTTTTTTTTTTTGAGAAAAAGTCTCGCTCTGTAGCCCAGGCTGGAGTGCAGTGGCACGATCTTGGCTCACCGCAACCTCCACCCCCTGGGTTTAAGTGATTTTCTTGCCTCAACCTCCAGAGCAGCTGGGATTACAGGTGTGCACCACTGCACCTGGCTAATTTTTTATATTTCTAGTAGAGACGAGACAGGGTTTCACCATGTTGGCCAGGCTGGTCTTGAACTCCCGACCTCAGGTAATCCGCCCTCCTCGGCCTCCCAAAGTGCTAGGATTACAGGCGTGAGTCACCATGCCCGGCCTCCTTCTTCTCCTTCTGTCTTGCTCCCACTTCTGCCTGCTTCCCCTTGGCCTTCCGTCATGATTGGAAGCTTCCTGAACCCCTCACCAGAAGCAGACGCTGGTGCCATGCTTCTTGTGCAGCCTGCAGAACCATGAGCCAAACAAACCTCTTATAAGTTTCCCAGCCTCAGGTGTTCGTTTACAGCAACACAAGAACGAAACTATATCTTCACTGATGTACTATATCTTACCTATATTTCAATCAAGCTGTTAGAAAAGCCAACGACAAACTACCCAGAGAGAAAACACAGCTCCGCGCCAGGACTCCAGCCGTTTAAGGCACCTTCTCACAATAGGGCTGTTACTGGAAAGGGGTCCTGATCCAGATCCCAAGAGAGGGTTCTTGGATCTCTCACAAGAAAGAATTTGGGGCGAGTCCATAGGGTAAAGTGAAAGCAAGTTTATTAAGAAAGTAAAGGAATAAAAGAGTGGTTACTCCGTAGGCAGAGCAGCCCCGAGGGCTGCTGGTTGCCCATTTTTATGGTTATTTCTTGATTATATGCTCAACAAGGGGTGGATTATTCATGCCTCCCCTTTTTAGATGGTACAGGGTAACTTCTGGATGTTGCCATGGCATTTGTAAATTGTTATGGCGCTGCTGGGAGTGTAGCAGTGAGGACTACCAGAGTCACTCTCATCACCATCCTGGTTTTGGTGGGGTTTGGCCGACTTCTTTAACCCAGAGCACACTCTTCAAACTGCTTCTGCCTTCTAAAGCAGTAACTTCCCAACCCAATTCGTTACAAACTTATGAGACCACCTTGGAGAATCCTATAACTAAAAAGCCATGTTCTGCAAAAGGACAGTCCTGAGTTGTGCCTAATTTCATGTGGGATTTTGTTGTTTTCATGACACCAGTGCAATAAAAGGGCCCATCTCTTAATGATGTAAAAATCAGTGATGGCAATGTTCATAGCAGGGTTTCATGCTAGATAGCAATGAAATCCTCAGCACATCTGCAACTCCATGCTTTTCTGTCCCTGGAATCTCCAGTGTTTATTTTATATGAAGGAGGAATCAACACGGAACTTCTTGAACCCGTTATGTGGTTGAAATTGGGCCTTCTCTTCTATTAGGTAGTGTGTGTCTATATCACGTTCTTGTTCCTATGCCAGAAAGCTTGACACGTCTTATTTTCATGGCATTACCTTGCTGTTTGAACTCGGAAGTTCTTTGCCCGGAAACTCAAGTGTAAGGAAATAGCAGGAAAATGTTCCAACCTTTGGTGGTGAAGCCTTCAGGTGAAAGAAATGGAGAAAAGCAAGGTGGAAGAATACAGACAGTGGGTCCCAGGAAGGAAGCCCTTTTCTGTTTTTAGCAGAAATGTTGCTGTGCCATGTGGTGAAAGAGGAGGCCTCCGTGAGGCCCAGGGTGTGACACCTGGCAGGGAGCCCTGGTTCTTTTCTTCTCTCAAAACTCTCAACTTTTACAAATTAGCGTCTGGGCTTACAAGGCCATGGCCTTTGAGTTTCAAGAGTCTATTCAGAACTGAAAATGCAAGAATTTGATTTTTTGGTCTCTGTCTTTGGGTCTGTTCACCCAGCCATGAGTGACCAAGGGGAGGGAGGGCCACACAGCAGCTTCTGTGTGAGGATATAAAATTCTCTATCTCAGAAAGTTGTACCAGCATCCTGGGCTACGAATACTGGACAGTTACAGACATGTGAAAATTCTAATGGTGGTCACATTTTCTGACCCAGAAATGACACTGTTCTCTTCCTTACGGTGTGAGCACACTGAAAAGTCCAATTTACAGTTTGTCACTGTATTAGTCCATTCTCAAGCTGCTAGAAAGAACTGCCCAAGACTGAGCAATTTATAAAGGAAAGAGGTTCAATTGACTCTCAGTTCTGCAGGGCTGGGGAAGCCTCAGGAAACTTTCAATCATGATGGAAGGGGAAACAAACACGTCTTTCTTCACATGGTGGCAGGAAGGAGAAGTGCTGAGCACAGGGGGAAATATCCCGTATAAAATCATCTGATCTCGTGAGAACTCACTCATTACCATGAGAACAGCAGCGTGGGGGTAACTGCCCGTGTGATTCAGTTGCTTCCACCTGGTCCCACCCCTGACACGTGGGGATTATTATAATTCAAGGTGAGATTTGGGTGGGGAGACAGCCAAACCATACTGGGGGAGCCAAACCACACCAATCACATATCAACTTCTGAGGAAGAACGGGAGGAAGAGGAGGCACATGATGATGATGAGACTTTTTTTTGGTCCAATTTGGAGATATAACAAGTGTGTCTCGTGAAGAAGAAGAGGAGGAGGAGGGGGAGATGGAAGCAGGGAAAAGAAGGAGGAGGAGAGAGGTGATGGTCACTGGTGTGGGGGGAGGTGCCATATCCCTTGTGAGGAATGACACCAGGGCCTTGCTGACGGCAGGGAACATGGGACTCTGGCCACGTTCCCTGGAGGAGCTGGGCATTTGTGCTACATGGAGGGTGAGGTTGGGTGGCTTCAATCCAGGGAGACACAACCTCAGCCTGCATTTATACACTCACACTTCTCAGGCTTCTCAGAGGAGCCACCTCTACTCTCCAACATTCTCCTGCTCTAAAAGGCTCAGCTAGACCTTTCCAGGGTCCCAGTGAGCACCCAGCAGTGATGGCAGGACTGGCAGCGTGGGTCAGGGGGTGCAACAGTGAGCAGTGCCTCCTGCACCCCCCCATTTGGAAATGTGAGGGGACACGTTCAGTCATCATAGTGTGGGCTACAGTTGAGAAGCGTCCCATGAATCAGTGCTGAGGGCAGACGGTGGTAGTGCGCACGTGCACAAGCTCCTTCCTACGCAGAGTGCCATTTGGAAAACTTCCTCTGTGGAAAGAAATGGGGAGAGCGTGGATGGAGCCCACGGCGTATGGACGTCATGCACCCCAGCTTCCCAGTGTTCCCGGTTGTGGGATGAAACCAGCAGTGCCCGACTCACAAGCAGAAGGCAGAGGTCAAAAGGGGCTGCAAATGGTCTCACACTTTCAAAGGTGGCGAGCACTCACTTTGAATCCTGAGTTAAATGGATGTCCTGCAATTCGGTAAAATGACCAAGTGACTTCTGCAGGGGGACACGAGGGGGTGATGAGTGTGCTCCTCCTGCCTCTGGACCTGGGCTGCCTCCCCTTCTTGTGAGCGTGGCTGAGGTGAGTGACTTTTAATTCCTCTGTGCCTCAGTTTCCTTTCCCGTGTGTTATGTAAGTATTTCCTCCTACAAGGTGAGACTCCCTAGGAAGTTACTGCTTTCCTATTGCACCCCCCAGAAATGGAACTCACCACTTTATTACCACTCAAGAAGCTGGTACAGCCTAGAGATAAGAGTGTGTGTTGGGGGGAGGGGAGCGGGGCCTTAGTTTTCTCATCTATGAAAGGAGATGGCTAATAGCTCTTCTCTCACAAGTGAACTGGGAACCAGTGAGCTGAGACATGAAAAGTGGCTCCAAGATATTACCTGACGCTCTGGGGCCTTGAGGAAATCCAAAGCCACAGGCTGTAGCAGGCAGCAGAGATTTCATTCTAGATTTCTTGGAGACAAGAGAATGTGGTTAAGTCATATGCCACAAGATAGTCTCCTCATTAGCCGTGTCTGTCCTCTCCTTGACATTTCCCTTAAGCTGCCATCCGTGGGAACCTCCCCTCCACCATGTTCGCCTGTCTTGAATATTACTGTTACTATTATGGAAATTTTACTTTGGGATAATAGTGGAAAGTCTTAGCAACAGCATTTTAACAGGAGGCAGGGCTTGTTTAAAAGCAATCTAGCAGCATTTTATTATTATTATTATTATTTTCACTCTGCAACCTCCATCTCCTGGGTTCAAGCAATTCTCCTGCCTCAGCCTCCCGAGTAGCTGGGACTACAGGCACCGCCACCAGTTTTGTATTTTTAGTAGAGACGTGGTGCTGCCATGTTGGCCCAGTTGGCCTCAAACTCCTGAGCTCAAGTGATCCGCCTGCCTCAGCCTCCCAAAGTGCTGGGATTATGGGAATGAGCCACCGTGCCTGGCCAGGCAGCACTTAGGAACACACGAAGCCCGCCTGCAGCAATTCTGGCTACCTGCTCACGGGTCGTGGGGGTTATGTCCCCCTCAACTGTGTGCTTCATTTCAGTACAGTCTGGAGGAGAGGGGGACTGCCATGTGAGAGGTGCCTGAGGCAGAGCAGTCCGTGGTACTTACAGGCAACAAGCTAGGTATACTGCCAGCAAGGAAGGTGATCTCATAGCATCTCAGAGTGAAAAGGTAGAAAACAAATGTGGTCTAGAGCCCACCACTGTAAGTGAGGGTGGGGGTCAGCAGCACAGGCAGAAATGCAGATTCTGCCTCCATCTCCTGAATCTGAATCTGTGAACAGGATGCCCAGGTGGGCACACTGAAGATGGGGAAGTGCCGTCTGCGGCACACAAAGCAGTGGCATTCTGCCTACGGCCACACATCAGTACGTTAAGTGTTTGCCTTTGTGGGAATGGTAGTGGGAGAGGAGAACAGGGGACAATGTTAATGAAGTTAAAACTCAGGCAAGAGCACACAGAGGCAGCACATGTTTTCGCACGGTGAGCAAGGTTCCTGCAGGCACCTTCTACAAGAAAGATTGCTGAAGATATGGACAAGTTCACCAACAGCCCATGTCTCCTCCTCCCTCCCAGGTCTCGAGCCCCAAAGGGAAACTGTGATCCAAGAACAAGCCTGGGTCCAGGGTCCCAGCCCTTTCAGCCGCAGCCAGGCTTGCTGTTCCTGCCTTGAGTAAGAGTCCCTCAGTGTGCGTTTGCTGCAGCTACTCATTAAGGCAAAGCGCTTGCACATGAAGTCCTGTGGAAAACAGGGAGGGGCATTTAAGACATAACATTTGCTAGATGCAAACATAAGAAGAGAAGACTTTGTCATCAAACACTGATTCCCAGTCAAAGCAAAATTCCAGAGATTGTGAAGGGCAAAATAGATTAGTATTAAGTTGAAAATAATTTTGGGTTCCGTATCTCAGGACTCTGCCATTTGCTTACAGTATGTCTGTTGCCTTATATAGTTACTTCAGAGCACTGGATGGTGAGTTAAGAAGGAACAGTTAGTAACAGAAGCATGGCTTTAAAAAAACGTCTTGGGGAGTGAGGGTGGAGGTGGGGAGATGGGACAATCCCAGGCCACTCCAGTAGTTCCCAGAATATCCACGTGAACTCCTCATTTATGGAGCTGGAAATGTCCATTGCAAGGTGCTGGCTTTTGGGCATCCTTTTCCTTTCTCTCTCTTTTATTTTCTTTGTTTTTTGAACTCTCCAGCTCAGAGTCAGGAAAACGCTGGCATGATAATATGCTACCATTGGCAGTTGTCCTTCCAAGATGGTTTGTGCAGGAAACATCACTAAAGCAACTCTGCAAACCCGAGGCCTACATCTGCCCTGCCACCCTTCAGCTGTGGGGCCAGTAATAAAATGCCGTGACAGCGATGGGCGAGACAGGGTCCTCGTAAATAGGAGAGAAGCAGCAACCTTTTAGGAAGGAAACAGAAAGTTGAGGCATTGAGTAGCACTGAGCCTGGGCAAAGGCACTCAGATCCCTGTTGGCAACAGAGAGGAGGTGGCTGGGGGCTACTGCCCACTGACATGGAGAAAACCGTTTACGGAAACTCATGCGGTCGTCAGTGTCACTGAGTATTACTATTACTGCTCTACAGAGAGATTACAAATGACTGGTGGTTTATACAACCCAAGAGCACTAATTTCTCCAAACTCATTGCTTGGGTGTAGTAAAAAGTCTCCAAAATATCCAAATGTGTACATATATATTTGTGATTATCTTATCCTGTTCATGCTGCTATAACTACATACCTTAGACTGGGTGATTTATAAATATTAGGAACTGATTTTTCGATTCTGGAGGCTGGGAAGTCCAAGATCAAGGCACTAGAAATCCAGTGTCTGGTAAGGGCTGCTCTCTGCTTCCAAGATGGTGCCTCTAGTGCCTCCTCACACCATGGGAGGGCGAAAGGGCATAGATGCTGCTGTGTCCTCATATGGTGGGAGAGAAGGAAGGGCAAAGAGGAACTAGGGCTCTCCAACATTTTTGTAAGATCATTAATCCATTCCTCAGAGTGGGGCCCTCACGACTTAATCACTTTCCCAAAAGTTCCACTTCTTAATGCTATCACACTGGGTATTAAGTTCCAACATGTGAATTTTTGAGACATGAACATTTAAACCATAGCAGTGATCCTTGGAATTCTGTACTTGTTACCGTTAATCTGTAAAATGCACATGGTATCTCTCCTGTTTATCTTGTGGTGTTTCTAGAAGGATCAAAAGAAGTAAAAGGGGTGTGCAGATACAAAGTCTACCACAAGAAACAAGCATAAGTTATTTGTGCCAATAAAAGACACATTTGATGCTCTAGTGATTCCTCTCACCCGAAACCCTTAGAGGGCAGGCCACCTTCCTCCTGATGGATTCATTCCTAGCTATTCTAATGCTCCTCCCTCTCTCTTCTGTCCAGAACCTTCAATTACCCTGTACAACTACAGTGAACCCTTCCAGGAGACAGGGGTTTCCAAATGCTAGCCCCAGAGCCTCTGCACTGGAGGCAAAGTTTTCATGGTCCTTGGCAAAACAATAAAAAGCTCAACATCGCTGATCATTAGAGAAATGCAAATCAAAACCACAACGAGATACCATCTAACAACAGTCAGAATGGCTATGATTAAAAAGTCAAAAAATAACAGAAGAAGGCAAGGTTGTGGAGAAAAAGGAACACTTACACTCTGTTGTTGGGGTGTAAATTAGTTCAGCCATTGTGGAAGACAGTGTGGTGATTACTCAAACACCCAGAGACAGAAATACCATTCGACCCAGCAATCCCATTACTGAAGGAATATAAATCATTCTATTATAAAGATACACGTGTATCATGTTCTTTGAGCACTAGTCACAATAGAAAAGACATGGAATCAACCGAATGCCCATCAATGATAGAGTAGATAAAGAAAACGTGGTACCTATACACCCCGGAATACTATGCAGCCATAAAAAAGAATGAGATCATGTCCTTTGCAGGAACTCAGATGGAGCTGGAGGCCATTATTCTTAGCAAACTAACACAGGAACTGAAAACCAAATACTGCACGTTCTCACTTATAAGTGGGAGCTAAATGATGAGAACACATGGACACATAGAGGAGAACAACACACACTAGGCCTTTTGAAAGGGTGGAGGGTGACAGGAGGGAGAGGATCAGGAGAAATAACTAGTAGGTACTAGGCTTAATACCCGAGTGATGAAAGAATTTGTACAACAAATCCCCAAGGCACATGTTTACCTGTGTAATAAACCTGTACCCCGAACTTAAAGTAAAAGTTAAAAATGAAATAAAATAAAAATAAAGGCAATGATGTGCATTTTCCTCACCAAGCCAAATGTACTCAATTGAAAAAATTGTCATTGATTCTGAGATTGTTTTTCTTTTTTGTGTTAAAATATCATTCTAACATGATTTGGTGTGAAAATGATAGGGCCCACAGATGCTGGGTTTCTTTTTTTTTTTTTTTTTTCCTTAATATGTTTACTTGGAAAAATTACAAGCTGGTCACCTTATATAGGTCCCCCAGTTCTTTTATTTTAAAATTTTGATTGGCCTGTGAAATTTCACAGCCTGGGAATCACTGCTGAATGTTCCATGGCTTACTTTCCCAAGGCCTGAGGCATGCCTTCAGGAAACAATGACAAACACACACTAGAAGCTTTATCCAAGAGCCTGATGAAGAACATGGGCTGGGTGTCTCTGACTCAGGAATGCGCCTCTCCAGAGCTTCGGCAAGGGCATCTGTAGCTGGCGCCAGCAAGAGCGACAGAGCTCCATGGGCAGCCACCCCACCAAAGCTTGAGGGGCGCCTGCTGTGTCCTGCTGCTCTGGGCCACAGTCTTTCCCCGAATCCTTAGTTAAAACTAACAGAAAGTAACTTTTGAATGGCCACTAGGGGTGATTTGAGCCACACTTTGTTCAACAGGTATAGTGCCCATTAACGAGGGCTTGGTGGGAGGGCTCAAGGCACCTATGGTAATTTATAGAGTTGTTTCTGAGGAAAAACGCATTCTGAGTACGAGGTTGCTAAATTAAAATTAAAGTCTTGACGTGTCTCATACATTCTTGGATGGGCTGGAACCCATCCAAGAGGTTCAGCTGAATCCAGTAATAACAATTGCACTTCCATAGTGGGTCTTGTGCATTACAGTCCTGGTGATCCCCATGGAAGAGGATTGAAAGAGCTGGGTTCTAGAACTTCCAGGTCCTTTGTGTAGCCACCAGCCTCATGTGGCCATCAAGCACTTGAAATGTGGCTGGTCCAAGTGGTGATGGGCCCTAAGTGTAAAATACACACTGGTTTCAAACACATACAAAAAAAGAAAAAAAGAATGTAAAATATTGATTACATTTTGAAATATTTAGGGTATATTGTGTTTATAAATATGGTATTAATTTCACTTATTTTTACTTTTAAGATGTGGCTAGAAAATGTTAAGTTAAATATGTGACTTACATTTGTGGCTTGCATTGTTTCTACTGGACAGCACTCCGTTAGACCACATATAGGAAAACTATAGCCCCCAGGCGAAATCTAGCTGATCTGGGCATATTGTAAATAAAGTTTTATCGGAACACAGCACACCAGTTTGTTTACATTTTGTCTCTGGCTGCTTTTGAACTACAAGAGCAGAGCTGAGGAGTTGTCACAGAGACTGTATGGCCCACAAAGCCTAAAATATCCACCATCTGACTTTTTATTGAAAAAGTTTGTCCACATTTGGTCTAGACTATCAAGGTTCAAATCCTGGTCTCCCACTTAAGCAAGGGCCTTTCTCTGTATGTGCCTCCACTCCTCATATGTTAAATGGGGATAATGATAAAGCAGACCTTCTCCCAGAGGTTCTCGTGAGGAATGAATGAAAGAGTACATATCAGCCATGGAGTAAATGTTCATGAAATGCATCATCATCATCATATCATCATCATCATCATTATCTCATCATCAAATCTCATTGTCATCATCATATCATCATCGTCATCGTTGTCATCATCTCACATCAAATCTCATCATCATATCATCATCATCATCTCATCATCAAATCTCATTGTCATCATCATATCATCATCGTCATCATTGTCATCATCTCACATCAAATCTCATCATCATATCATCATCATCATCATCATCTCATCATCAAATCTCATTGTCATCATATCATCGTCATCGTTGTCATCATCTCATCATCAAATCTCATCATATCATCATCTTCATCATCATCATCTTATCATCTCATCATCATAATCGTCATAATCATCGTCATCATCATCATTATCATCATCATCATTACCATCATCACTGATTCAGAGTATATGACTGGGCTCAGAGAGATATCTGTGGTCTCTGGCCACAGTCACGTGGTTAATAGGCAAAGAAAGTGAGGTTTCAAATTCTTATATTCTATCTCATATTTTGTTATTTCATCCTAAAGCCCTTTTAAAACAAAACCAAACAAAACAAAATGTCTTGAAAGAAAAAGACTGTCCAATGCTGGAAGAGTGATGCATGTCTGGCATGCCACCTCTCTGCCTTCCCAGATGTGGCCTCAGCATCATTCTCAACAAAATTCTCCAGGCAGTACACACAACTGGACTTGGCACTTGAGTTGAAACTTCTTTGTTATTTCTGGTCCAAAGAAATGGACTTCAAGGTCAGTTGGATAAATAAATTCCAATGTAAATAGCTCTTAGCATATAAAATGTAAATATTAATATATTATGCTTTGGGGTCCCTAAGAGTTATGGAGATTTCTTTGCAGGTATTAAAAAATTCTTGAGTACATTATATGAATAGCAATACTTAGCATTTGTAGTCCTTTGTAATTAATAAAATGTATTCAGTTATATAATTCTCCTTGAGTCCTACGATATTCATAGAAGATTAACTGAGCAGATACCATTATTCCATTTTCATAGATGGGAAAATGGAAGGCCAGAGAATTGATGACTGTTTGCCATTAGGAGGCTGTGGTCTGTGGCTCCAGAGTTCTTGTATCAATGATCATGTTCCTTCAGAGCCAGAGCCCTCAGATGAAATCTTTAGAGGTTTACTGGTATGAATTTCTGAAGCAAGCTGAGTATTTATGTACAAATTCAGCTGTAGGAGTCTTTGGTCTCAAAAATGTTTACTTTCTTTCATTTTTCTTCACATATGTAGCCTTCTGACCTGTCTTTTTTTCTTCCCAAACCTTGATAAAGATAAGGTGTTAGCTACTGCTGCCAGACAAACCGCTCAAAAACTTAGTGGCATGAAGCAACAGCAGCCATTTGTGATCTCTTACCATTCGTGATCTCTTACTATTTGTGATCACCTCTTACCATTTTGCAGGTTGGCAGGGCTCTGCTGGGTGTTTCTTCTGCTCCAGATGGTGTCAGTTAGGGTTGTCTTCTGGAGGCCTGACCAGTGGTAGTGTCCAGGATGGCTCACCTACGTGGTTGACAACTGGGCTGGCTGTTGGCTGGGAGCTCCACTGGAATTGTAGAATGAAGAGCTCCAGTTCTTTCCAGGTAGCCTGAGTGGCTCAGCCTTCTCATAGTGTGATGACTGGGCTCTAAGAGGTTGTGTTCCAAGTAGGTGGGAGTAGAGACTGTGGTTCTTAAGGTCCAGTTTCAGAAGTTATCCAGCATCACTGCTACATTCTGTTGGTCAAAGCAAATTTCAGGCCAGCCCTGATTCAAGAGGAGGTGGAACTGACTTCACCTCTCAATGGGAGAAATGACAAAGAATTTGCAGCTGTTTTCAATTCACAACATATGGATGCAGAGCAATATGTCTCTGGTATAAGAAAACAACAGAGCAAATACAATCATAAACAGCAACTGATACTCAGCCTTTGGTATCAGAGAGCCAGAGGAAGGGGAGGGCCTGCCCAGGCATTTGTTGCCAGGCGGGAATGGAAGCCCACCATCTCCAGATGACCTTCCAGTTTCCAAAAGAAGGCTGAAGTATAAATTTCCATGTGAAATCTGCTTTTCCCAGTGTAAGCCCAACCTTTAAAACCATATTGCATGGGACAAACTGACCCGTGAGCTTCTAGATTTCAACACCCGCTTCATACTATTCCTGGGATGGCTCATCTTTTATGTGAAACACCTGTTGGCAAGATAGTCCTGGGCAACTCATTCATCAGAGAACGGCACTGCTTCACGGTTGGTAAGAGAGGGAGGAAAGAAGAACAAGTTAATTATCGTGGGGCTGGGGAGTCGCCAGGGGAAAAGGCATTTCTGTCATTTATTTACTAGTATTTACTCGTAGGGCAATAAATCAAAGTCACTGGTCCGCCAGGAGCAGCGGGAGTGGCGACAGCTGTGCCAGTCAGAACGCCCTTTCTTAGGTGATGTGCACCTGGGGAGGGCAGCCTTCCAATGATCTCATGCGGTTCTTATCAGATTCCAGAGAAGAGAAGACAAAAGGAGGGGAGGACAGCCATGGTCGCCTGAGAGATACACGGTTATCTGGAACCGGATGGAAGGAACAGGGCGGGTGAGGGAAGCCTCTGCAGGAGGAGCCCCCAGAATCAGCCCACCTGAGGGCTGATCCATCCACCTGGGCAGGAGGCTGTTCCACTCCTGCCCAGCTCAACTCCCGAGGCCAAGGCCTTTTCTCACCATGGGAACAAAACAGCATTCAGTTCAGCAATGGTAAAAAAAAAAAAAAAAAAATCCTTCCTGTGGTATAATGAAGAGATACGTGGCAGAGCTCCAGAAACAGACCTTGGCTGTGGTGGGTGATGGAGCGAGCGTGTTGAAGTCTGCACCTCGGCCACGCTGCACACACCCAGCGATTCCCCTAGTGTGAGGCCCCGGGTGACTGCTGCCTTCTGATGGGAGCCTCAAGGGGTCAAAAGCTGTCCTGGGAACCACACCCCTCCAAGGCTCTGCTCAGGACACTCCGGGGGGTCATTAGGAGCCGGAGTCTCCCCTTGTCTGCCATGCCCCCTTCCTCAGAGTATCTGTGTGTGCCTGCGCCACGGACAGGTGTTGAGTTTGCTTGTTCCTTCATTCAGCAAATGCTTATTGAGCGCATTAAGAAACCAGGGCTTTCCCAGGCTCGGGGCACACAGCGCTGCCTTGGAGATGTGCTTGGGCTCTCCTCGCAGGACTTTAGACCTCACAGCTGAGGCGGACGGGCGGTAGGTCAGGGAGACACCCAGCTCCTCTGTGACTGCTGGGGAGGTGACGGACAGGGCTTTCCATCTCAGTGTCCTCAAATTTCCAAATGCCAAAAAGAGTTAAATTTTAGGAACACATTTTTTTCTCATCTCCGCTCCCAGGTAAAAGAGGCAGCCCAGGAGACACAGTTTCGGTAATGAAAATGGTATTTTCCAAATAATTTTGATGGTTCGTGAGGACTGCTGGTTAGGGTATTGGAAGTTAGGACTCCATAGCACATTCCATGTGGGGTAAAATACACATGGGATGAACATCAGAAACATGGAAATACGAAGGCGTGGGAATTGTAACTCTGGGGATAGAACGCTTATTTCTGAGATGTGTGTAGTGGTAAAAAGGAGGATATTCATTGCTGGATGGGAAGATGCATTTATTTTGCATATGAGCATTAGTAGAAGTAATTAACAACCAATAATGGCTAACATTTTCGAGTTCTTACTCTGTGTCAGACAGTATCTTTTTTTTGAACCGGAGTCTTGCTCTGTTGCCCAGGCTGGAGTGCAGTGGTGCGATCTCAGCTCACGGCAACCTCCGCCTCCCGGGTTCAAGTGATTCTCCCGCCTCAGCCTCCCGAGGAGCTGGGACTACAGGCGCCGCCACCACGCCCGGCTAGTTTTTTGTATTTTTAGTAGAGACGGTGTTTCACCGTGTTAGCCAGGATGGTTTTGATCTCCTGACCTCGTGATCTGCCTAACTTTGCACATATTATCTCACTTAATTTCTTCCAATAATCATCTGAAATGGGCACCCTTATAGATCCCACAGGCGACACTGCAGGCAAAGCCTCCCGGTTCCAAAGTGTCAGAAGCCTGCCTCTGGGACGATTGCTTCCTGCGCACTCTAGGTTGAATGTGTGGGAACAGATGCTAAGTGACAGCTCCTCATGACGAAAAGCCTTGACGCAGAAAAGCCTCCGGTGAGCCCCATGTTACCACTTGTTGATTGGGTGGCCCTGACGAGTCGCTTCCTGGCTCTGCTGCCCAGGTTCCCTTCACTGGTTCACTCTGCCTCCCTCCTGCTTGGATGAAAGCCACGGGCCAGCGGCACATACTGAGCACTTCTAGGGGAGACAAAGATGCGTGCAGTAAGGCTGTCTGCGGCCCTGAGAGCGTGCCTCGAGGGAGGACACAGAGCAGGCAGCACAGGACTGCAGCTCTGTGTGGCAGCAGATGACAGCAGAGCATGCACAGGGACGCACCAGCGACCAGGAGTGAGCTGCATCTGGAGGGAGGATCATGACCCCAGACGGGCGCGGCTGGACGCGGAGGGGCGGGCGCGGCTGGACGTGGAGGGGCAGGTGCGGCCGCATGCCAGTGAGAGTGTGGTCACTCCCAGCACAAGTCCCGAGGCTGGAGGCCTTGAATGTGAGGTGAGGACTGTGGCCTGAGTGGCTGTCAGCGATGAGCTGGTGGCAACAGGATGGGACGTACAGGAGCCATGCTACCCGCCTTCCCATGTGTAATTAAGGTTAACTCCGGTGGCACAGGAGGGGCGGCAGCCATGGAAAGGGGTGGGAGGAATGGAAAGGGCGGAAAGTGGAGGCAGGTGCCCCTCTGAGTTTGTTTCCAACTGGCCTCATCTAAATCCACCTCTAGGTGGGTTTGTATTTTTAGTAGAGACGGGGTTTCACTCTGTTAGCCAGGCTGGTCTTGAACTCCTGATCTCGTGATCTGCCCACCTCGGCCTCCCAAAGTGCTGAGATTACAGGCATGAACCACTGCGCCCAGCCGTGGCCACGTCTTTTAATGTATATCGCATAACACAATCATTTTCCTGCATCTTTGTCTGAGTTCTTTCTACCCTACCCCATTAGCCTATATCAATGCAATTTAAATTACCCTCTCCAGTCCATTCCATTTTAGCACAATAAAAGCTAAAGGAACTTAATGGCCAGCAATTGAGGGGTCTGGTGAAATTTTCATCTGGAAAAAGATGTAGAAGATAAAGCTTTTGATCAGCTTTGAGAGCATTCTTGCCTGCAGGCTGACCACAGTGGTCTGGACTTCCTGTGTGTTTATGGAAGGAGCGCTCCTGTCCTGGTCTTGCACCACAAAGCCACAGTCACATCCGCAAGGCCTCCACTTTTAGTGCCTGCAACTGAAGGGCTCAAAGCGTTACATTTGTTCCCCGTAGCCCTCCCCTCATTTTAGTTTAGTACTTTTTTTTTACATTCCCATCCCCATAGGGAAAACCTTGGCTATTTTTGCCTAGATAAATGGTTCATCATCTATTGCAGTTGACTTCCTTTTATGATCAATTAGTTTGAGGTTGTCAGTGCTGCTTCAAAGCTGCTATGTATCTTTCACACCCCTCTACCCTGTAATTTATAAGCACTATGGGTTTCAAAAAAAGAAGAAAAAGAGAGAGAGAGAAAAAAAAAAAGAAACCCTACAGTACTTTTATTAGCTGCTGAAATGCATTAGGGCGCATACACTTTGAACTGCACAGGGGAAGATAACCGTGCCTGTAATTGGAATAACTCGCATCCGTCCCCTCTCGGCTCCCTTTAATAACCTCTGCATTGTTTTATCCCCAGGATTTATTGATGACCCGCAATGGCCCTCCCCTGGGCCCCCGCCCACTGGGGTGTTTGCGGGGGAAAGGGCAATGCACGTGGCCCTCTCCCTGACCTGCGCCTCTCCATAAATCAGAGCCTGCCTTCGCCCTGATGGGGAGCCAGATGGCAGCTGTTGTTGGAGGAGCTCAACAGGAATCCGGGCCTGTGATCTTTCCTGTTGCTAACAGGCCTGATTTTTTATGGCTGTCAGCATGCTTGGAACGGCCAAGGCAGGCACGAAGGGAGGCCGGGAGGGCAGGGCCCGGTGGCCCTGGATCTGCGCTTTCTTCTCCCAAGGGGGCCAGCCACAAAGGTCTCTCCCTCTTCCTCCCTAGCTGGGGGACTTGGCCTCATATGCTGTTTCTGAAGATGTTTCCTAGGGTGTGCGAGTGACGAAGCTAAATGTAACCAAACACCTTCTAGAAAGGAAAATGGCGGCCAGCTTCCCTTTGCCGATGGTTCATGGACCCTTAGCGTCGTGGTCCTGTCCAAAGGCGACAGCTGCCCCTTTCCACTGGGGTGATGTCTAAAACAGTCTGGTCCTAAATACCTTTGATGCTGAAGTGAAAACCATTTCTTAAAACTACTTGGTGAGTCAGCCGGGCACGGTGGCTCACGCCTGTAATCCCAGCACTTTGGGAGGCTGAGGTGGGTGGACCACGAAGTCAGGAGATCAAGACCATCCTGGCCAACACGGTGAAACCCTGTTTCTGCTAAAGTACAAAAAATTAGCCGGGCGTGATGGTGGCGCATGCCTGTAGTCCCAGCTACTAGGGAGGCTGAGGCAGGGGAATCGCTTGAACTCGGGAGGTGGAGATTACAGTGAGCGGAGATTTCATCACTGCACACCAGCCTGGGTGACAGAGCAAGACTGTCTCAAAAAACAAACAAACACAAACTACTTGGTGAGTCCAATGTTTGGATGTTTTGCTTTTTCAGAGTATGGGCAGAAACTGCAAGGAAGATGAGAAGGTAGGACGTAAGGGAAAAGCATGAAAGACAAAGAGCTTTCCAGACACAGAGAGAAACCCCAGCCAGTTCTGAGGTGCCTACCTGGGGGTATTCGCTGCAGAGATCAGTTCTTGAGGTGCAGCAGTGCCACGGTGGGTGCATGGGCCTGGGTACCAGTGGGCGCAACGAGATGATGGTCAGTCCCTGTGTGGTCCGCAGTGTGCCTCCAACAGGCTCGGCCTCCAGCAACAGAGCCAGCCACAGGGCAGGGCTGTGTGGCCAGCACCGTACAGCCTGCAGAAGTCTGGAGGAGACAGGCGTAGAATCCCAGAAGCAGACCAGCGCTTTTATAGGGCAGAGAGCGAATCTATTTATGAGGGCTTGAAGCCAGTCTCAGACTCTAGGGATGCTAAGCTTAACACAGAAGGCAGACATACCCAAGATACCACATCCAGAATATTCCAGGGGACAATCCAGGTTCTTAGAGACATTAGGTGCTGGCTGGAAAAAAGTCATCCAGATGTTTCCCAGGAAGGGTGGATGCACACTTCTCTGCAGTCCAGTCGACAGGAGCAATGGGAGCAGAGGTTGCAGTGATGTGAATGTGGCTGGAAGGGGCCACAAGCCAAGGAGTGCAGCAACCTCTAGAGCTGAGAAACAAGGATATGGGTTCTCCCCAGAGCCTCCAGGATGCATGCAGTCCTGCAGGCACCTTGATGCTAGCCCACCACGGCCCATTTTGGATTCCTAACTTCCAGATCTATAAGAAATAACTCTGTGTTGCTTTAAGCCTCTAAGTTTTTGGTACCTGTTACAGCAGTCAGCCTCTGTATTTGCGGGCTCTGCCTCCACTCATTCAACTAACCATGGGTAGGAAATATATAAAAGAAAACAATAAAAAATAACAGTACAACAATAAAAATAATAGAAATTAAAAAGAATACAGTACAGCAACTATTTACCTAGTGTTTACATTGTCTTCGGTATTGTAAGTCATCTGGAGATGATTTAAAGCATTGGGAGGATGTGTGTGGGTTATGTGCAAACACAACCCCAGTTTACATCAGCAACCTGCACACCCTTGGAGGTCCTGGCACTGATCTCCCACAGATTCCAAGGGACATAACATCTTCACGCAATGGCTTTTCCCTGTGTTAATTCCACTTTTTTAAAAAAACATTTTTCCCCTCGTACAAACTCTCAGTCTCCCTGTGACTGAACATCGCCAATGATGTTCTGAATAACTCAGATGAAAAGTGAAGGATTGAGGTGGAATTCGTTGTTTGAGAACAGATCTAACAGCCAGAACAAGTAAGTCTTGCATAGGAGAGCCAAGTTGGGAGCCAGCGAGGAAGGATAAGGGGCAGGGACTCAAAGCAGGTGATCCACTTTCCCTTTGGGCGTAATTTCACTGGCATGCAGTGCTTTGTACAGGGCCTTCCGGCCATCTCTGTCTTATAGGTCTGGACCAGTGTTTGAGAGAGAAATGACTGAATTTTCTTTTTCTAACTGATAAATCCAATTTAAGGAAGCAAATAAGCACACGCAAGTACAGGCATGCAAAAGCCCCACATATGATTTGATCCCTGCTGATGTCACTTCACACCTGAAGTGTTGAGGTTGGCTTTCACACAAGCTGTTGCACAGGAACGCAGCCGCTGACAGTGGGTTAAACATGGGTGTGGGGTCCGAGAACTGGGGTGAATCAATGGCCTCTCTTCTTATTAGCTAGGTGACCTTGAGTAGTTCATGACTCTCTCAATCTCCATTTCCACGATGTGGTCCCACCTTGCAGCATTGCTGAAAACATTAAATGCCACTGATGCCCGCTGTGCCCTTGTCACAGTGCTGGGCACATAGGCACACAGGCACACAGGCATGCTGCATGACTGTGAGTTTATGTTAATAATTATTTGTTATGTTAATAATATTATGATTATGATTATTATATTTTATTATTACATAATATATATGATTATTATATTGTTATAGTATTATAACATAACAATATTATGTTAATAATATTTGGCAGAACTAAATGCACGGCTTAATTATTCTTTTAACCCAGGTCATAATCTAACCCACAGATGATGAAGGTGGTAATGATAAAAACAGCCAGCATTTATTAATCACCTGTCATGTGCCTGCCAGACACTCTTTCAAACCCTTTACATATGGAGTAATGAAAGCCGAGGGTGTTTGAGTAGCTTGCCGGGTCACCTTGCTAGGCAGTGGCAGCACTTGGATTCGATCCCAAGTGGTCTGAACCCAGAGCCTGACTGGCCTCTTGGTCATGCTACCATTCCAGGGAGACCTGTCCCATGGCCTGACTAGGCACAGAAGGGCCAGCAGATCCACTTCTGCTTCTGATTTCCTTATGATCAGTGAGGCGCCCTGGACGTTCTCCTTAGGATTAAATGACACTGACTAATATCTTGGAGATGCCAGCCAAGAAAAGTCTTGGCTTTCGATGGAATCTGGGAGGAGAGATGGAGGAAGCAAGTTGATTCTTTAGCCGGGTGAGTTCTGGGCATTTCTCCAGCATCGTGGTTGGGGCAATCCCTGCGACTTCTAGTGATTGCTTAGAACGATTCACCTTGGCACTGCCTTCCGGACACAGGGTGAGTACCAGGGTGCTCACCTTTACTGAGTAAGTCATTGCCATGATTGGAACAGGAACTACCGTGCTTTCCAGGATGTGGGAAAATGCGGACGCTGAGCTCAGAGCAAGCTGCCTTAAGGAAGAGGGTGACAATTTGGGGAGCTGACATTTGAAAAAGTACAGGACAAGTAGGAATTAGGGAAAATAGGTAATACCGAATATCCTGGACATCAGAGAACAAAGTTATCACGAACACCCAGGAAAGACGAAATCCTGGAAGAGGTTAAAAATCCACTTCCAAAAACTGGAAAGAGAAGTGAACACCATGATTAAAACTCCAGATCTGTGAGGAGACCGGACACGGGAAGACTCATGGATGAAGTGGGCAGCTGGGCTCCGTAAGCTCACATCGCCTTCCCCGCTCAGGTTCTCTGATTCCCTCAGCACTTCACATCACATAAGCTGTTGGGATTTCCCTTGCTCCATAGAGCAGCTGCTCCATGTGACCCGAAGGAAAAGTATTTCAGAACAGTTTCCAAACCAACTGCATCCTGCCTGCCCCCCAGTCCTATTGTTTGAGGAATTCTTCCATTTCTCTTATTCAACCAACTCCTCTCTGCCTCTTTTTCTCTTATCTCTCTTCCTTTTCCTACTCCCTCCTTCCTCCTCTCCTTCTTCTTCCTCTTCCTCCCTCTTCCCGCTTTCCTTCTACATTCTCTGCTTAAACTTCTGACTACTAGAATAATTTAATTTCCAATAGGATACAAAGAAAATGACCTGGCTTAGGAGATTTCCATGCCGTCTGATATCACCTTCACACTGCATAGTTGGCAGTGCCCAGGGAACTGAAGTAAAGACTTGAGCCTTCTGTTGAACGAAAGGATAAATAAAAAAAAATTTTTTTTGGCTGTCATACTTTCAGTTTAAAGCTCGCAGTTTTATTTTCATAAAATAAAAAAAGTGAATTGCTTATGCATTGCAGGGTGATTAGGCTGTCCTTGAGGTTTGAGAAAAACAGAGTATAATTTAGTTCAAGCTCATGTTTTGATTCCATAGTGGGAAGGCTGCAGATTTCCACTGCACAATAATAACATTTCAGCCGTGGCTTCTGAACCTGGGGGCGCTGTTGCTATAAATATTATTTCCATTGGATTATGTTGTGTTGAGGCCTGGATTATGTTAATATTTTAAAAGTCTTATCTCAGCTTTTACATGTTTTACATACCAGGAAGAGTGTAATGGGGAAGCCAAGGTTATGTAGACTAAATGAACTGCATTAAAATGAGCTGTGCTTTCTCCCTGGCTGGTTACAGTGTAGATTGGGAGAGTCAGCAACTCTTGTCTCAGAAGCAACCACACAGAGTCAGCAGGAGCCTGCGGGAAAGGGAGAAAACCTAAGCAGACAATGGAAACTCAGGAGGAGCAGAACTCACAGAGGCCAAGGACAGAGCGAAATAAATGAGTGGCAGAAGAAATAGGGCAAAGTTGATTTTCTACCCTCTTAATCCCTTCTTACATAGCCCAAATATCTTATTCAGTACTTCATTCATTCATTCATGCCACCCCCATCCTATTGTCAAGAGAGATTTAGAGACAATGGAACCTCAAAAACAAAAGCAATGGTGTGAATGAAATGAATGTGGGGAACATGCAGAATGCAACCGAAGGCATGAGGCCAATAGGAAGCTGGACAGTGGGATGTCGGTGGAGGGTTTTTTTTTCAGTTTGACGCAATCAAATTTCCTGTTTTGTGAACTTTGGTTCTTGTTGGCCTAAATGCATTTTTGATGCTTGCTAAAAAAATAGGATAAATCCAACCACTTTGTTTATTTTCATAGTCCTCATTTCAATGGTAATAATGGTGGGATTAGGGAATGTAGAGAGAGGCAGCTCTGCAGGTGTGACGATGAAGAGAGTTCACGGGGGATGGAAATCCGATGGGAAATGCAACAGAAGATGGATCCAGGGAAGCGGAAAAGGAGAAGAGGAAGCACCAGAGACAGCCATGGGGTGCCGTGTCGGGGAGGACTCCTGACCTGGGCTTCCCCAGCGTCCTGGGTGATGGGCAGCAGAAGCTTCCAGACTCCACCAGAGGCTCTGTGTAGCTTCTGTCGCCTCAAGAGTCTATCAGTTTCTCCCTAAGTTCCCAACACGTAGTAGATGTTCCATAAATGCTTGTTAGACTCAGCTAAACTAAACCACTCAGGTCTAAAAGCGATGAGTAGAAGACTCGCAAGGACAAAAACCATACATTGTGTGAAATAGATAATAAAAAGTAATCGTAAGAGACAAATCGTAAAGGACGAAAACAAGGGTGTCTTTCAGATGGTGCATGGGTCTTTCCTTCCGGAGTGGAGAAAGCACATGCGTCCTGGGCTTCCACGGCACCGTGTCCTATCTCCACAGTTCACAGAAACCTGGGTTGTAAGTAAAGCTGCCGGGTCATCCTCCTTCCGACTGGACTTGGAACTTTGAGCAGACGGCGAGTGTGTCTGTTTCGCTGACTGCTGTACAGTGAGTCTAGCGCGAGGCCTGGCTGATCATAGCTGCTCCATACATGTTATGTTGAATGAATGAGAAAACGAGGCTGATTTAGAAGGGGCTCGTGAAGAAATAGGGGGAATTTAAAAAAACTCCTAAGGGCGGCAAAAGATGTTGAGACAGTTTGAATGAAGGAATTTAACTTGAAAAAAAATTTTTTTTTAAAGCTCTGTAGTAAAAAAAGGAAAGAACGTTATCAATAATAACAAAAATTAATAAAGATGTGTGTATAATCTCCTGGCATTTTCATTGCTTTATCTGTAAAATGGACTTAATAATATCAACCTAAGAGGTTTTTTTGGTGAGGATTAAATGAGAGTATGTGTAAAATGTTCAACATTTGTTGGCCTTCACAATTAATTAATATTGTTAAGTTGAAAATGATAAAAGCCAATTTGAACTTATGGAAAAAGAAAAAAAAAAAAGCAGCGGGTTCCTTTACCTACAGTGTAGACAAGCCAAGAGGAGGGCAGGGTGGGTGTGGGAGCTGGGAGGGCCTACCGGTCCCCTGGGTGTGTTGGCTTCGTCCTAGCCATCCACAAACCTGCCACCGTGGTCCCAGCCGCTCCAGACCCGCGTCTCAACAGCTTCACAGGTAGAGAGGAACGGACGTCTCTTAATTCAGCAGACCCCGAGGTCTTTGAGGAGCCTCATCTGAAATGCGTGCTCACCTCTCTGCTCCGCACTGCGGCCGGAGACCGGATGCACCATGGCTACCTTTAGCTGGGTCACATGCCCACCTTTCAAACAGAGACAGAGGCGTTGAGGAAATCCCTGTAGACCAGGCAGTTGCCCCAATTTGTGTCTAGGATCTTCAATCCGTGAAAGCTATGAATGGTGTTAGCGAGAGTAAAATGCAGTGGAAAAGGCAACGGGAAGGAAACGTGTAGCTTTTCCTCACGACTTCCACTCTGTACCCAGTTTAGTAAGCAGGTGCCCGCCACTGGCTTTGCATCTTGACCGCCTGTCTCTGCTAAAAATTCAAAAATTAGCCGGGTGCAGTGGCACACACCTATAATCCCAGCTACTTGGGAGGCTGAGGCAGGAGAATTGCTTGAACCCGGGAGGCGGAGGTTGCGGTGAGCCAAGATCGAGCCACTGCACTCCAACCTGGGCAACAGAGCGACTCCCTCTCAACAACAGCAACAGCAACAACAACAACAACAACAACAACAATTCCACAGAGGCAGGCATCACAGCTTCTATTTCCCCTTGCGTACCTCACATTAGACAGAGTGCCATGTTCCCGTGTTTACTGAGTGCTTTTTAATAACAAATAGATAAACAGATCAGTAACATCATCCAACATCAACCAGTTTGCAAAAATGAAACCATCGTGTCAAACTGGTTTCTGTGAAAGTAACTCGCTGAAAATAACGGAAAGTCTTGCCTCAGAAAATACATCTCCTGACCTAGTTTAAAGTCCTATTTGGATGCCACGGATGTTCAGATCTACCAGTGCGGAAGCCTCCTGAAGACACAGGAAACTTGGCCTCTGAGAAGGTTCCAATTAAATGACTTCTTTATTGTTTTAAAGTAAGCTATTCTAATATTTCTCAGCAAAAGATTAGTTTATCCCCTTGTATGTCAACCCTGAGCTCTTTTTGCTATTCCTAAGCAAAATCTAGTCTGAAAAGGCAGCGTAGAGACCCAAAGAACACACTGACAAAGGAGCTCACCAGCAAGACCGCAGTAACACAGTCCCTGGAACAGCTCCGCTCCAGGCCACCCCGGTGGAGTGAGCAGATTCATGCGGTCCTGAAACGGCTCTTGAATACAAGGTGAGCTTTGAATCATATTTTAAAGAAAACTGGGGCCAGTCATGGTGACTCACAACTGTAATCCCAGCACTTTGGGAGGCCGAGGCAGGTGAATCATGAGGTCAAGAGATCGAGACCATCCTGGCCAACATGGTGAAACCCAATCTCTACTAAAAGATCAAGATCAGCCTGGCCAACATAGTGAAACCCTGTCTCTACTAAAAATACAAAAAAATTAGCCAGGCATGGTGGTGGGTGCCTGTAGTCCCACCTACTCTGGAGGCTGAGGCAGGAGGATTGCTTGAACCCAGGAGGCAGAGGTTGCAGTGAGCCGAGATCATGCCACTGCACTCCAGCCTCAGCCTCAGCAACAATGTGAGACTCCATCTCACAAAAAAAAAAAAAAAAAAAAAAAAGTTAGAGCCACGCATTGAAGTCAAGAATAGGGCAGGAAACTGGAAAAAGAAATTATCTACTCACAAGCATGACTTTTAAAGCAAGACAGCTCTCTTCTTCTCTGCCTTTGGAACGATATATTCTTCTGAGATTAATGAGGGGAAGGGAGGGGACCTGTGAGATCGGATGGGGAATGGCTGGGAAGTTGCTCCAGTGATCTGCCTCCTCTCTTTGGGCTGTGCCCAGAAGCAGGATTGGCATGAGAGGTCGGCACTGAGAGAGGGGCTTGGGAAGCCAGGGCCAGAGGAGCCAAGGTGTGAACACTTGGAGGATGCGGACAAGCTGTGGAAACTTGAGATCTCTCAGAGTAGCAGAGACAATCCCAGGGGTGGCTGGAGAGAGATAGGGGGGTAACTGGAAGAGGCCACCAAACATGTGTGAGGCACTTTGAAAGCAGCATCCAAGGGTCAGTCTGGGTTTACCAAGGTGATTAGAGTGAAAAAGCAGTGAGAGGGGAGGGAGGGAGAAAAACAGCAGGAGACAGAGGGAAGGAGAGAGGAGGGAGGGTACGGCTTGGTCAGGACAGTCTAGGTAGTGCTTTAGTAACAAATAAATCCTGCACCTCTGTGGTTAAACAGGCAAGGTTTGCTTTTTGCTCCCTTGCACGTCAGCCTCCCAGTCACTCAGAGGCCCAGCTGAGGGCGTGCCATCTTGAGATATGTTATCACCATTGAAAAAGCAGGACAAGAACTGGCAGTTCTGGTTTTCAAAGCACGCACTGGTCCTCAAAGCTTCCTCCAGGAAATGGTGCACATCTTTCCCACTCACATTTCATTACAAGAACAAATCACATGTGCAACGATTTCAAAGGGGTGGAGAAGGTCAAGCCTATCATGTTCTGGAAGATACGGGACCAGACACTTTGTGAACAGCCCCACGGCTGACACAGGGAGGAATGGCGACTGCACAGTCCCGGGACAGCTGCTGTGACGACCTGGTGCCTGCAGAGAGCTCGCCCTGAAAAGGATGCTCTGCCATCACGACCTCGGGACAGGTTCTGGCCCTCTCATCTCAATAAGATGTATTTCATATTTCAAATTCTCAAGCTTAACACCCTACAGTTTTCAACGTAAAATTAATCTTCATCTGCACAAATATTAAAATCTGTGCCTAAAGAAACGGTAATCAGTGAAGGAGGCCTGTATTGTGTTCTGGGTCGAGTCATCTCTGCTGAATGAAGGGCTGTGTGACAATAGAACATTCTTCGGGAGGTGGAGGCGTCAGATTGAGAGGCTGCCACAGTTTAGTGAAGACTTGCCACGGGGACTCCCAAAGAGAGGCACCGTTGCATTGCGTTCTGCGGGAGCTGGTCCACAGTCAGGGTGCGGCAGAGCCGCGGGGGCCAGCAGCCCCCAGCGTGGGCAGAGAGAGTGCCCGGGGAGTGGGCTGGGGGCTGATCAGATGTGTGCCTCTCTCGGGCTCTGTGTTTTGGTGGTAAAAGGCAATTGGGACAGTGATCTGTCCCCTGCCTGATAATCAGCGCCAAAATCAAGGAAGTCACACGTCCTTCAGGGATTAAAACATGAGATTGAAACACAGTGGTGTGGAGCGTCATATGCAGTGGGTGCTTGAAGGAGACGGGGTGACCCTCAAGCCACCAAGACCTGTATGTCCCTTAGTCATCCATCAAAAGCTTACTGGGCACCTCCTATGGACCGAGGATGTTGTGGACACTTGAGGCGTAGTGATGGGCAAGATAGACGTGCTGGATGCTCTGATGTGCCCCCAGATCCCCCTGAAGGAAGGACACTGCTGGGGATGTTGCTGGCAGGGAGTCCCCAGCTGTCAGCCCTTTTTGGGGACTGCCTGAGCTACAGGGAGCTGCTTCCCTCAAGATCACAGCTCCAACGAGGAGCACAAAGCCCAGCGGTGTGTGTGCTGACCTGGGACAAGGCCGCAGGGCTAGCCCACCCTCAGAACTCCCTGCGGGACTGGCTGATATTTCTGATGAACTGGATGTGGTGTGTTTTCCTCCTGCCCAGTCCTATTCCCTTCCCTTCTCTTCCCTTCCCAAGATGGGGGTCCTGAGAGTACACCCTGGTAAATCTCCATCCTTGTCTCTGACAGTCTGCTTCCCTGGGAGTCCAACCTGTCCCAGACACAGCCTGTCCTCACGGAGTCTACACACTAACGAGGAAGGCAAGTACCAAACAAGTAAACAAACAAGCAAATGTCAGACGGCGATACGTGTTATGAGGAAAATAAAACGGTGTGACAGGATGGTTACAGAAAAGGCAGCACTGGGTGGAGCCGTCTGGGAGGGTTTGGTGGAGACATGATATTGAGCAGAAACCCGATTAATGGAAATCTAGAGGACAACATCCCAGATAGAGAGAAGGACAAACACAAGGGCCCTAGGACCGACAGGTCTGATACATGTGAGAAAGGAAGAGAAGTGCCTTATGGCTAGGGTGATGTGCACAAGGGGCAGTCACCATGAGCTCAGTGAGGTAGGTGGGGGCAGGCCACTTTGGATTTTACTTAAGGGCAAGGGGAGAAAGGGGGATCCTAGTCCATACAGGGGCTTTCTGTGATTTAGAAAAAGGAATTCCTTTCTTAAGTAAAAAAATAATAATAATAATTCCATGAATGACTAGTTCAGTGCATGACTTGAGCAGCCATTCACAGTGTCCCTGTGCGGGATAGTGGGAACTGCGAAAGGCTGAGCCCTCAGCAGAGAATGTAAGCAGGAGAGGAGAGGGGAGTGAGGAGATGGAAGAGTGTCAGCTCTGGGGTTCAGTCAGCAGTGTCCGGCCTAGTTTGCCCAAACAATCATTCCATAATCCAAACTGCTGTTTAAATCGATGGCCAGACACATGCACCCTATTAGGAATTCGGCAAAGCTGCTTCTGGAGGAGGCGCTCCTTGACTCAGCCTGGCTTTCTCAGCCTGCTCACTGGTCGCCCCTCAGCATGGGGTACACATGCCTCAAGAGTGTGCCTCTGCCTCCCACAGACCCCCCAACCTGTACATGCCCCAAGTTGTCTAGCACAGCTGGGAGGCCTGTGTTTCTTTGGATGGTTAGCTCCATATCTCTAAATAATAAGCTCCATGTCTTATATCAGGTAGAAATTACGTTCAGCTGCCAGCACAGAGAGCCAGCAAAAGTTGACTAAACAAGATAAAGATTTGTTTCTCTCTCACGTAAGAGAATCCGTAGGTAAGGAGCAGAAAGATGGAAGGAAATTGGATCCAAAAGATTATGGATCTGCCGTAGCAACCCTGAAGTCCCCACGTCTGGCAAGAAAGAGGCAGGAGAAAGGAAAAGGGGGATGTCCCAAGTGTTTTTTGACTTTTTAAGGAGCTTGTTCATAAGTCCCACCAACAACTTCGGTGCAGACTTTATTGGTCCTAACTTAGTTACCTGTGTCCTTGCCATCTCTCTCCTGATACAGGTGTATCACTATTGTCATTAAATTAAGAATGAAAATTTCTATATATATGTATTTTTTAGATGGAGTCTCACTCTGTCATGATCTCAGCTCACTGCAATCTCCAACTCCCAGTTCAAGCGATTCTCCTGCCTAAGCCTCCAGAGCAGCTGGGATTACAGGCACCTGCCACTGCATGTAGCTAATTTTTTGTATTTTTAGTAGAGAGAGGGTTTCACCATGTTGGCCAGGCTGGTCTTGAACTCCTGACCTCGTGATTCACCCACCTTGGCCTCTCAAAGTGCTGGGATTACAGGTGTGAGCCACCGTGCCTGGTTCTCAAAATTTCTATTTTTATGACTATGTGGGTATTGTTTGCTCTAGTTCCATGAAATGAATCATTTCTTTTCTTATAAAGTTTTTTGTTTTTCCTAGAGTTGTGAATAGGCTTTGTTTTTGTACTGTCTGCCATCATCACAGCATCAGCCTCCCTGCCCTCCTATCTCTGCAGTCTCCGTCATATCAGGTATTCTGTCTTTCTTCCTCACAAAGGCCTCCTCCTCTGTGGCTGAGAGCAGGGTCCGCAGCACAGCCGTTATTCCTGGACTTGCTGTTACCACTCTCATGTAGGCACTATTTCCTGGGTTCCATGTCTTTTTCCTTCATTTACTGGGACTTCTTTTTGCTGGAACTTTCCTGCTTGATTACTCCTAGACCAACAACCCAAGAGGTGCTGGTCCAGGCCCCAGACATACGGGGAAGAATGAAGCATCATCCCTGCCCTGAAGGGTTTCACAGCCTGCTGGTGGGGAAGACATGTGGAAAGATACATAATAACAGGTAAGTGCACTTACATGCTCTGTGAGCAGGACAATGACATCTATTCGTGGGATCCGGCAAGGCTTCAGAGCAAAGGTGACACCAGGTTTCACAAGAAGACTGAGTGTTTGCTCACTGGAGATGTGGAGGAAGGCAATTCCAGGGAGAAGTCACCGCATAGGCAAATGCGCGAAGGCATGACAGAGACGGCTAGCGGAACGGTGAGCTCAGTGACGCTGAAGCATAGAATACGTTGCGTAGGTCAGGGCTCAAGCATAAAGAACCAAGCATGTTTCCAAAGTTGCACACAACCCATTTATAAACTGCTGAGCATGTCTTATTTGCAAGTTGTGAGTGTCCTAAGCAGGTCTGTAAAAGTGGACGGGGCATTTAAAAACCCGAACATTTCTGCCCAGAAAATCAGGTCTCTTCAATTCTGATTGCCAGCCTTTCAGTCCCAATTCAGACAGAGGAAGCAGAAGGGTTTCCATCAGACCTACACAGCACTCAAGGACAAATTGCTTGAGTTTTCTCAAGAGATAAAGACTTTTTATTACAACGTAACAAAGCATCATTGGTTTAGTTGATCTAGTATGCAAAATCTTGGGGGTTCTTGTGCTATGAAATGTTACGATTCAAAATAATTCAGGCTCTCTCTAGCACTGCAAACCTCCCCTGCCTGCAAGTGCTAAAATGTTTCTTACTTAGACTCACACTTGGCTTTTCCTTCAAAACACAGAGCTTGCCCAAGTCACCGAGGGTAAAGACCTCCCTACCCCTTTCCCACCTTTTTGGATTATTGGGTTTTTTCTATATTTGTCACATTTCTAAGTGCTTCAAAGGGGGCTGGGGCAGACATAACCTCACCTCATAGACTCCTTCTGGCTCCACATCACAAGTCTCCTGGGTATTTTTACATTATTATTGGTTGAAACATTTTAAAAATATCTTTCCTCTATAAATGTGTGTGTGTGTACAGCTTCCCTGTCTCCCTGAAATGCCCATTTATAGGTAGGAAGTAGCCAGTTGCACAGCTGTTTTATGAGAGGCTCATACCTCAGAAAAACTACGGTCGCACCCCTTCCTATGAGAACCCAGAAAAAGGTTCTTTATCCTCGCTGTCTTTTCAAATCGTTTGTGCCGTTATAGATCAAGGTGTTCCAGTGATTTTGTCAGGAGAGCTCTTTAGAAAAGAAGAATCAGGGAGGAAAAGAGCCAGTTAAACGGGTTGAAGGAACTGTGGGAAGGTGTGTACGTGAGTGTTAAACGGGTTGAAGGAACTGTGGGAAGGTGTGTACGTGAGTGTTAAACGGGTTGAAGGAACTGTGGGAAAGTGTGTACGTGAGTGTTAAACGGGTTGAAGGAACTGTGGGAAGGTGTGTACGTGAGTGTTAAACGGGTTGAAGGAACTGTGGGAAGGTGTGTACGTGAGTGGGGAGGGGGGACGGGGCCTCACACGAATAATATTTGAAATTTACCTCTAAACTTCAAACCTGGTTGACAAATGTTGTTACATAAATTCAAAAGTATTGGGTTTCATTTGTTTGTTTCTAGCAGATATCACAGGAGCACCGGTCAGATGCCGGGTGTTTGCCACACAAGCAAGCCAGAGGAACACGAAGGCCCTGCCATCAAGCAGACCTTGGGGTCCCTAGACCAGGAGTCCTTCAGAGGGGCCTGCCACGCTCCTCACGTTTCAAAATGATTTTCCACCCTGAACATTACACTGTCTGTCAAGTTCAAAGAGCCTTCGTGTTTTGTTTGAAACAGGGTCTCGCTGTGTCACCCAGGCTGGAGCGCAGTGGCACGACCTCGGCTCATTGCAGCCTTGACCTCCTGGGGTCAAGGGATCCTCCCACCTCAGCCCCCCGAGTAGCTGGGACTACAGATATGTCCCACCACACCTGGCTAATTTTTGTATTTTTTGTAGAGATGGGGATCTGCCATGTTGCCCAGCCAGGTTGGTCTTGCACACCTGAGCTCAAGCCATCCTCCTGCCTCAGCCTCCCAAAGTGTTGTGATTACAGGTGTGAGCCACTGTGTCTGGCTGCAGAAGATTTTCTTTGATTCAGCCCATCTCACTATGGTTTTCTTTCTATCAAAACCCCGGCATTCCCACTAAGGATGCTTGTTGCTTCTGGAAAGGAGTATTAAAGTATCAGTCTTCCTTTCCAAAGTTCAAACCCAAGCCAATGTCCTTCTGGAATCATTTCTAGATGTGTGTGTATGTGTGCACAGACATATATATGTATATAAGTATTTACATATTATGTGTATATATTAAAATGTATATATTTACTCACATACATGCATGTATACACATATAGTACAAGCATATGCATATCTATGTATATGTATTTACATTTCTGTTTGTGCCTCATTTTTTCTTCATACTAGAAAAATGTAATATTGACAAAATCAAAAATAAATTGGTTTGTGATTCTAGATGCCACAGCAGTGACCGCAGGCATTTAGGCATTTCGTAATGTTCACTGGTCATCTCTCTAGGCCTGCCACTGTTTGGAAGCGAGTAATATTATACAGCTCCAGTTACAAAGCCATGCACTTGACTGAATCCTCATGTGGCAGAGAGAAGCCCTCTGCCAGGGGGAGAAACCCAGTCCCGCGATCAAACCCCTACTGGGCTGATCAGTTATTGGCAAGTCCCCCTGCATGCTGGCTGGGGTGCTGTGGGGTGTCCTCCGGGACAAGTTCTCAACTGCAGCGGCACCTCGGAGTCACAGAGAGCTTCCAAACATCCTCCTGTTGGGGTCCTCCCTTTATGGGGTCCCCTCTGATGGGAGTGGGTAGGGCCTGGCTCAGGGATTTTGAAATGTGACTCCTGTGTTGAGCCCAAACTGGGAACCCCGGCAGCAGGGTCATTGGTATTTGAGGACACAAAGCAAGAAGGCAGCCTGTCTTCTCTTTTCCCAGAGGTGGAAGGCGGTGGGGAGGAGCAGGAGGGGCGTGTGCGGTGCCCCTGGAGGCCACCTGCCTGGGCTTGCTCGGGGCCAGCAGCCTCGGAGGCTGTGTGGAGGCCGCGGCCACACATCTGGCCCTGAGCACTGCACAGACTGTGGAAATCCTGTAAGATAAGCTCCCAGGAATGAAAAGAAGGCGGTCTACACTTTCTGGGTCCCAGCGCCAAAGCAGGAGGTCCCAAAACCGCAGGGTGGGGGCGGGATCATTTGCGGACACCAAAAGCCAAAGGCCAAGAGGACTCTGTTTTAGCAGATTAATTTATAAGAAAAATATCAGGAGCAAAGGCACACATGGGAATATTGTTATTGGAAAGAACATTTTGCAAAGGAATTTTTATAAATGGAAACTGCTTCAAGTTCAAGTCATATTTAAAAACACAACCACATGGGTGGCAGGAAAGAGGGTACCAGCTGTGTTCAAATATTTTCCTAAAGGGATGGACACCCAGCCCCCCTCAGCTGTCCCCAAAGGGCGCAGGAGGGTCTGTGGATCCTGCTTACTTTGGGGGCCCCGGACTTGGCCCCTGGAGGCCTTGGTGACCCGGTGAGGATAGTAAAACATGGTAGCTGTTCCGGGAGCGCCTTCTCCAGAGATAAAGACTGTTCTTCACCAAAGATGATTCCAGGAAAGTTCATTTTGGAAACGGAGAGGAGGAAAGTAGGTACGAATCGCACCTGAGTGCAGATTTAAGTCTATGGTATTTGCCCAAAGAATCACTCGGAGAATCTTTTCCTTCCTTTGACCCACAGCAGAATAAAGGAGATTAATTTTGGGTGGATGGTTGGTGGCAGAACTCGAGGGAATTTCGGAAAACTGAAGAAAATAACTACTTGAATAGACCAGAAGTGAAGGTTTGCTGTGGTGTGCAGCCCAAAATCTAGTTCAGGCCATCTCCTGTGACATTTTTAAAAATTGCTGTGTTTGACACAACCTTAGGCCTGAGAAAACTTTACTTTCCTAGAAAAGCACATTTACGTGGAAACCCGGCATACTCCCCGGCACTCAGCTGCAGGAAGTCGGCCCTGGTTCCCCACGGCATCTGCAGAGCAGTGGCTGGCATGGGGCAGCCTTTTATACATCTGTGCACAAAAGAGGGGAACGCCTCTCCTGTGAACGCCCGGGGAGCAGTTCTGAGGTAGACAAAAGACCCTTAAATACACATTTTCCCCCAAATTAATCATCTCGGTTCCAGGAAACAAAAACAGACTTTTTTGGACTTCTATATATTGCATCATAGCGTATCAATGTAATCAGTAGAATCAACACCGTTCCTCTTATAACTAACCATTAACACATCGTGGGCACACGCGATGGACTCAGGCGTTGCTGGAGAAGATTTGATTCACATATTATTTTAAGTCTGTTTTCTATTGCTTGTAGTAGAATACCTGAAACTGGGTAATTTATAAAGAAAAGGAATTTATTTCTGACATTCCTGGAGGCTGCGAAGTCCAAGTGCATCTGGTGAGGGCGCGCTTGCTGGCGGGGGCTCTGCAGGGTCCCAGGGTGGTACAAGGCATCCCATGACGAGGGGGCTGAGTTCACCAGCTCAGGTCTCTCTTCCTCTTCTTATAAAGCCACCCGTTCCACTCCCTAATAATCCACCAGTCCATTGACCCAGTAATCCATTCATCCATGAATGAATTAACCCATTCAGGAGGGCAGAGTGCTTATGACCCAGTCACCTCTCAATGCTGCCACACTGGGGATTCAATTTCAAAAGGAGTTTGGGAGGGGACAGATATCAAGACCGTAACACATATATGAATGCATTGTTATCCTCCAAACTGTGTAAGAACTCCTATGCTCATTTCAGAGATGGGGAAATGGAGGCACAGAGGATTTAGTAACGACACTCAGCTGATGAGTGGTGAAATGGAGACCCCAGCACAGGCAGCCTGACCCTGGGCTTTGTCCCTCTAGCCACTCCTGCCTGTCCACTCCGAGGTTGTTGAGTGGATGCCCACAAATTTGCCTGCTCACGCCTTCCCTCCGGATGCCCTGCCATGCTCCACCAACATGGTTCCATGACAGCTTCGATAGTATCACCTGGCCCTGCCCCTGCCCCTGCCCATGGTTCACTGCTCTACTGACAAGCCCTGAACTCATTGTTAATGAATTCTTTCCCCAATATATTTCAACTTGAAACTACACAGGAGACAGGGTCTATTTCTTGCTGATAGTTGTAAAATCTGGAGCTGTTGGGAACTGTATTTGCCACCACAGGGAGGAATGCACCCCACAGCCAGAGAGAAGGAAGCCAGAGCTCCAGAGAAACAGGAAGCAGAGGCAAGGAGAGTCCTGGGGCATGGAGCCTCTGCTTCCTACAGTGCACAAGGCTGCCGCCTTCCTGCCACTGGGATCCGCAATCACGGTAGTTTCTCCTTTGGCTGAAGCTAGTTTGAATGGGGTTTCTGTCACTTGCAACCTAGATAGTTCTAACTAGTTAGAGGCAGAAACTCCATTCTGAGTTTAGAACTCCATTCTGAGATTCTCAGAACTCCATTCTGAGCCCCAAACCAAAGATGTCAGAGTCCTTTTGTCCTTTTCTTTTTCCTGCAAAGAAGGCCTTCGTCCAGAGAGCGACGTTGGCCTCTCCTGCAGGGTCTTCCCGATAAAGCCAGGAGTGGTCAGGAGGACTTCACGCCTGTGTTGCTACTCCAACCACTTCCAAAGATGGCTACATCAATTTAGCCCATGATTCCTTGTGATGTGACTTTGCCATGACTTCCATCAGGAAGTGGAATCTGTTTCCCCTCCTCTTAAATTTGGGCATGACATGTGACTTGCTTTGACCAACAGGCTGCATCAGAAGTGGGGTTATGTGATCTCCAAGGCTCGATCTCCAAGGTCCAAGTTGACCTTGGACCTTTCAGCCCAGCTGACCCTCCAGCTGAATGCAGCCATGTCAGTGAGCCCAGGTGAACCAGTGGAGAAACTAACCTTCAGAATCAAGAGTGATAATTGATTGTCGTCATCGTAAGTCTCTAGGTGTTGAGGTGGTTTCTCTCATAGCAGTAGACAAGTGATACACCTGGTAGTCACTCCGGCCTGGGAGAACGGGCATGTCAGTTGCACAACGTGACTCTAACTGGCTAAAGCCCTGGGTGTCATGAGTGCTGGTGCAGCAAAGCTCCTTGCTGGAAGGAGGGTTCTGGGTGAGCTCTGGGTTTTTGCACAGTGAGCCCAGAACCACATGGCTCTGCATTCACTCTTCCAGGCCCACTAGTGCTCTTGCTTCTGGTGAAACAGATACAGGTTTAATTATTAGAAGTAGCCAAAAACACAGGCTATGTTATACTCCCAAATCTGGAGTTTCTTGCATACAGCCAGGGTGTTTAGAATTGTCACAGACTTTATACCTTTTTTCCCGGTTACACCAGTGAGTCCAAGGAAGGCCTTTCTAATACTTTGCTGTTCCTCCCCCTAGTTATTGTTGGGGAGTCACAGGAGTTCAGAGCTGCAAGGCAGTAAGACACAATACAGTAAAACTCGTTTTACAAGAGAGAGGGAGTGTCTTGGATGACTTGAGACTCGGAGTTGGTGGGATGTGGAGTTGGGTGTTGGTTCCCAGGGGGGCCTCTGTGTGCTCTGGGCAGACAAAACCATCTTAATTGTGACTAAGTTCTCAG
>NW_012101599.1:1091711-1093715 GCF_000951045.1 Mandrillus leucophaeus
AAGAAGAGGCTTGCAGGCCAAAGTGGCCACTGCCTGTTTTGTAGGGAAAGTCACAGTGGGACGCAGCCGCACCGTTGGTCATAATAGCATTGTCAGGAGAAGGGTAACACCTGGCTCCATTGTGACCTTTGTTCCTGAGGTAGAGTGTTCCTTGCCCCTTCTACCAGGAGCACAGAATAAGGGTGAAGAGGAAGCCCAGTGATGGTTCTGAGTAGATGTCATCGAAATAAGGGAGACTTGGAGCAAAGGGTTTTAGAGACTGTGTACCTTATGGCACCCAGGACCGAGGACTTCACGAGGGCAGCCTTAGGCTCCACACTGAAACAATGGCTTGGCATGGAGTCAGTACAAAAGCACGGCCTCTGTGGGTTCCCTAAACAAGCATGTTTTAAGTTAACTCATTTCCAGTAATAACGTGCAACAACTTCAACTTTTGCTGATGCAAGCTTTTCTGGCAGAGGGAGCGGGACATGACATAATGAACATGAGAAACTTACGAAAAGCTTCTGGAGAAGATGTGATCCTATCTTTGGCAACACTGATTGGATCCAGAGCTTTGTAAAACCAAAAGCACCGAAATCTCTCTACCTCTATCCATCACAAATATGCAGGACAAGGGAACAAGAAAGATTTAAAGAGAGGAGAGGAGGAGGGAAAACAATGAAACAAACCAAATGGCTTCATAATCTTGCAGCAGCTGCTTCAGAATCTCTAGGAGTTGACAGTCCCCAGGAATCCAGTGACCAGTCACCCAAGCGCATCCTGGAAGGCAGGGATGGCCCAGGAGCACATGGAGGCGGAAATGCTGAGCTAGGCAATTGCATCTGCACCCAGGAGGCTAGTGGCCACGCTGCAGCTACACACAGGGCTCCGTCTGCTTCCCTGAGGCTGCCGCAGAATGAGATGTGGCTGGCTGTGCTGATTTGCAAAGCCAACGCAGCTATGCTGTTCCTTCACTAGCCACCAGCAGCCTCACAGGGACTGGGGTCCAGTCTCCCTCCCTCTCTTCCTTCCTTTCTTCTTCATCCTCCAAGAAAGCAAATGATGAGTCACAGGAAAGGACTCTGTAACTTCAGAGAGAGCATTTCAGTGGGCATCAGCCCGTCTGAGAGAAGTGTGGGTGCGAATAAGGAACTTCCAAACTTTTCTTTTAAACCAACCAATGCCACTTTTCAAATGAAATATTCATCCAGGCAAAGGGGAAACATTGTGGTTGAGGGACCAGGAGGGGGAGCAAGGAGCCTACTCGGGTGGCTGTGACAAAGCACCACAAACAACAGAAGTTCTCCGTCTCCCAGTCTGGAGGCGAGAGCCACAGGATCCAGCATCATCAGGGCTGTTCCTCGTGAGGCCATGAAGGAAGATCTCTCCCCTTGACTTGTAGATGGCTGTCTTCTCCCTTCACACGGCCTTCCTTGTAAGCATATCTCTGTGTCCACCTTTCCCCTTTTCATAAGGACACTGGTCATGCTGGACGAGGGCCCACTCTAGTGACCTCACCTTCACTTGATGACCTCTGTAAAGCCTCTATCCCCAAAGATGGTCACATTCCGAGTTCCTCGGGGTGAGGACTTCATATGAGGAGCACAATTCAACCCACAACAGAGCCTTTCCTGCTCGGATCCATCCCCTCTGAGGGTGGCTTGTAGGACAACACCATGGAAATGTTCCTGAGCTGTGAAATGGCCAACAGAAAGTCGGCAGAGAGGCTGGAAAGGACGAGAAACACAGAGATACAGCCACAGGTTGATGCCCAGGGAAGAAGCACCTTTAAAAGGCACCACATTCTTAGGGGCAAGGGCAGGGCCTGGGCTGGGGACTGACTGTGGCAGTTAGTTTGTTGGGGGAATAAGTGAGACTAAAGGTACCATCTTCAAGCAAGAGTAATCAAACAGTGTGTCCCTACCACAAAGATAAACTTATAAATCAGGGAAATAGCATTGAGAGGTCAGAAACACACCCTGTGTTCTCTCTCTTAGATAGATAGACAGACAGACAGACAGA
>NW_012101599.1:1095160-1118052 GCF_000951045.1 Mandrillus leucophaeus
GGGCCAGTGTGTCATTTAATATTGAGACCTCAGCGCTAGAGAAAACAGCCTGTGGGTGGAGCCTTTTGTTTTTAAGTTTTCATCTGTTTTTCTCTTTGGAACAGCCTTGATTGAATACCATACAATTCACATATTTAAAGTGCACAATACAATGGTTTTTAATACATGCACAGAGTTGTGCACTCCTCACCACAATCAACTTCAGAACACTCACCACCCTAAAAAGAGATGCTGTACCCTTTAGCTCTCACCCCTCGCATCCCACTCTGCGCCCAGCTCTGGCAGCCACTGATTTCCTGTCTGCTCTGTAGATTTGCCGGCCTCATCTACACGTTTGGTGGGAATCACACTGTATACGGTCTTTCGTGTCTGGCTTCTTTCACTTAGCACAGTTTGCTTGCGGTCACCCGTTGTAGCACACACCAGCACTTCATTCTTATACACACGAGCCAAAGGTGGCTTCTGAGTGGTGGCTCCTAGGTTGTTCATCTCTTCGCTGAAGGCTGAGACCTCTAAGCTCAAAACCCCACTGGCATCAAACTCAGAAATGTACATATCCAGTTGTTTTGAGAATTGCAGAAACAAGCAGACTTTTAGCCACTTAGGGCCTGCCTGTTTTGCATTCCCCGGGAGACCTCACTCACTACCTGCTGGACACTGATAAGATTGAGCCTCGTGGTTGTAAGAACAGTCCCAAGGTGCTACTACCTTCCAAGGCTCTCGGACCCAGAGACTCCCCGCCATGCTGCCAAGCAGCAGCTCCTAGGCACAGAAGCCTCCTTTTGGCCCCCTTCCCATTTCCCTTGCCTCCTCCCCTTCTGGAAGGTGCATCCCCCTACGCCCCCGCCATAAGCCACTTGAAAGTCTCATGCAGCAAGGGAGTTCCCTACTCATGCAACGGTGTCCCAGCACCGCAAGGTGAAGCTTGTGTGTGTCACTACCCCTCACGGTCACCTCTTTTTCCTTGATGAGCCCCCAAATCTCTCAAGCCCTCTACAATTCCTTTTTACTGCTGAATAGCATTCCATTGCATGGATATACCCTATTTGTGTATCCATTCATCTACTGATGGACATTTAATTATGTGCACCTTTTGGCTATTATGGACAATGCTACTCTGAACATTTGTGCTATTTTTGATGGAACACCTGTTTTCATTTCTCTGGGGTATAGACATAATGGTAGAATTGCTGGTCATATGGCAACTCTGTTTAATTCTTTCAGGAGCTGCCAGCCTGTTTTCCAAACTGGCTTCACCATTTGCATTCCCATCAGCAAAGTGTATGAGGGCTCCGAAGATTCCGCCTCCTGGCTAACACTTGCTATTGTCTGACTTTTCTATTCTAGCCATCCTAGTGTGTGTGAGGTGGTTTCGATTTCACTTCTCTGATGACTAATGATGTGAAGCATCTTTTCATGTGCCATTTGTATACACCTTCCTTGGAAAATTATCTATTCAGACTTTGTGCTCATTTTTCAATTGGGTTACTTGGCTTTTTATCATGGAGTTGCAACAATTTTTCATATATTCTCAATGCAAGTCCCTTATTGGATATATGATTTGCAAATATTTTTCCCTTTCTTTGGGTTATTTTTTTTACTTTGTTGATGGTGTCTTTTGAAGCACAAAAAAGTTCTAATTTCAATTTATCTATTGTTTTCCTTTGTTGCTTATGCTTTTACTGTTATATCTAAGATACAGACGTATCTTCATTGCCAAATCCAAGGTCATGAAGATTTACTCCTAGGTTTTCCTCTAAGATTTTTATGGTTTTAGATCTTACATTTAGGTCTTCGATCCATTTTGAGTTAATTTTTTTGTATATGGTGTTTGTTCTTTTGTGTGTGGCTATTCACTTGTCTCAGCACCATTTGTTGAAAGACAATTATTTCCCTGTCAACTAGCAACCTTGTCCACAATCAATTAAACATACACATACAGGTATGTTTCCAGACTCTATTCTACTTTGTTGATTTAAGAGTTTATCCTCATGGCAGAACCACAGTGTGTTAGTCCATTCTTTGTTGCCATAAAGGAATACCTGAGGCTGAGTAATTTATAAAGAAAAGAGGTTTATTTGGCTCATGGTTCTGCAGGCTGTATAAGAAGCATAGCGCTGGCAACTACTTCTGGTGAGGCCTCAGGAAGCTTCCAATCATGGTGGAAGGCTAAGGGGAGCCGGTGCATCACATGGCAAGAGAGGGAGCAAGAGAGAGAGAGAGCTGCCAGGCTCTTTTAAACAACTGGATCTCTTGTGAAGTCACAGAGTGAGTGAGGACAGCCCCAAGCCATTCATGAGGGATCCACCTCCATGATCCAAACACCTCCCACTAGGCCCCACCTCCAGCCCTAGAGGGCACATTTCAGCATGAGATTTGAAGGGCACAAAACACCCGAACCATTTCACACGCTGTCTTCAATATTGTTGCTCAGCGGTGGAGCCTTTCACATGACTCATTCCCCCTGCTGATGAGCTCCCAGTTAGGGCCCAGCCAGGTCCCGCCCCTGCCCCTGTGTGGGTGGGGCCTTCTAAAGGTGCAGCTGCCCTGGGTATTAGCACCTGACTATGTCTCTGGCCACATCCTGTGTTTGTTCTCCCTTCCCACCCTTCTGTTGGTCTTCACAGCTCAGGAGGATCTCTGTCAGCCCATGGGCATGGCTTCTGAACACCTGGAGCAGTGTGAGTTTTGGTGTGAGGCAGGGATCACCCTCACAGCCTGTAGGAGGCAGGGGCTTCCACCACACTTCCTGATCCCCACCAACACAGGCCTTTGGGGTTGGCTGTACTTGTTCTGCTCTGGTGCAAGAATATCAAAGTTGAGAGACAGAGAAGGTATTCCAATAAAGAAGTTATACCTGAAAGAAAAAAATTATGGTCCAATCCCTTGTAACACTTAGACTACTAGCTGTCAAATATCCCCAGCCTTCCATCCTTTCAAAGGGAGGTCAGAAAAAGATGCTGAGAAGCAAATCCATTTGTCCTCGGGAGGATCATGGCTTTAAGAGCCTTCCTCAATCTGAAACATTTCTTCAAAGAGAATGTTTACAAACTCACTAGAGAACACAATGGAATCTAAAACTGGAAGGACACCTGAAAAGGGGAGAAGATTGTTATCTTCAGGAGAGAAGTACCATGGAAAATAGACTTCCCAAAAGAGTGCTTTTCACACCAGTGAGGGACAGGCAGAGAGCTTGGATTGTACGTCTCCAGAATGAGGTCACTCAGGCACTTTGCTGGCAACTGAGAAGACCTTATATGATCTGGGGATGTCTTTAACCAAAGGATCACTGGCAATGGTTGTGGGCAGAGAAAGCGTTGGCTAATCTGTGTCATCTGGAGCCCAGCTGGAAGGGATGGGGGTGCAGGTAGAGTCCAAAGACACCTTAAAGGGCCTCTTTGTTTCCTAGACTAGGAACCAGCATCATCATTTTGCAAATAGGAGGTGAAAGATGAGGAAGGCAGAGACCAATGCCTGGCTGAAGTTGTAAGATCGGAATTCCAGAATCTGTACCAGCACTATCACCACTAGCCCCACCCTTACAGGTAAAGGGGAGGGCATAGCAGGGAAGAATGTAAAGTCATAGAGAAAAGGTCATGGCACACAGGGCTGGCTTACACGGACCTGCCGTGTCCAGGGAGGCTTATCTCAGGTCCCCAGTCCTCTCTGCTGAGACGCTGGGGCCAATCTTTCTTCCCTCCTTGCCTTTAGCAGTGCCTTATTTCCAGTAAGCACTAGGAGAGTCCAGGGCTGCCGTGAGGAATCCAAGAGTGGACTTGAGGGTCTCCTGCAAGATGGTGAGGGCCTCTGTGGCTGCACTCTGTGGTGGTCCTGGGGCTTCAGTCTGTTTCTAAGGTGTTGTAGGCAGGGATTTTCTTTCATACCATAACATTTTTTTTAGATGATAAATAGACGATAAATAGATGATAAATACACGTTCATTTTAAAAATGTGTTAAATCAAGTTTCACCTGAAGCTGCCTCCTTACCTATTTTAAGTTTGGTCTAAAGGTTTTTCTGTACATCGTGAACTATAACAACTATAGGTGTAATCAGACCTTAGCCTCCACTTGTGCCAATCACCGAGTTTTGGTCAATCAAATGTAGCTGTTTGAACTCTATTCAAATAAGGCAAATGCCAAGCCATAACCAATCTGACTGCTTCTGTGCCTCACTTACATTTTCCATAGGTCACTTTCCTTTTTCTGTCCATAAATCTTCTTCCACCACATGTCTGTGCTGGAGTCCCTGACCCTGCTCTGGCTGGGAAGCTGCTTCATACATGAATCACTCATTGCTCAATGACCCTCCTTTAAATTTAATTTGGCTGAAATTTTTCTTTTATCAAATGCAAATAAGCAAAAGGATAATGACAGTTACCTGGAGTCCCACCTGCCAAGTTAACTGTTTGTGTCATTTTCATCTTTTCTTCGTGATTTAAAAATACATACATGCATGTACACACACACACACAATATTTCTTCAAAAAATGGCATCTCACTATAATACTCTTTTGTAAGTTTTTTTTTCCATTCAGCTATATATGATGAATATCGTCCCATGTCAACTGGAGTCTTCCACGCATCCTTGTGTAGGCTGCTGAATGTTCCCTGCCATGGATGACGCATCCCAACCTTCTACAACGTTTCTCAATGAAACAGAGGTCTGGAAAAAGGAGGACCAGCAAAAATAGTGGTCCCATGCCAGGCAAACACTGAATCCTGTTTATGAATTCCTTGTTTCTGATGGTTCCCTTAAGCTCCAGTGAAACCTATGGCTTCCCTGAAATAGATAATAGTTAGTGATCTGTAAGGTACATTGCTATATAGTTGTTACAATAATAATCATAGTACTGTTATTATACACTAAGTTCTGGGCTTTGGGTCCATAGTGGAAACCTATCAGGAGCTTTAGAATTACACCAAGCAGTAGGCCTGCTTCGCATGAGCCACAGATGTGCTCCGGAGAGTTTGGGACAATCTAAGTGTTTAATGACTTAAATCATACATTTCCACTTAAACTTGGTGATATGGTTTGGCTCTGTGCCCCCACCCAAACCTCATTTTGAATTGTACTTCCATAATTCCCACGTGTTGTGGGAGGGATCCAGTGGGAGATTATTGAATCATAGGGGAGGTTTCCCCCATATTGTTCTCGTGGTAGTGAATACGTCTCACAAAATCTGATGGTTTTATCAGGGGGTTCCACTTCTGTGTCTTCCTCATTCTCTCTTTGCCTGCTGTTGTCCATGTAAGACATGACCTGCTCCTCCTTGCCTTCCGCCATGATTGTGAGGCTTCCCCAGCCACGTGGAACTGTAAGTCCAACTAAACCTCTTTCTTTGGTAAATTGCCCAGTCTCGGTGTATCTTTATCAGCACTTTGAAAATGGACTAATACACTTGGAAATGGCTAAATTACCTTTTTAAATTGGTGCTTAATTTTCCCTGCTGTTAATACTTTAAAGTTCTCCCAAGAAGTTAAGGCTGGGTGAACATTTAAACCTTCTAGGAGAACCTGCTAAAGGGTCGTCCACATGCAGGGAGTCCTTGTGTGCTGCTTCCATCACCCCCAAACCCACTCTCCACCTGCCAGCCCCTCCTGCCTGCGTGGCTGCATGGACTGCACTCTACAACTCCTGGGCCCTCTGGCTTCTGGGTGAGTTTGGCCAGAGGTCAGGGGGAGCCCCAGCAGGAGTTCAAGGGGAGAGAGGAAGGTGAGACTTCTCATTGCTCTGCATCCCCCGACTCTGTAAAGTCACCTCTGGAGGGGGCGTCCTCCTCACAACTTTCTCCTTCCACATTTCAGTTCTTATAACCTCTCCTTCCCCTACCCCACTGGATCTGGTGCCAGCCACAGCTCAGCTGCTATGGCCTGGGGTTCCTACAGGGCCCCACTGCACCTGCCCACACCTGATATGTAGTCCGTTTATAGAGAAACTCTCCTCTATGATGCTAATTTGAGTGTGCCTTCTGCTTCCTGTTGGGACCCTGTCTGATAAGGGCTGGAGAGTTTAGAAATCCTTTGATAGGAGAATGTGCCTTCCCTCAATTTACCAGCAGCTTGAGAGCTTGAAGCCAGCAGAAGCTTTGCTACTTCTCACAAAGTCTCTGCAGTTAGGGATAAGGGCACATGAAAGAGGGACAGGTAAAGGGTCAGGTATCGAGGATCTGGGTGCTCAAGGAGAACCATCATCAGGGGAAAGCACAGTGGGTAGATATGTAAGTTTCAGTTCCAAGATGCCTGCATTCAAATACAGTGCATCACTTACTGTGGCAGGCAGACTCAAAGATGGCCTTCAGCCATCTTGGCCTCCTGGTGTTTTGTCTGTGTTCAGTCCCTCCACTTTTGAGTGTGCAAGGGATTAGAGATCACTTGTAACCAATAGAATATGGCAAAAATGATGAGATGTCCCTTTTGTGGTGATGTTCCCTAAGTCTGTAACTTCTTTGCCAGCAGGCTCCCTCTCCAGCTGGCTTTGAGCATGCAAGCTACCATGTGTAAGCAGCCATACAGAAAGGCTGAGGAAGCAAGGAACTCTGGCTGCCTCTGGCCAATATCAGCAAGCAACTGAGGTGCTGGCTCCAACGGTGCTCAAGAACAGCCACTTGCCAAGAGCCACCGGGCTTGGCACCGGATCCTTCCCCAGTCAAGCCGCCAGATGAAACCCCAGCCCTGGGTGACACCTGGACTGCAGCCTCATAAGAAGCCCTGAGCCCGATCACTCAGTTCAGCTGTGCGCAATTCCTGACCCACAAAATCTGGAGAACACTAGAGGTACTTTGCTTTAAACTGCCAGTAATTCATTAGGCAACAATAGATACTAATAAACTTACTATCTGTGTAACCTCGAGCAAGTCACTAAATCAATTCATGCCTCAGTTTCCTCATTCATCAAATAGGAATTAAGATAATAATCATACAAATCTACTTTACAGAGCTAAGGTGAGGATGTAATGAGTTGAGATATGCTTAAAGCAGTGCCTGCCACAGAGGTGGTTTGTCACACATAAATGTGGGCTAAGATTTTTGCAGCATCAACAGACTCTGTGGCCCCTTCAAGGATACACCACTGGGTTAGTCTGTTTTGCACTGTTATAAAGAAATACCCGAGACTGGGTAATTTATAAAGAAACGAGGTGTATTTGGCTCCTGTTTCTGCAGATTGTACAGCATGGCACCCGCATTTGCTTGTCTCCTGGTGAGACCTTAGGAAGCTTTTGCTCGTGGTGGGAGTTGAAGGGGGAGCTGGCTCATCACACGGTAAGAGGGGGAACAAGAGAGGGAAGCCAAGCTCTTTAAAGCAATCAGCTCTTACAGTAACTAACAGAGAGTTCACTCCTTATTGTGAGGACAGCACCCAGGCTTTCAATGAGGGATCTGCCCCCATGACCCAAACACCTCCCACCACACCCCACCTCCAACACTGGGGGTCACATTTCAACATGAGATTTGGAGGGACAAACCTCCAAACCATGTCAACCACCTTCCCTGCTTCAGAAGATTTGGTTGGCCCCTCTTCCTCTGTTCGTCCCCCTGAGGTGCCCCAATGGTCCCCCTATCTGTGTATTCGGTAAGTCTGGCAGGGAATTCGAGGACTTCGCAGGGCAGAAGGCACATTGCTGGGAAGCGCCGTGGCCCCCTCTGTCGCCCACCGTACGGGTGCTCTCTCGGCCCCTCAGAAAATCAGCTGGAAACCTCGCTTGGCTGATGTGCGGGGAGTCCAGGCGCAGAGCACAAATCTGGAAGCCTGTTGGTTGGCGTTTATCACAAGGCATCCCTGCTGGGCTGGCAGAGCATCAGCAGCTCCATGAGGCAGCTGGAGAAAACCAGCTTCCTGCTCTGCAGACCCCAAAACACAGCGTGCAGCCCCCAAAGCGCCATTCCACTGCTCTGCCAGACCTCAGATCCCTCTGTACTCCTGGGGTTTGGTAAACTTCAGATGTCAAAGATCCTTTCCTGTCCATCTTCTTTACTCATACCTTCTCCTACAGAAACTCCAAACTTCCCCATCCATCTTTTCACCAGAGTGAGGCCAGGGCCTCTGAATGCCTTCCTCTCATTTCCTGTACCCACCCACCTTCCTTTTTCCTCACAGCCGCTCACAACCTAGACAATTTCTACTCTCTCATCTGGCAAGAAAATTCACTTCTACCTCCTGATCCCACCTCGATTTGGTGGACACGGCTGTTTTCCGTTATCCCCAAAAGTCATATGTCTTTTTTTACCCATGGGTGTATGCCAGAGAGAGGTCCGCAGCTCAGGCCACTCAAATCCTCTTCCAATGTGAGTTGCCCCGCACGCTGTGCAGAGGAAACAGACCGAAAGAGGAAGAGGACCTGAATGAGCTGCCAGCTAGTTGTAACCCTAGGAGTAAGATCCAGGTGCCCTGACCCAAACTGGAGACTGCTGGACAACAGAACCGGCCCGTTGCCTGCGTGCAGTCAGTCACGCCGGAGTGATGGTTACTTTTCCACACACTGCCGACAGGATCAGCTCCCAGTGAGCTAGACCTGATGAAGTAAGGGGCAACCTCCTATTGACCTTCGCTACAGAGCCTTGGCTGTAGGAGATACCCAGGAGATATGAGTTGACTTGAATTCATCATTGATTTCAAAGCAGAGGGCCAAGGAGCTGGAACAAGTCAGAGCTAGTTTGCAGACACAGAAAACCTCACTTTCTGGTAGACTCTTTCTAGGAGGTGCCTTTCACAATGGCTGTTTTACCTCTTAATGCCCTGGCAGCTTCCACAGGGCCTTACTGCACATGTTCTGAGTGCCAGGAAAAATGATTTCTTTCACTACCAACCATGGCTTTTAATATGTGAGCATGTGGCTCTGCTGCCGCTTTTCAATCTCCCTCCACTAGTGCTGAGCTACGGCCCTGGGGAGGAAACCAGAAAGGCAGAGTGCGTTTGCCTGATTTGTCCAAGGGTGTATTTTAGTACTGACAGCAGAATTCCCTCCCCTCCCCTTTCCTCCTTCCCTTCCTCCCTCCTTCTTTCCTTCCCTCCTTCCCTCCTTCTTCTTCTCTCCCTCTTTCTTCTTTCCCTTGGGAGACATTGCAGCCATGTGGTGGGTGGGCGGACAAGTGGGTGGATAGTCAGATGGAAGAGGGAGTTTCCTTCTTGCGATTCTCATAATTGGTGTGTGATTGACATTCCATTCATCTGGAGGACGGTGATATTAATCGGAAACAGCTTGAGCTAAAACCGCCTCTAGTGTCACAAACATGCTGAACTCAGGCAGGGTCTCCTGTCTCCCTTCTACTGATCAACTCCTTCTCTGTTTTAAACAACACTCCCTCCAAGTGTCCTTCGCCTTGGGTAACCAGCACATGCAGTTTTTCTCATTTAAACTAAAACAAACAAAAAAAAAACCCCTAAACCGTACAGTGGAATGTGCAGTGAAATTCCAGGCGCCTCTCCGCACAGGAAACTTTTAATTGTTGTACACTGGCAGAAAAAGGTTCACTCCTAAACCAGCAAAGATGATGTGCTCCCTACTTACATAAAAGAAGTTTTTCTATACCCACAACTCCGGCCCTTGCTGATTTCACCTGCTTCATATTAGAGATCACTGCAAACCAGCACAAGGCCATTCCAGTGCACTCCTGATTGTGGCTATATTGTATTCCATGGCATGGCTCTATTTAATTTGTTCAGCCAGTTTTCTACGAATGATCTCAGTCAGTTAGGGCTGCACTAACAAATACCACAGACTGGGTGGCTTGAAAAACAGAAATGTATTTCTCACTGCTCGGAGCCTGGGAAGTCGGAGATTAAGGCACCAGGAGACCTGGTGTCTGGGGACGATCTTCTCCTGTTTTGCAGACAGATGCCTTTTTGCTGGTGGAGAAAGAGAATCTCTCCTCTCTCTTCGCATAAGGGTGACAGGTAAGGCCAGCTGGACTTCTGGGTCCAGTGGGGACTTAGAGAACTTTCCTGTCTTATGAGAGGATTGTAAAATGCACCAATCAGCTCTCTGTAAAACGCACCAATCAGCAGAATTCTAAAAGTAGCCAATCACAGGGAGGATTGAAAAAAGGACACTCTGATAGGACAGAAAGGGAACATGGGCGGGGACAATAAGGGAATAAAAGCTGGCCACCCCCCAGCGAGCCTCGGCAACCTGCTGGGGTTCTCAGCCAGGCTGTGAAATCTTTGTCATTTTGATCTTCCTAAAAAACGTTGCTATGGCTCATTGTTTGGGTGCGTGCTATCTTTAAGAGCTGTAACACTCACCGAGAAGGTCCAGCAGCTGGACCAGGAATCCACGGGCAGGAATCAACTCTGGACACAAGGGCATTATGAACCCTGTCACCACCTAATCCCCTCCCAGGGGTTCGCCTCCAAACACCATCACAGTGGTGGGTAGGGCTTCAGTATATGAGTTTGGGGGACACAGATACTCTGTCTACAGCATGTCAGTTGGGTGCTTTGCAGTTTGTCACGAAGCCTGATTCACACAGGAGCTTCAGGCGTGGAGGAGTGTTCTCCCCAGAATGTGGGGCCTGGCCGTCCCTCGCAGAAGTCTGCCCTGATGTCACCCTGGTTCCGGAGTCCACAGCCAGGGGCTGAGCCCACAGACCCCTGGAGATGTCCCGGCTGGCAGAGAGGCCACGCCCGTGGGGAGAGAACAGGGCCCAGGGGTTGAATGCAAAGGAGCCAGATAAGGTGCTTGGGTCGCTGGGTTCCCAAGTGGGGATAACATCGGACGGGATCCTCCGAAGTGTGGGGAGAATCCGCTTCTGAAAGCCCTGAAGACACAGGCTCTAGTCCTGCCTCTATCGACGAGTGAAAAATGCCGGGCTCGGTGACACACTCCCCGCGCTCCAGCTCTGTGTCTCGGGCCACACCTGTCATGCCTTTCCTCCTTCCCAGCTGCCACACCCCGGGGAGGGAAGCGCCTGTGCTGAGCCCTGCCATGGCCCAGCAGCGTTCACACTGAGGTGCTTCTCTAGAACCTCACCTTCTAGCTTGAGATTCTCTCCCTCTCACACCCTCTCTGCCTTCCTTCCAGCCACACTCTTCCAATGGTTTCTGCATTCTTCCTTCAGAATCGAAGGGAGGTCAGCACCTCCTGACTGAGCACACCTGCCCTGTGCAGCACCCTGCTTTTCCGCTTTGCCTGCAGGCTTCCAAGTTAGGGGCCACGGCAGTTGTCTAAGATTCCAAGGTCCATGGTCTCCCCTTGGGCCACAGGGCCAAGAAGTCCGCTTCCAGTGGCCTCCGAGGACGGCCCATGGGGGACCATGGGGGCTGGACGCAGCAGCTCTCCCCTTCTGACCTGAAGGGTGGCCTGCCGGAGGGATGACGGGCCGGGAGTCAGGCGTGTTCTGTGTGCCTTGGCTGCCTCCTGCCATCTCGCGACTCTGTGATGAGCCTGGGGTCCACGTGGACGCAGCTCTCAGTGGGAGGCATCATGCTGCCCAGGTTAGGGTCGCAGGAGGCTTGAAGCGGGGAGCTTAGAGAACTCTGTGGAATTAGCTAGGGAGACTCAACCAGGAGGTTGTATGTGGGGGGAGGGGTAGGGAATGTCAGGTGGTCCCCACCACCCACCTCACCAGTCCCTGGGGCTATGGGTGTCCCCAGGCCTCCAGCCTGAGGTTGTCTGCAAACTGCTCCAAAGTTTGAGTCGCAGTAACAACGGTCCCCATTCACTGAGGCGTCCCCAAGGCCGGGCACTATCTAAGTCAGGCCCTTTTCTAAACCCCTCAGTGAGATGTCAATGCACACATTTTATAGACGGGCAAACAGGAGCTGGGCTGGAAACTGCTCCGGGAGCGCAGAGCAGCCTGGGAGCCCGCCCCAGAGGAAGCCTGGGTAGCAGCCTGGGGTGGCAGGCGGGGGTCCTGGCCAGGTGGGGCGGTCGCCTTAGCAAAGCCCTTCAGGCCCTGTCCTCCTTGAATGGGGCTATTTGTCAGTGAACCCACAATATCGGAGCAGACTGAACTTCCTGGCAAACTTCTTGGCAGCCTTTCCCTAATGGAATCTCCAGAGAGAAGAAGTCCCCTGTCCTCCTGGCGTCACTTGTAACCTCCGGCCTGCTCCGCTCCAGGCTGTGCCCAGGGCTCCCTGCCCAGGGAGCTTGTTTGTTCTGGCAGACAGGGAGCCCATTCAGGCCCTCGGTGGCACCCGGTGAGTCTGGCCCGGAGGCCTGGCTGGGCTCCGGCTGGCTCAGGGGGACCTGGCGGGGCCTCCAGAAGCCTCCTTTGGCTCGGGCGGGGCGGGGGCGCTGCCTTGACTCTGGCCCACGAGAACGATTGGCTTTACGGTTCCGTCTTGCTCCATAAACCAGAAAGCCGCTTTCAGCTGGTGGTATGAAGTCTGGTGGGCGGGTGTCTGGTGCCATCCTGTCCGGGCAGGGAGGGGTCCAGCCTGTGGTCTATCGCAGGCCGATTTTACAGGCCGCCAGTCACCCGGAGCGGGAGCCCTGGCCATGTCCACAGGGATAATATTTGTTGTACCTGCTCCCGACCTGGGACGCCCACAGCTTCCCAGCTTAGCATTTTAATGACGCTGCCATCAGAGCGCTGTCGTTTTCTACGAGGAGGGGGTGCCTAGACTTTTATTTTTCAAAGGGTGGAAAACACTAGGTTAAGCTTAAACCACATCTGATTATGAAGAGGCTGTGAGTGATTCCACAGCCAGCCGCCACCCAGACTGCCCTGGGTGAGGGCGGCAGAGGGGGCTCTGGCCCGGAGCTCCCCCAGCTCCTCAGTTCCAGCCCTGAGGCAGCCAGAGAACCTGCGGCCTGGGCTGGCCCCGCACAGGGACAGCAGGCCCACCTGCAGGAACGCGGGCAGCTTCGCCTTGCGCCTGACTTCTTGCCTTGTTGGCTGCGCGGTTCACCAATAGCTGAAGGCTGGGGTGTTTAAATATTAAAAATGCTTAGCTAAATAAGCCGGCCTGTTTGGTTTTGCTGATAGTCACAGTCTTCCCACAGAGCCCTTTCAAACCGCGTCAGTGTTTTGGAAAGTGGATAAGGGACTCATTCAGTGACGCTCAGGTTTACCCTGAGCCAGGAATGAAGCATGTATTTCATGAAATAAGGACTAGCCTGGAGACCACACACAGAGGCGGCTGAACTCCAGCGGCCTCCCTCTCCTCCTTCCCCTCTCCCCCGCAACCCCCTCCTCCCTCTCTTCCTCCCCTTCCCCCTTTCTCTCTCTCTCTCCCTCGCGCTGACAAACCGGCCATGACTGACACCAGGAAACCCGTAATCGGCGTCAGAGGGGGGTTTCCAGGGCTTAGGGGGCCCTTTGTGAGCCTGGAGCTGATGAAAAAATGGATTACGACAGTGTGTGCAGCCCATACTAAAGAGAGCTCACAGAACAGCCAGGGCCACCTCAACACGGCTGCTCAGAGGAGAAAACGCTGCAGCCAAATGGAATTGTTGAAATCACCTTTGTGTGGGAGAATAAGCAAAAAAACAAAAAACAAAAAAACAAAACAAAACAAACAGCTCACACATTTTCCCCAACAATAAGGCTGGTTTTGTCACAACTTGCCCCTAGTTCAGCGGGTCCATCAGGTACCCCCACCAACCGGCCCCGTGTCCCCAGCACAGCCTGAGGAGCCAGCCGGCCTGGCTGCATGGAGCCGTTGCTTATGTCAAATCCGTCACTGTGGGACACGGGGGAAACCGGAGGTGATTAGGAGAAGGGCTCTTCGAGGACACACTGGGGCCGTGTCACTTGCCCTCTCCTCGCCATCGCCCTCCCTGACCACAGACTTCAAGCCCAGCGAACTGCCTCTGACTGTTTGAAGTCTGGGAGATGTGAGGCTCTGTTCTTTTCCTTCTGAACTTTTATTTCAAAGTAGGCTCCCGTCTCTTCAGGGAGAATGAGGCACTTAAATTCAAGAACTATTTATGGTGCTTCCTAGGTACAATGAACCAGGGTAAATTTGGGGCGAGGGGAGGGTGAGGACGGGGACTGGGCAGGGTGATGGGGGCACAGCCTAGCCCCTGCAGCCCCCAGGGCCTATTGAAATGCTGTAGGGTGCTCCTTAGTAAAGGGACATAACCCCAAATCTGCAGCCCACGCCGCCATCGGCACTGCATCTGGCTGGCAAAGCTGGCAACGCTGTGTCCTGGCTCCTGTTTTCCTTGCCATCCTGTGGGGTTGGGATTGGAGACCCTTCCGAAGGCCCCAGGGTGCTTCAAGGAGAGTGACCGGAGCGGCTTGGTGCCTTCTTTCTTCTCACACGTGTGCTGTTTGAAATAAGATGTTTTTGCCAAGGACAAGTAAAAAGTGCGGCGTGCTCTGGGGCTCTGGTTTGGTTTGAAATGAAGAACCCACCCAGCTCCAGGGTGTCTCAACCGGGCACACAGATCTCTGACCTCAAGCAGGGCCGCCGATCAGGAGAAAGAGTTCTTTCCCGGGGGTTTCCCGAAGCCACCTCAGAGTCTGTGACCGCCCCGGCTTCTCCAGCCCCCAGCAGGAACCACAAAGAAGGAACAAGGGACGACGCAAAGGGTTTCCCTCCACCCATCCCCTTTTTGGGCTGAGAGGCCGCCTGCCACCTCTGCCGCTGGCACCACCACCCACCCTCAGCTCAGTCCTCTTCCAACCCCAGAGCCGCTCCTTAATCCTCCTTGAGGTAAAAACAAACCGTTTTTCTTTTGCTCTCACCCCAGAGAAACTGACACAGATGACTTCTGTGATCAGCAAGCAGCTAATTCTGCAGCACGGCGGGGCGTCCTTTAACTCAATTCAATTCCAACACTATCTACCTAGAGACAGCGGCGGATCCCACAGGTCGAGGACTCGCTCCCACAAAGCTGCCCTCATTTCCGAGGCGGATCGTAAGCCCCCGCTTGTCTACTCTGTCTTTCTGACCAGCCACCTGTAAATCGAGGTTCCCACCACATCCTCCATGGGTTTGATTATTTTGCTAGAGAAGATCACAGAACTCAGGAAGACACCTAAATTTACCATTCCCGATAAACATATTACTAGGATACAAATGGAGAGACGCACAGGACAAGGTATGGGGAAGAGGTGTGGAGCTGCCATGCCCTCCCCTGGGGCAGCCATCCTCCAGGAACCCCTGCGTGTTCAGCTGTCCAGAAGCTCTCCAAACGCTGTCCTTTTGGATTTTTATGGAAGCTTCATTCTGTAGACAGCATTGATTAAACCATTGGCCATTGGTGGTCAGCTTAACCTTCAGCCCCTCTACCCTCCCTCGAATCCTGCTTTGGTCTTTCACCAGCTCCATCCTGAAGCTACCTAGGGGCTGCCAGCCATCAGGCCGTTCATTAGCACAGGAAAGACAGCACTTTGGAGAGTCTAAGGATGTTGGGAGTGTATGCCAGGGAACCTGGTTGAAGATCATGTATATATTTTATCATAGCAAAGTCCACCTCAAGTCTTCGAACACAGATCCCCTTCAATTGAAAGGACAAATAACTCAGACACTGCCATATCAGTGGGACCCAATCCAGTCCGTCAGATTGTATGAGTGTCTGCCAGGGCAAGGCCACTCACGTCTGCTGGTTTCCAGTCCGTCTTGTCAGGTTCCGAAAGCGAGTGGTCTCGGCACACACATGGCTTCGCCCTTTCAGGCATCTGGGATCACTGAGCTAAGAGACAGTGCAGTCTCTTGCTCTGAGCCTCTTTCAAGGTGTTCGTGTAATATTGGATTTCCCTCTATCTATAATTCATTGATTCATTTCTTTACTCCCAGCTACTATTCCTTCTCTCTCCATTTATACCCAAACTTTTCCACCTTTGCAATGGACATTAGGATCAGCCATTGTGCTAGTGTAGATTGCAGGTAGCAATACCAGAACCTCCTCCTCAGTCCTCTTTCACCCAGATAGAATAAGGTGACATAAGTACTACAGAACTACCCATGTGTAGCCCCTAGCCACCCCATCAGTCTCACTTGCCAGCTGTGTTCAGGGCCTTCCCGCCAGGGAGCCTATCCCGGAGCCATCGGCAGTCTCTGTCTGTCTTGCGGGCAGACAGAACAGTGCTTACTGGCATTTTGTGCCTGAGAGGGTGCAAGAGGAACGTGTCTAAACTCAGCCCATCTCTGCACTGCTGTAGTTCCCATAGCCACTCATTTCACGGACCCAGGTGGCCACCCTAAGTGAGAATGGCAAACAGCTATCTGCCAATTCCAGGCACCTTTCCAACCTGGAAGGGAAATTTTCTGATGGGCATTCGATGTGTTACTTTCATGCACCCTTCAGATTTCCACAGGGCCGGGCCTCATACGGGCATCCCTTTAACAGGCCAGGTTCCCATGGCCCCTCTGCCTGACCCTGTGGCCAGGCCATTGGCCACTGCCCAGGAGTCAGTGAAGACCAGACACAGAGGCTTCGCCACGCCCAGTCATTGCTAGGAAAGCAGCATGCAGGTCGGCCACCGAGCTGATTTGCTTCTGGCTTCCTTGGTCAGAGTGGCAGCTTCCAGACAGAATGTTGTCCCCTTGCCTGGAACTGCCGTCCACAAACCAAGCAGTGCTTTGCTGGTCAGTTGAGAGCTGGTTATAGGGCATGGTCCAGCCGTCAGTAGGATGCAGTTGCTCCCACAGCTCCTCACTCTAGTTCCAGAGTCAGGCTTAGGGGAAAAGAGGCTCCTTGCTTGGGGTGTCTCCTTGCATTCGTTCCCCAGGTAGCAGAATCCAGAAACCTTTTCCATTTCATTATGGAACGTTCCCGGGCACTGCTATTCCCATCAGAGTGTTTCTCCAACATCACCCAAGACATCGTGGGTATTTTTCGGGTTTCAAGACCATTTTATGTCCTTCTGTCATAGAGGTAGCTTCAATCACCGTCCAATAGCAAGGCAGTAATACCCCTCAAGTCGAAATTCTCTGGCCCAAAGTCTCAGCAGTTGTCGGTGGGAGCACTCACCGGCTTTCGCCATCAGCTCCAGTTGTTGTCCGGAGAGGACTTCGAAATAGGCCATCGGTCCCTCCCAGCACTCCAGCTTCTACTCCTCACTGTGTGGGTTCAGGCAGTCTTACTGTTCCCACAAGCACGTCCAATTCATATTGCTCGAGGGGTCGATTTGCGTGCCTTCCATTTTACAGTACAAAGCAGGGAGCACGTTCCCCAGGCAGATACAGAGTCCATCCCCACAATACAATCAGATGAAAGAGACGCAACCACTTCCCATGAAGCCTGTTCAGATACACCACCTCTCCCCTGCAGGCTGACCTGAATTCCATCCACCCTGACTTCCTCAACTGTAGCCTCCACTCAGACTTTATCAACATGTGCTGGTTTCACAATCCTGGCTAGGAAAAGCGTTCCCCAACCAGATACAATATCCATTCCTATGAAACATTCAGGTAAAGGAGGCAGAACTTCTTTGTTTAGAGATGGAGTCTCGCTCTGTCGCCCAGGCTGGGGTGCAGTGGTACCATCTCGGCGCACTGCTACCTCCGTCTCCCGGGTTCAGGTGATTCTCCTGCCTCAGCCTCCTGAGTAGCTGGGATTACAGGTGTGTGCCACCACGCCCGGATGATTTTTGTATTTTTAGTAGAGACTAGGTTTCACTATGTTGGTCAGGAGGCTGGTCTTGAACTCCTGACCTCGTGATCCGCCCGCCTCGCCCTCCCAAAGTGCTGGGATTACAGGCATGAGCCACCGCGCCCGGCCAGAACCTCTTTAAATAAAACCTGTTTAAACATTCCCACTGCCGTAACCCTACCGGCCCTGACATGCGTGTATTCTGTCAGTCTGTGGATTTCAGTACCTGTGGATTTCAGTACCATAGTGTGTGGAGTCCTCATTTCAAGGAGATCCAGGAATTTCGCTTCACCACTCCCTGGCCGTTTTACCCACTTGTGCACCTAAGTGGGTCCCTAGCAGGGAGTTGAGTTAAGGGACCCTTGCTTAGTTTTGTTAATCTTTATCTTGATGAATTTGCAGAATTGGCCAGACAATTTCAGAACAGATTTCTCACGATCATCTTTGCCTTCTGACTTCTTAAATTTCTCCAAACTGGGGGAAATAACAGCAAACTTCAGTTTGCTGAACAAGTTGTCTTAATTGAACAAAAACTGACATTGGTTGAATAACAAAAGACTTTTCGGAATTTTTTGATCGTCAAAAAAAATCTACCCTCCTTCAATATTTGTAGATGTTCAGCAATATCCACTTCGTCTCTGCTAGTATTTTCCATTTTTCCTCTCTAGAAACTTCTGGAATCTGCTAGTACTCTCTACAGTACGAATCTAAAAGAACACAGCATTGGCTAGGCACCATGGCTCACACCTGTAATCCCAGCACTTTGGGAGGCCGAGGCAGGTGGATCACGAGGTCAGGAGTTCGAGACCAGCCTGGCCAATATGGTGAAGCCCCATCTCTACTAAAAATAAAAAAATTAGCTGGGTGTGGTGGCACATGCCTGTAGTCCCAGCTACCCAGGAGGCTAAGGCAGGAGAATTGCCTGAACTCGGGAGGCAGAGGTTGCAGTGAGCTGAGATTGCACCACTACACTCCAGCCTGGGCAATAGAGCAAGACTCTGTCTCAAAACAAAAAGAAAGAAAAAGAAAAAAAAGAACACAGCATGTAGAACTACATTGAAATTCATCCATGGCCACAGGTGTTTGGACGATGAGGATAGGAAAAGAGAGGCCTGTTCTGGTCTCCCTGTCTGTAGGCATTTGCTTCCTGACCGCTGTGATGGCGTGGCGGCTGGGGCTCAGCCTGCGTCTCACCTACCTTCTGGCTTATCTCCCTGATACTCAGGGGCTGGGATGCTCAGCAACTTCACCAAACATTCTTGTACTTGAGCTTTTGCGTGTGAGTTGGAGTTAGCCGCTCAGTTGTATCTGTCACAGATTTAGAAGGTGAGAGTGGAGTGGTGTCAGTGTCTGCAGTTTTTTGGCAAGTTCACGGATATCTGTCTAGAAGGCATGAGGGCCTCTGTTTAGCTGGGTCATGTGATTCCTGGAGCCTGCAGCAGCCGCGACTGTTTCTGGATTACAGAAGAGACTGCGGCGTCTTGGTGGCTTGCTTCTACTGAATGGGTTTGGGAATCATCCCTGAAAGCTCAACCTCAAGTTGGTTTTTTTAGCCCTCCCATCAATTCTATCAGTCATTTTGCCTAATTAAGCCCAACTCATGTAAACTACCAGGAGTGAATTCTGTTCTCTGCAACTGAGCCCGCACTGACCCAGCTATTCTATTAGGTCTATTTTGAATGTCTGCTATGCGTTCACATCGTACTAGGCAAGAAGGGGCCATCAAAGAAGCACAACAATCACTTACAATGTGCCACACTAAAGTGAATTCCATCCTCTCCATAGGCATATGAGCTAAGTACTATTATTACTCCTATCATACAGAAGAGGAAACTGAGTCACGGGTGGATTAAATGACTTGCCTGAGGTCTCACTCAAACAGAAAGAGGCAAAGACACGCTCGTCCCTACCCCGTGTGGCTCCAGGTCCTACAGTCTTTACTGTCACCCTTGGCGACCCTCCCAATTGGCCTAATAGCTCAATTATTTTGCACAGAATTAGTCCAAACACCATACAGTTCGCAGTTATGAAGTGATATCGGATGCTCTGATTATGAAACTACTATTTGTTCAGCTCAGTTACAGGGTTTATAAATCACATCTGAAAAACTTCCAAAGCTCTGACAGTCTCAAACAAGGGTCATCAGAGACCTCACTCTGATTAGGTTTATCCTCACGGAACATTCCCCAGCACCGCCCCTCATGAGAATGGTCCTCATAAGCAGCCCATTTGCTCTTAGGAATGGGTTTCCCATGTTCTGCACCCGAAGCCTGGAATCGCAACCAAATAGTTGCTATTGCAAAGCTATTTTCAGTGTGCTTCTGCCCAGGGACGGGAATGTGCGTCTTACACCCTGTCCAGTTTTTGCTTTCTTTGCAGAGGAGATTAGCGGTGGAGGAGGGGGCCATGGCTTTTCCCCTCAGTCCTCCATGAAGACCATTTATCACTGTTCGAAGAGTTGTATGTTTCTGTGGTTGCTCGGTCCTCAGTTTGGAGTTGCAACAGACACTCAGACGTCTGCAAAATTCTATTTATTTTCCACATGGAACGCAATTCAACACTGATGGCTTCCATAGAGCTAAGTCACAGCCCTATTAGTAATAGAATCCTTGGAGCCCACTGGCACCTGCAGCCTTGCCATCGCGGGAATCGAGAGCTCAGGTCTGTGATGTCATTTCCGTGTCTGAGCTCCTGCCCCGGACCCATGTCCTGCTCCATCCGGTACAGAAGGAAGCCATGCTAACTTGACAGAACTACAAAGCGCCAAAACCGTGCAAAAGAATGCGGCCCAGCCCGGGGCGCAGCGCTCATCGGCTACACGTGAGATCCTTTCCCTGAGCGAGGCCTCTAAAAACAAGGTCAGTGGGAAAGCCGACGCTACCTTAGCCAGGGAGGGGCCGACGGCGCTGTGACAAACTCGCCAGCGGTTACCTCAGACAATGTAAATACAAACCTGGGGCTCATGTTTATTTAAAGTTTTTGGCATCGGGCTTGCTCCTGGTAGACAAAGATGATCTTGTTTACGGCGGCATCCAGATGATGGACAAGGCTCTGTATAATATAAATCCAGCTCTGCAGAGGGGGCCATTAGCATAAACGACTTCCCTCAAGCCAAACAAACCCTGCCAAGGCTCAAGCTGGAATTCATTTATTATACAGCTTCAAGTCGACTTGTCTCAACATTAAACAACTGCAGAATCAAAGGGGTAAAACTGATGGCCGAGGGCACGCCTCGCGTCTCCTTTCACTTCCAGCGTGGTTTGCAGAAGGCGTTTCTTGCTGGCTTTGTCACGCAGTAGTGTTCATTCTCTGCAGATGCCGTGGCTCCGGTCACCTCCCCATGAGGTGTGGCCGTGGCCCACGCACACGGACACGAGAGCCATGGGGGGCAGGGACCACCCAGGTGTCACCATTGTCCTTGTGAAAGCCCTTGGCCTTGTGGGTAGGTCTGGACTTAGGGACCTTAGTGGGGTTAAATACATAGGGACAGATCCCAGGATTTCCGGGGAGATACACAGAGCTCCGAGGGCACCCGCACCTGGCCGTGAGCTCTACCACTTCAGATTCAGACTTGCCTGGAATCGGAGGCCAGGCCTTCATGAGAATTGGTTCACGAGGAACCGAAGGCCTCCCGGGAAAGCTCACCCAAGGGCAGAGAGGATCTAGCCGACAAGCCAGGCCCAGAGAGGGCAGTGACTCCAGGTCAGGTCTCATGACCACAGCAGCAGACACTTCCACTGGAAGAGTCGTGCCCAGGGAGGACGTGACGCCCAGAAAAAGGGCATGAGGACACGAGCAGGAAGAGCACAGAGGCTGGCGGCCATTGCAGCTAGGAGGCCCCCAGGGAATAGAGAGCTATTGTTGGGGGGCTGAGGGAGGGCAGGACTGTGTTTCTTGGAGACCCAGTTTCTCTGAGGGCTTGACTGCCTTTGCTGCCTGTTTCTCCTCTGGATAAGATCTTTTTTTTATTTTTTATTTTTTAATTAGAGATGGGTCTTGCTATATTGCCTAGGCTGGTCTTGAACTCCTGGCCTCAGATGATCCTCCTGCCTCGGCCTCCCAAAGTGCTGGGATTACAGGTGTGAGCCACCGCGCCCGGCCTGGACCACATCTTTTTCTGGTGTCCCTGGCGTCCTGCAGATAGTAGATTCGACACTGTGGAGTGGCTCAGCACCAGTCCTGCCGCTTGCCTGTCCACTGTGGCCTGCTCTCTCTTGGCCACACCATCCTCTGTGCAGCCCTGGGGACAGAGACCCTCCTCACTCCCTGTCGTCTGCAGCCAGAAGGGGTGGAGCTGGCCTTCGGCGTCTTCTCTTGGGTGTTTACAGGCAGCTATGCCTCCTCTTTTTGGGAAAACCTCCCTGCAGGGTCAAGCCACCCCGAGAGGCCCCCTTTACCACCTGTAATCTCTAGTCCCCACCACTCCCCCGTAGGTTGAGGCCTTAGGAACTGGAAGGTGGGTCTTTCTCCCCAAGCCAAGTCCCACTGCTACCCTGGCTACCCTGGCTGGCTTCATTGTCCAGGGGTCATGACTCTACTGTCCCTCTCCCTCCCCAAACTCTGCCACACCTTGAGCTGCATCCACCCAGAAACGTTCTCTCAAACAGGAAACTCCACTCTCTTCCCTACGCCTCAGTCCACATCTTTACTTCCATGGGGACCTCTGGTGCTGTGATTCCTCCATTTCCTCTGGCCCCACTTCAATCTTTTCTTCTCAAGCCACTAATCGCTCCACCACACGGCCCCATGCACCTCTGCCAGGGCTCACCTGCCCAACCTTCATTGGGACCCGCCCCATGCTCCACCTTCTTTGCCCTCACACTTAGGCAGTGCAGGAGTTATCCAGTGCTGCTAACGAATCACCCCAAAGCCCTAACAGCTTAAGCCGACAAGCACATCATCTCACACCACATCTGTGGGCTCCGCTGGGAAGTTGTGGCTTGGGGTCTCTCGTGAGGTTGCAGTGAAGATGTCAGGCAGGACTGATCATCTGTGTGTTGGGGCTGGGGGAACTGCCTCCAAGGTGGTTCATCTCCACGACTGTGGGCAGGAGGTCTCTGTCCCTTCCCATGTGGGCTCTCCATATGGCTGCTTGAGCTTCCTTATGACATGGCTGCTGGCTTCCTCCAGAACGAGTTTGAGAAGGAGGTTTATGATCTGGAATCAGAAGTCACACATTGTTACTGCTGCTACATTTTGTTCATTTAAAGCAAATCGTGAAGTCCAGCCCCCATTCAGTGTGAGGGGAATTAGACTCCACCTTTTGAAAAGAGAAAAATCAAGGAAATCCGTGGACACGTTTCAAAACCACCACAGTTCACTTCATTCTTCTCCCACATGACAGCAGTCACCCTTCTTTCCTGCCCCCTTGACTGTAGCCAGAGCTGCCTTGTGAAGCCTTCACT
>NW_012101599.1:1118732-1124223 GCF_000951045.1 Mandrillus leucophaeus
CCCTGTAGTGTAGACTGTCTTCCCGCACACACGACCTTGCAGTGTAGACTGTCTTCCCGCACACACGACCCTGTAGACTGTCTTCCCGCACACACCTTGTAGTGTAGACTGTCTTCCCACACACACGACCCTGTAGATGGTCTTCCTGCACACACGACCCTGTAGTGTAGATGGTCTTCCCGCACACACGACCCTGTAGACTGTCTTCCTGCACACACGACCCTGCAGTGTAGACGGTCCTCCCGCGCGTGCGATCCCGCAGCGCAGACGGTCCTCCCATACACACGACCCTGTAGTGTAGACGGTCTTCCCACACACATGACCCTGTAGTGTAGACGGTCTTCCCGCACACCTTGGGGAAGACGGGCTTCTCTCCTTTTATTTGGGCTTGATCCTCCCATGTCCTTCCAGCAGTCGTCACTGATCCCTCCCAGTCTTTCACCTTTCCACTGGCTCTGCCTTCCTGCCTCCCCTGCCTGATACAAACAAATTCAACTTTGCTCCAGGTATTTTTTTTTTTAAAGATAAAACAAAATAATAATCCATCATTGGCCCAACATCCCTCTTCCACACCAGAACCTCACACCCACCCTTCAGGGACTGCCCTGTCTCCTGGGAGCTTCTAGAAAGAATGGTCTGCACTCTTCCCCGCTTCCCACCACCACCCACCTACCCACGCATGCCAGCCTAGCCTCCACCTTCCTGGCTTCTATGATACCAGCTGCTCTGCCCTCATTCCAGCCGTCAAGGGCCACCACATGGCCAAATCCATAGATACTAGATTACCTGTGCTTTGTGGCCCCTGTGCCACCCTGGACACCTGTTGATATCTCTTTCCTTGTGGTACTTTCTCTCTCTCCATCTCTTCCCATCTCCTCTGGCTCCTCCTTCTCCCCGCCACCTCATTCCTCTGCTTCTTTCTAGAATGTTATGATCTATCTGTGGGATCTCACCAAACTCATCCTTTATCCTTGCCCCAGCGTTCCTCACCGGCTCTTCTGGCCCAGTCCTCGTTCAGGTGCTCAGAAGCTATTGCCCGACTGCCCTGGCCCTGCTCCCACTCGGACATCACTTGAACTTCCACCTTGACGTGTGCCTGGCTCCGTGCCCTCCCCGACTGTGTTTCCTGCTTTGGTGGATGGCATCTCTCTCCACCTGGTGACTCAGGCCGGAACCCGGGGGGCCTTCTGTCTTCCCCCAAATATGACCAATCAGTTAATTTATCTTGGAAAATAAAACAAGACAATAATGTCAAAAATAGGCAGAGGCTGTACGTGGCATTCACTGTCGCCTCCATCACCCTCCTCCCTGCTGACTCAGGCAAGGCCCCCGGCCTCTTTGGGCCACTGTTTCCTCGTATGTTGGCTGGAGATCATACCAAAGGTACCCCCTGGGGCTGCTGTGTTGATCACACGGTCAATGCGTGCAGGTGACAATAGCAGCTCCGGCTGCTCTTCCTCTCCACGCACAGGGACGGGCACTGCCAGGCCAGGCTACCTCAGGGCCGGCCAGCTCCGGAAGTGTTGATGTCGGTCTGCAGTGAGGTCAGTGTAGAAGGTGAGAGTAAGCATTTTAAACTACTACAGAAATTTGACAGGGTAACTTTATACCTTTTGAGTCTAATAATTAAAAAAAAAATGGGGCTTCACCTCATACCCATTAGGATGGCTACTGGGAAAAAGACATCAACTAATCCGCATATTGGCAAGGATGTGAGAAATTGGAACCCTTGTGCACTGTCGGTGGAAATGTAAAATGGTGCAGCCTCCGTGGAGAACAGAATAGTGATTCGAGAAATGAAAACCAGAGTTACCACGTGATCCAGCAAGTCCACTTCTGGGTATGTGGCCAAGGCATGGCAAGCAGGCGCTTGAAGAGATATTGACACCCAAATTCAGAGCAGCACAAACACTCACGATGTGGACAACCCAAGTGTCCATCGTGGATGAATGGAGAAATAAAATGTGGAATATTATGCAGCCTTAAAAAGGAAGGAATTTCCAAAACATGCTACAACATGGATGAACCTTGAGGACATTGTGCTAAGTGTAACAAGCCAGACACGAAGGGACAAATACTGTGTACTTCCAATTATGTTAGATACCTAGAGTTGTCAGATTCATAGGGACAGAAAGTAGAAGGGTGGTTGCTGGGGGCTGGGGGCAGAAAGTAGAAGGGTGGTTGCTGGGGGCTGGGGGCAGAAAGTAGAAGGGTGGTTGCTGGGGGCTGGGGGCAGAAAGTAGAAGGGTGGTTGCTGGGGGCTGGGGGCGGGAAGTGGGAGGCTGCTGTTAAATGGGTAGTTTCGGTTTTGTCAAAGGAAAGCGTTCTGGAGACTAGCAGCACAGCAGTGTGAGTGCATATAACTGGAATGTGCACTTAAATATGTTTGGGATGATAAATGTATATTATCTTACCCCCATTAAAACAAAATTTTTTTTAAAAAAAATGGGACTTGTATTTTGTATGTCTTTTAAAGTTGTATTTGTCTGGTAATTTATTTTCCAAAAGTTTCAGTCTGAGAAGGATCAGAAACAAAAGGAGTCCTTCACTGCACATCACAGATGCTTCCAGACTCACTGCCCTGGCTCAGCTTCTCCTGGGTTCCTCACTGGTTTGCTGCTCCACTCTCCCACCTCCTCAACCCATCTCCTAACCTCTGGCCACAGTGATCTTTCTAGAGCAAGCTTAACCTGTTGCCTATCTTGTCCAGTGTTCCTACATCCAGGAAGAATGAGGAAACTGAGGTACGCAGACAAGTGAAGGGTGAAGATGATGCAAAGGAGTTTATTGAGTGTTAGAACAGCTTAGAGGAGACCCACAGTGGATAGCTCCCCTCTGAAGGCAGGCAGGTCATTCTGTCGAGTGTTCAGCTGTCAGCAGAGAGGAGTCCCTGGAGAGGGCAGCTCCTCTTTGCCCAGCAGGTTGCCCCACCCTCTCTGCAGATCTCTGAAGCTATCAGTGGAGAGGGTAGCTCCTCTCTTTGACTGACCATCCCAACTTCTCCCTGCCATCTTCTGTCTCTGGCCATCGTTTACCCTGGCTGAGCACCAGGCTTTTATGGCCCTCAGAGGGGAGGAAGTGCCTGCTAATTGGTCCATGAGCAGCCAGGGGCAGGCTCAGAAGAGGCACCATGAATCTCCATTCTGGTCATCAGGACTAGTGGCCCAGCCCCTAGCCTTCAGGCCCTCCCTGGCCTGAAGGAGGGGTCTTACTGGGACCCACCCCCTTCTGCCCAGGAATCTGTCTGCCTCCTGCTGCAATTCATGGCCCCGGGCTCAGCACCAATCCTGCTTGGAGATCTGAGCAGGTGTTGGGAGAGGAGAGAGGACAGGCAGTGGGATCAGACACCCCTGAGCCTGCAGGGATGGGGGCGTGGTGGGGGAGATGGGGGAGTCCTTCCCAGGCCCCCAAGGGTGCAGGCTACAGAGATGCCCAGGTCCTGTGCCTGGGAGGGCAGTGGCAACTGTACCCAGGGAGCTCTCCCCTCACCATCTCAGAAGGGGCAGGGCTCCCGCTTGTCCCTGGCTCCTGCCTGCTCCGTGGTGCAAGTGGCCCAGGTCTGCAGCAATGGGTCACATGGTTGCAGCTTCATGCAGGAGGGCAGATCCTGCCTGCTCCTGGCTCCTTCCAAGAGCACAAAGAGGCTCGGGTCCACAGCCACAGTTTGGGTGGCTGTAGCCCCATGTAGGAGGGTGGGGCCCCTGTCCACAGCTGCAGCTTGGGCAGCTGCAGTGGCACCTGGGAAACTCCCACCCAAACTCAGAAGGGGCAGGGCTCCCACCAGCTTCATGGAGTGTGCAGCCCCAGCTGCTGCTTGTGGGGAGCCGGTTGCAGCCCGAAGCCTCTACATCTCACTCGCTGCCCTTTTGCTCATAATGCTCTTGCTTGTTTGTCAAAGACCACCTCCCCCAGGAAGCCTTCCCTGAATGTCTAAGCATCACTATCACAGATCATCCCACACTAGCTTCCTTTGCAGATTTAAGAAGCTGTTAAAGCAAGAGTTCCGGCACTTTGATGGGCACTGAGAGGGAAGCTTTAGGCAAGTGGGCCCCCTGGCTCTTCTCATGGGATGCCTGGAGGGCCCTCCAGTCACTTGCAATGTGTTTGTGTCTTCCGCCTACACTTACAGCTTCCTCCAACATCCACGTTTGCAAACCAGAGCAATACAGGTGTCCTTCAAAGCCTGCACAGGTGCCGGTGGCATCAGACAAGAGGGTCCACGGTGAACACTCTGGCGAACGTCAGCCGGACCCCCTCCTGTCCTACCCTGAGTGCGTGCAGCACTGAGATGGGAGCACAGAACGCCTGCCTTCGTGCCTGAGAAGACGAATGTACCTTCTTTCAGCCTGGGAGAATGGCAGCATCTTCCCAGGCCAGGCTTCTGATGGGTTTCCCAGCGACCGGAGAGCAGCGGGGCTCAGAGCTGGCAGCCACCCGGAGCACCTTGGCTGCTCACGCACATAAATCCTGGTGTAGACAATGAGCCCTTCATTTGCAGGTGATGTCCCTGCACCAGGCCGGTGATGGTCCTCCTGGCCTCCTGAGCCCCGGTTTGCTTTCCTCCATTCTGCAGTGAAATCTCCTCCGCCTGTGACCAGGCTCAGCCCAGATTCTGCACTGGGCGTCTGGATTTGAATTGAGTGCGGAATCCCCCAAATAAGTTGTTTCTCAAAAAGCTGCCAGAGGACAACTGCAAACAGAAAGGAGCATCTCCTTTTATTTCACGGATAGAAACAGAAGGGATAGTGTTCTTCCAAGACGTAGCTCTTCTTTCCTGGCCACCCAGATCCCAGCCTCCTGGGGGTGATGACTTTGGGTTTTACTTTTTGTTTTGTAAACAGCAAAAAACCTTCATTATACGTAGACCTATTGCAGAACTTAAGAATCATTTATGGCCAGACATGGTGGTTCACGCCTGTAATTCCAGTACTTTGGGAGGCCAAGGCAGGCGGATCACCTGAGGTCAGGAGTCCGAGACCAGCCTGGCCAACATGGTGAAAACCCATCTCTACTGAAAATGCAAAAAATTAGCCAGGCATGGTGGCGTGTGCCTGTCATCTCAACTACTGGGAGGCTGAAGCATGAGAATCTCTTGAACCTGAGAGGCGGAGGTTGCAGTGAGCCGAGACCACACCAGTGCACTCCAGCCTGGGCAATAAGTATAAAACTCCATCTCAAAACAAACAAACAAACAAACAAAAGAATCATTTATGGTTTCCTGTAATCCTCTCAGGTATAATATGTCAGATTCAAACTGGAAACAATGACTGGGCCTAAATCCTAATGGAAAGTTTCTTGTGGTTCATATTTTTGACTGGTGACTGGCAGGTTTACACAAATAAATGAATATTATAATTCGGTAGATAAGCAACTACATTACATTTATAGGATTTAAGCACTTTCCATGAAAGCTTTGCTCCAAGGAGATGCCTCTGGTACAGGCTGCTAATTCACCAACACACGAGCCTGGAGGCCTGGGTTTGACATTAAA
>NW_012101599.1:1130353-1131742 GCF_000951045.1 Mandrillus leucophaeus
CTGTCGCCCAGGCTGGAGTGAGTGGCGCGATCTCGGCTCACTGCAAGCTCCGCCTCTCAGGTTCCCGCCATTCTCCTGCCTCAGCCTCCCGAGCAGCTGGGACCACAGGCGCCGCCATCACGCCCGGATAATTTTTTTTTTTTAGTAGAGACGGGGTGTCACCGTGTTAGCCAGGACGGTCCCAATCGCCTGACCTCATCATCCGAGCGCTTCGGCCTCCCAAAGTGCTGGGATTACAGGAGTGAAAGTATGACAGCTCTTAAAGATGGCACGGCCCAAAGCCTGAGCAACACCAGGATTTACTGTGAAGAGCGAAAGAACAAACCTTGCACAGCACAGAGAGGAACCCGAATAGCTCCGCTGCCGGCTGAGTGGAGGGGCCAACTTTTATTCCCTTATTTGCCCCGCCCATATCCTGCTGATTGGTCCATTTTACAGAGTGCTGATTGGTCCATATTGCAGGGTGCTGATTGGTGCATTTTACAAACTTTTAGCCAGCTACAGAGCGCTGATTGGTGTGTTTTTACAGAGCAGTGATTGGCACATTTTACAAACCTCTAGCTACCCATGGAGTGCTGACTGGTGCGTTTTACAGTCCTAACTACAGAGTGCTGACTGGTGCATTTTACAAACCTCTTGTAAGACAGAAAATTTCTCCAAGTCCGCACCGGACCCAGGAAGTCCAGCTGGCTTTACCTCTCACTGGGATTGGGGCAGAGGAAGGCTGCCTTCTGGAAGTGTAAAAGACAAATAGAGGAGGTGGCTGGTGTCTGGGCTCTGGACTGGTCAGCTTGCAAAGCAATGGCACGCCCAACAGCCAGTCGTTTGCTCTCAGAGGACTCAGCTAACTCTGGGAGGGGCAGTTCCTTCCTAAGTCCACAAGGCCCCAAGGATGAAGCAGCATAAAATCAGTAGAAAAAAACAAAACTAAAAAACCCATGATCAATACAGAATGACTCTTTGACATGTGCGGCAATGTAAAGATTGTGCATGCAGATGTATAGATAAATGTGAGAACCAAGCAGACGTGAAGTAAGCTAAGACGACTTGGTGTATCATTCGATTTCTGTTGGTCCTGAAATCAACACGTTTCCTTGGGGTGGTTTTGCAAAAGGAATCCCTCAGTGGGGAAACAATCTCTTCTGACACCCACCTCCGAAACTTCTTGTTGGAGTACAACATACATTCAGAAAATCACATCTATCCTAAGGTTAGAGCTCATGACTGTTCACAAACTGGACACATCCAGGAAACCAGCACGCAGACCAGAGTGGTAAGGGCAGCTGGAAGCCTTCTTGTATTCCCTCTTTTACATCTGTATAACTGTATCCTAACTTCTTATCTTAACTAACTTGTCCTAACTGTACCATTCTTTTTTTTTTTTTTTTT
>NW_012101599.1:1134237-1136232 GCF_000951045.1 Mandrillus leucophaeus
GTATAAAACTCCATCTCAAAACAAACAAACAAACAAACAAAAGAATCATTTATGGTTTCCTGTAATCCTCTCAGGTATAATATGTCAGATTCAAACTGGAAACAATGACTGGGCCTAAATCCTAATGGAAAGTTTCTTGTGGTTCATATTTTTGACTGGTGACTGGCAGGTTTACACAAATAAATGAATATTATAATTCGGTAGATAAGCAACTACATTACATTTATAGGATTTAAGCACTTTCCATGAAAGCTTTGCTCCAAGGAGATGCCTCTGGTACAGGCTGCTAATTCACCAACACACGAGCCTGGAGGCCTGGGTTTGACATTAAACGAGTCTGGGCCGTGCCTCTGTGGGGGTTCCTGCTTCAATGGGGAAATAGAAAATGCTTGGTAAGTAGAAAGAGTCATTGTTGACATTTTTAAGCCAGCTGGGAGCCTTGAGAATTTGAAATTTGACCTACATACAAGGGAATGGACCTTTCACAGAGTATGAAGTGCTAGGTGGGGTTTGCAGAGGACAATGGCATGTCGGAGATGGCCAGCGTTGCATCTGGGCCCACATAATCCCTCCCCAGCTTTGCCAACTCCAGACTCCTGGTGAGGTGCCAACTGGTTCTCAGTTGCCGCAGGTGTGAGGGGTGGCTTCAAGTTTTTGTGGCTCTGGAGTGTGACATTCCTGGTAGATGAAAGGGCTCCTGGAGGACACCCACCAAAGCGGAGGCTGCGTCTGAATGAACACCCAAGAAGCAGGTGCGCCAGGGAGGTGTGGGGTGGGAGGCAAACTCTGGATCAAGGCAAAGGTAAATGAGTCAGCGGCGGCCCTCCAGCCAGCTCATGCCGGGTTCCTAGGAGATGCTCCTTGAGGCTGTGTCACTGACATAGACGGTGAGGCACGAGGAGGCTGCGGAAGAGGATGCGGAGGAAGGCGCTGAGGGTGGTTTCCATTGGTAGAGCTGATTCTGCCTGGCCCAGTGGCAGTTGCCCCACATGAATGGAGCTGCGCTTTCCTGGGGGTTTCCAGTGGAAGGCATGGGAGTGGCTTTTCAGATCTGGGGTCCCTGGCCTTTCCCTGATGAAGGGAGGTGTGTGGGGTGCTGGCCTTGGGGCTCAGGGTAAATGTGGAAGGTTCCAGTACGGAAGGTGAAGCGGCCGGGCCGGGGATACCCAGCCACAGCCTGGAAGCTTTGAGGAAGGGAGATGTGGAAGCACTTCCCGTTCCCTGCCTGATGGGCTTAGAGACTGACCCATGCCATGCCAGTGACTCATGACATGCCACCCACAGGTTGAGGGCTTGTGATTTAAATTGTTCTACTTTTCTTGTCTGCAATGTTGTCCAAAGTCAGAGGGATCTAAATTTTTTAAAGAAGGGGTGGGAATGTCTGTGTGCTGTTCACACGGACGCAAGACGGTCACTCAGGATGTGCCCAGCAAGCAGGAGGGCTTCCCAGACCAGGCCTGTGGTGGTAGGGTCAAGTCTGCAGTGCCCAGGGTCAAGCTTGAGTTCCTGCTAAGCTGAACTAGGCAGCGGGTCCCCAGGGATGGTGGGAAGTGACCAGGGCTCAGGGATCTGCCCGCTTACTCTTTATTTGCAAACAGTATGTAAACACACATGCGAGCTGTCGCTGCCCTCAGGGCGCTGGCACGCTGCCACCCCAGTGCCTGGATCCTGGTGCTTGGGCGCCTCAACTTTATAGCATTTGGAAAGCAACTTGATTGGAGCAGGCTGTGGGCTCTGCTGATGCCGGGAAATGATTTTCTCTTGGATGGAAGCCCTACTTTGCTTGTTGGGAAAGGGACAGAGTTTGTTCTGGCTGAGCACCAGTGGCAGACACATCATGTTGGTTACTTTGGATGCCTGGAGGCCCCGAGCACAGACCTCTGGGTGCCCTTGGTATACGAGGAACAATTCGGACTGTGGCTGAAGCGTCACCTCCTTCGGGAGACCTTCCCTGACCACTGTTCCTTAAAAAACAACCCCCCGGCCGGCTGGGTG
>NW_012101599.1:1138647-1140209 GCF_000951045.1 Mandrillus leucophaeus
GGGAGTGCAGTGGCGCGATCTCAGCTCACTGCAACCTCCACCTCCTGGGTTCAAGCAATTCTCCTGCCTCAGCCTCCCAAGTGGCTGGGATTACAGTCGCGTGCCACCATGCCCAGCTAATTGTTTGTATTTTTAGTAGAGACGGGGTTTCACCATGTTAGCCAGGATGGTCTCAATCTCCTGACCTCATGATCCACCCACCTGGGCCTCCCAAAGTGCTGGGATTACAGGCGTGAACCACTGCACCCGGCCCCCCATCCTAACTTCTAACAACATAGGTTAGTTTTGCTGGCTTTTCCCTTCTTATAAATGAATTCAAATTGGGTCTAGCTCATTGTGTTTTCACAAACTGTATTTGTGAAATTCACCCACATCATTGCCTAAGGTTGAAGATAGTTTATTCCTGTTGCTGTGCAGTATGTGTGAATACATCACACAATGTATATGACCTATACGCACCCATTCCAATGCTAAGGTGAATGTGGGAAATTTCTAGTTTGGAATGGTAATTCCTTCACTGACTTTTTGCCTGCCGGTCTGTGTCAGTCTTTTAGTCGCAAGAAAGAGAACTTGCTTTGGACAACCTGACTCAGAAAGGTGGGTTTACCGGAACCATTCTGCGCAGCTCATAGAATAGAAGGAAAAGGGGAACAGGCAGGCTTTGGAAGGAAGAGGATCAGGGATGCCCTTACTAGGGGATCCTGGTGGCAAGAACTCAAGGACCACCTTTCTGAGACGGAATGGCAAGTGGCTCGACTTGCCTAGAGCAGGGTTCCTACCTCTGTTGCGTGCGACCCTAGTGGTCCCCAGGAATTTTAGAGAGTGCCATGGAGGAGAACAAGACCTGTGGCTCAGTCAGTTGGAAAACTGCTTTAAAAAGGTTACGCCTCTCAGGACCTTTCACAGGAGAGGGCACAGTCTAACCTCGAGGAAGGGATATTCCTGAACTTGACTTTTCTCATGGGGCATCTACTCACATCTCAAGGGCACTCGTGCTCCAAGAAGCACAGCTTGGGAAAATGCTAAGCCAAAGCCCAGCGAACAGAGGGGAGAGGTGGAAAATACGTTTTGGCCTGCATTTTTAATGCACAGATAGGGATTTTTTTTTTTTTCCTAGAAAATAGGAAACTCTGAAAGCAGATACTCAGTGTGACCCTTGAGGCAGAGCCGTCTGGCAAGTGAGAGTGTTACAGTTTGCAGGGTGCCTTCGGGTCCATTGTCGCATCCGTTCCCGGGGCGGGTGGTACGGGTGGGAGAGCCCAGATGACGGAACTGACCGCCGATGCCACGCGCTCCTAGAAAGCGGAAGATCCAGGGCAGAGTTAGAGTCGGACCTAGGCTCTCGCGGAGAACTGCATCGCGCTCCGGCCTCTGCCGCCTCGGTGCGGGGACCGGGCTCTGCATGAGGACTGGGAATGAGAGTCCGGGCCTGGACGGCGCCCTGGGAGCCAGCCTGGAGGAGAACGGCTTGGAGGGTCCTGGCAAGGCCGCGCGGATGGAGAGGAAGCTGCGAGGGATGCTGAGAAAGGGCGGCGGGGGCCTCGGAGGGAAGCTGGGGAAAC
>NW_012101599.1:1140699-1146223 GCF_000951045.1 Mandrillus leucophaeus
GGGCCCTCCCCGCCCGCTCCTCCTGCGTCCACTTCGGCGTTCCCGGTTCCGCAGGCGGCCTGTCCTGCCGGCCCCTCCGTCTCCCACCTGCTTTGTGGGGAACTAGAGCACACACCACACACCGGAGGCGGGAGGGGGGCGCGGGAGGTGGGTGTTGGGGGCGGGGCTGTGGTGTGTGTGGGGTGTGCGTGTGGTGTGTTTGGTGTGTGTGGTGTGTGTATTGTGTGTGTGGTGTGTGGGGGGTGTGTGTGTAGTGTGTGTGTGGGGGTGATGTGTGGTGTGTGGGGTATGTGTGTGGTGTGTGGATGTGTGTGTGGAGTGTGGTGTGTGTGGGGTGTGGTGTGTGTGGTGTGGTGTGTTTTTGTGGTGTGCCTGTAGTGTGTTTGGTGGGTGTGTGTGTTGTGGTATGTGTGTGGTGTGTGTGTGTGTAATGTGTGTGTGGGGTGTGTGTAGTGTGGCGTGTGTGGGGGTGGTGTGGGGTATGTGTGTGGTGTGTGTGTGTGTAGTATGGTGTGTATAGTGTGGTGTGTGTGCGTGTGGTGTGTTTGGTGCGTGTGGTGTGTGTGGTGTTTGTGTGTGGTATGTGTGCGGTGTGTTTGTAGGGTGTGTGTGCTGTGGTGTGTGTGTGGGGTGTGTGGGGTGTGTGTGGTGTTTGTGTGTGTGGTGCGTACAGTGTGGTGTGGTGTGTATAGTGTGGTGTGTGTGGTGTTTGTGTGTGGTGTGGTGTGTGCGGTGTGTTTGTAGGGTGTGTGTGCTGTGGTGTGTGTGTGGGGTGTGTGGGGTGTGTGTGGTGTTTGGGTGGTGTGCGTACAGTGTGGTGTGGTGTGTATAGTGTGGTGTGTGTGGTGTGTATAGTGTGGTGTGTTTGTGTGTGGTATGTGTGCGGTGTGTTTGTAGGGTGTGTGGGCTGTGGTGTGTGTGTGGGCTGTGGTGTGTGGTGTGTTTGTGTGGTGTGTACAGTGTGGTGTGTATAGTGTGGTGTGTGTGGTGTGTACAGTGTGGTGTGTGTGGTGCGGTGTGCATGCAGTGGGGCGTGTGCAGAAACTACAAGCCCCTCTCCGCCTGGGGTGTGGAGCAGATGCCGCGGAGGCCACCTGGCCCGTGGGCGTTGGCACTGGGGACGCGCTGGCCCAGAGACCCCGTGCTCTCCCGCGTTTCCCCCCGCCCCGCCCCACACTGAGTTCCGAATCCACCTGCTGGGCTCCTCGCCCTGGCTGCCAGGCCCTGAGCCTTCTGCGGGCAGCGAGCTCCCGCCAGGTTCTGCCAACAGCGGCCCCGGAGGGCGGCGTGGCGGCCGCAGGTCCCAGGACGGGAGCCTGTTCCGGTCAGCAGAGCCCCAGTAGCCCCCGGGGCTCCCCGCGGTGGCCGGTCGTGTTCAGTTTTCCAGTTTGCTTCCTGCACTCCCCGGACCTGCCTGCCCGCGTGCCGGCTGGTGCATCTCCGGGATTTGAGTCCAGCTCTCCGGGAGGCCCCAGGGCCAGGCGAGTGCAGAGGTCGGTTCCACTCCCCAGGGCCCCCTCTCCAGCTTCCAGGACCTTGGTTCTCAGAACCCTCATGACTTCTCTTTGCCCTTTAGAGACCTTCACTGCTTCTATCAGTCACCATATCTGAATCCTGGCTTGGGCTTGCCGCTCCATCCTCCAGTATCGACCAACAACAGGAGATTCTATCTGAGGGTGGAGGTGTGTTTCCCTGACTAGACTCTAAATACAAATCCTCCACCTCTCCATCTGTCTCTCCAGTCATCTCAGAGGCATGGTCTTAACAACACTGTGCACAGTTCCTTGCAAGTTGAGGAGCAGATCCAAATGATCTGTTCTAAAATTCATTCTTATTGAAGATGACTGGTGGAAATACCAATGCAAACAAAATGAAAAAGTTCAACAATGATTAATACTGCGTTTCAACAGAAGAATCAAATCATCTTGACAAAATTTTAATTGGCAGAATTTGCCTTGGGGAACTTTATGCAGGGGAATCTGTGGGTCTGATGTGTGATGGGCTTTAGATGTGTTGTGTAGCTCAGTGTCCCTTCCTGCTACTCCCAGTCATCTCCAGAAACTCAGACCACCCATCTACTAAAGGTGGGTGGATGAGCAAGGGGGCCTCGGTGGCATTCCGGATCACACTGAACCTGAGCTCCACTGCCTGACCCACTCGGTGTCGCTGTTAACAGAAACTCACTGCCATCCGGCCTCAGGCCTGCCTCCTTCCTGTAGAACTTGACACTGGAAGCACCAGGTGAGCTGGACCTTCTGCTGCTACTGCACTCCCATGATGCATCCTGAGAATGAAGCCCACCAGAGTGAGAGGAGAGCAGACCTGAGTGGTGAGCTGGAGACACAGGGTGTGCGTGGTGTCCCTTGAGCTTCGACACCATGCCACACCTGAAACCAGCCTGACATCCATGATTTTGCTTTTTGCTTAAGCCAGTCTGTGTCATTTTCAACAAAAGAGTTCTACTAGATATGACAGATTTCTCTAGAACACCTAAGAACTGAAAGACCTGAAGCTATTGCAATGGTTCAGGAACTAGGACACTGGTAGGAAACTGGAAAGAAGGCATCAGAGTTAAGGAAATATTTATGAGGTCAACTCGAAGTCTCGGTTACTGAGTGAATACAGTGGCTGAGAGGAATGGAAGCATCCAACCAAATAAAAAAAGATGGTGCTGAGATTTGGGTTACCAGGTCAATGACTGATGCAATGCCATTAACTGAGTTAGGAGTCTCAAATACAGAAGGATGAGTGCAGAGTTGAGGATGAAAAATTCTGCTTTGGACACAATGAGTGTGAGGTGCCCAAGGATAACCCAACGGGATGCAGTCACACCAAAGCAACAGGGTGTGCACCTGAAACTCAGAAGGGTGATCGGGCTGTGGTGAAGATTCGTGATCAACCATAAACGAATTCATTAAAAGCATGAGAGTGGAGGGGCCCCTAGAATATGGTGGGTGCATGAGACTAACCCTAGATTGGGGATAGCTCCCTGGGAAATCCAAGGGACAAGGTGAGGAGGAGGAGCCCACCAAGGAAACCAGAAGAGGTCCAAGGACAGCAAGGAGCGCAGCCTTCAAGTCTGGGAGCCAACTATCCAAGAAGGGAGTGGTTTGCCGTGGATGCCATGGGCCACCGCGTCCCATCTAGGAAAGCAAGTTGAGTTCTCTCTTGAATACATTGGGATTGATTACCCAGACTTCAAAGAATCTGTCCCCGACATCCCTTCATTCACTCTGCTCTTTACCTTCTCCTCTTCCCTGGTCACCAGCACCTCTGCTAAAGGGTGGAGAAAGGAACTTCTGATCAGTTACAGAAAAGCTTTGGGGTTACGTGGTGCAAGCTGCTCTGTGAAGAAATTAGACTATGGCCAGCCATGGGAGTGGGATCATTTTGGTTTCTGGAGCAATAATTAGTAGCAACTTTTAGAGGTGGTCATTTCGGTTCACTTCTGGGAAGCAATTCGTGTTTAAGAAAAATAGATGCAAAGTTACTAAGTACACCTGATATTTAAACAATCTCCAGCAGATAAATGCTGATACTGACACTCTTACTAGAAAAGGAGAAATATCCATCTTGAGGAAGAGAAACGACTTTTGTTGAGTTATGCTCCCGGGTCCCCTTTCACTGGAGGGATATCTCAGCTTGCTGAGCCCCTGGTTACTGCACTCCTCGGTTCCAGAACCCAGCAATTCCTATCATCACAATTGTTTCAAGTCTCATCCAAGCCCTGTATATTTCAGGTCATCCTTAATTTCTTGTTCTGTACCCAGAGGAGATGAGGAAAACCTTTAAGTCTCTATGTGAGGCAAATACATCCTCCTCACTGCCCCAGCCCCATGTGATTGATGAGGCAACTAAGGAAGAGAAGTAGGTGCTTCTGGGATGGCAGGAGCGCAGTGCTGAGGAACTCCGGGCTCCATTTGGAAATAGCACTGATTTCTTAGTATACTCTTTTTGGTGTTAATATAGAACATATCAAAAACACAGTTAAAAGAATGAAGCATGTCTACACACATGTGGCCAGAAAGCCTGACCAGAAGCTGGTAGCAGTGAGGGATGACAGTGCTTGCCCCTGGGTTGAACAGTGGAAGAGTTAGGGGGGAAACTGCTCTTTGAGACCCTTTCAATTTCATGTTACGGATTTATAGAGATAGATGAATTAAACATTATATAAAAAAGGAATAAAATCACTGGTAGGATCTGTATTCCAGGAAGAAAAAAGCAAAAGCATATTACATAATAGGTCAATCAATGCACAGAAATAAAAAAAAGAATTTAACTAGAGCCGATGCTAATCATAAATCCCTTCCCTGTCCCAGAGTCCTGCTGTCTCTGGGGTCTTGGTCCATCTTATCTAGGCCGTGGAGTGCTGGGGTGGGATGCTGCTAATTCCTAGGCAGGAAGCAGGGGCCAGTTACCCTTGTGGTGTCATTTCTGGGTCCTGGAAAGCAGACCACTGCTGACCCCTGACTCACCAACCGCTAATTACTGATGGAAATCCCACCGGCCTCCCTGGACAAAGGCAGCCTAGACCTGGACTCATTCACATGCAAAGGAAGTGGCCAGAAGAGCCTGCTGTTGGCAGGGGTGAGGGATGGGAGAGCACGCTAAGGGGCCTGTCTGTGGGGGAGGGAGAGGGTGGAGCAGCACAAGCCGGCCTGAGGTCAGGAGCCTGCGGTGTCTCCAGGAAAGCAGAGACGGCTGTGGGGGGCGCCGGGGCTGAAGAGCCAAGTGTAGAGACTGCTTCATCTTGTCCATCTCCAGAAACTCAGACCACCCATCCACTAAAGGCAGGTGGATGAGCGAGGGGGCCTCGGAGGCATTCCAGATCACAGTGAACCTGAGCCCCACGGCGTGACCCACTCAGCATCGCTGTTAACAGACGCTCGCTGCTGTCTGGCCCGGACCCCGCTGGCGCTGCGGGTCCTTCCACCCCAGTTAGGAAGGGTCATGGTTCCCGCGGAAACCCCTGCCAGGGTGAATAAACTCGGCGTGGGGCTGACTGGCTTTGGATTACTCCGTTGCTTACAAGCCGAGTTCCCGTCCGTGCCTCAGTTTCTCCCTCTGTAAAACAATACGATTACCGGCCCAGAAGCATTGTTGGACAGATTAAACGAGAAAATCCACTGGAAGTGTTTAACAAATGACGCACAGTAAGGGCTTCACACCTGCCAGCCGATGCCCCCTGCAGCCTTTATTCCCCACCCAGTCCCCCTTGGCCTGCTATGTGGAGACACAGGCGGCTTCCCCCGCCGCGGTCCCGGTGTGCGTTAACGGGCTCCCGGGGAAGCGGTGTGGAAAATGGATTAGGGAGGGAGGAGGCCAGAGCCTCGGAAGCCAGGGAGAGGTCTGCAGGCATCCAGATGGGAGCTGGAGGGGCGGGACAGGGCCCTTGGCAGGGGGATCCAGGGCACATTTTGGAGAAGTTCTCTCTAGGACTTGGTAACAGGTTGAGAGCGGCCACTTGGCCGGGGGCGCCGGCTTCGGAGGCGGGAGGGAGGCGGAGGAAGGGAAGGCAGCTGCG
>NW_012101599.1:1147243-1158645 GCF_000951045.1 Mandrillus leucophaeus
CGCCTGGCCAAGCCGCACTAGGAACCTGCGCACCCAATGGCCCACGCGCCTGCTGCTCCGGGGCTTTCACGGCCGCGGGAGGCTGGAGGGGGGCTGTTCTGCCTTCCCCTTGGTTTAGGCCCGGCCACTCCCCATCCCCACGGTTTGGAAGTGGCCTTTTCTGAGGACTCCAGCGCCAAGCGTGTGTCTCCTTTTGAGCTGCGGAAGCCATTGGGAGGGCATTCCACCATCCGCGGCTGCCTTCCTCCGTGGGTCTTGTCCCTCAGCGCCCACCTAGGGGACCTTCTAAGCTTCCTGAGACCTGCTTGTCCACCCCAACACGTCCCAGCATTTGGCGGTGCCCTAAGGGGTCTTCGAGGGCATTTTAGGAGGTGAGCGGCGCCCCTACCTGGGCTCCCCGCGCCAGTTGGGTTTGCCCTTTGCTGGCTTGTCAGTGAATTAACTGCTGTCCTTGGGATGACCTGCCTGATGATTTGGCCTCTGGAGCATCCTGGCTGTGCATTTCAGAACTCCTCCCATCTTATCTTATCCACCTGCCGAAGGCCTGTCCCCCTGATACGGTTTGGCTCTGTGTCCCCACCCAAATCTCACCTTGAATTTTAATAATCCCCACGTGCCACGGGCGGGACAAGGTAGAGGTAATTGAATCATGGAGGTGGTTTCCCCGAACGCTGGTCTCGTGACAGTGAGTTTTCACGAGAATTTTTTTTTTTTTTGACGGAGTGTCTGTCACTCAGGCTGGAGTGCAGTGGCGCGATCTCGGCTCACTGCAACCTCTGCCTCAGCCTCCCGAGTAGCTGGGACTACAGGCGCGCGCCATCACATCCGGCTAATTTTTTTTCTTGTATTTTTAGTAAAGACGGGGTTTCACCATGTTGGTTAGGCTGGTCGCGAACTCCTGACCTTGTGATCTGCCTGCCTCGGCCTCCCAAAGTGCTGGGATTACAGGCGTGAGGCGATCTGATGGTTTTATAAGGGCTTCCCCCACCCCCTTCCTCGCTCTCCTGCCACCCTGTGAGGAAGGTGCCCTTCTTCCCCCTTCAGGCGAACTGCCTCCTTGATTGTAAGGTTCCTGAGGCCGCCCCAGCTATGCGGAACTGTGAGCCAATTAAACTGCTTTATAAATTAATCCTGGTATTTCTCGGGTATTTCTTCATAGCAGTGTGAGAACGGACTGAAACACCCACCATGTGGAGTAGGGGAAGCTGAGGGAGCTAGGAGGTCCCAGCAGGGTGAAGGTGTGATGGCATCTTGGGGCAGTGGGAGTGCTGCCTGAGGGAATGGTGAGCAGGAAGCTGAGAGAGGGAGGTGTCAATTCCGGAGTCAGGCGTGACGTGGAAGGAACCTGGGGCTTTGCCAGGCATAGGTGAAGGAAGGTCACTTAGGTACCGACAGTGGGAAGAGAGGGCAGTGAGTGGTGGACGGAGAGGAAGAGAAAGCTGAACACTAGAGCACAATGAGGGTGCTGGGAGGCAAGCAGAGGGGGCTGGGGGATTCTCATATGGTGCATTCTGGCATTTATATTTTGAAAAATAATTGTTTTGTTCCTATTAATGCTTTTATAATAGTTTTAGGAAAGAAGAAAAAATATGAATTAGCTATTACAAGGCTTCTTTTGAAGTTTCTTTCAGTTCAGAAACATGTCCCACTTTATAAAAAATTAAGAAAATCCGAAAGTATAGAGGTCAATAATTGATATTTTAGTCTGACAAGACAACGCACTGGAGTTTCCTTAGAGACGTATTAGAAATTCAGAGCTGCATGTATTTTTCCCCCTGCCAGATCAACTGAAACAATATAAAGTGAGTTTTAGTTATTTCTTTCAATGAGACTGTGAGGCCTATTTAGCTAACAAAAAAGATATCTGTAGAAAGAAGCATTCTTGATTCTTATCTACAAAACAGAGCAGTAAAAAACCAAGAATATCAGATGAGTATTATCTCTGTCCATGACAGGTATCATATTGGTATGATTAAGATTGGTCTTAATGGAAACTTAGGCAATAAATATAACCATCATAGTTTCACCTGCAGCAAAGCAAACAAAATACATTAAGTATAATAGAAAAACAGTGCAGGCAAAGGCAGGCAGATTGCTTGAGCCCGGAAGTTCGAGACCAGCCTGGGCAAAGTGGCGAAACCCTGTCTCTACAAAAAAATGCAAAAATTAGCCGGGCAGGGTGGTGCATGTCTGTGATCCCAGCTACTTGGGAGGCTGAGGTAGGAGGATCCCTTGAGCCCGGGAGGTCCAGGCTGCAGTGAGCTATGATTGTGCCACTGCACGCCAGCCTAGGTGACAGAGTGAGACCCTGTCTTACAAAAAAAGAAAATGCTATGTGTGAATTTTCTTCCCAATCTTTTAATAAGGAAAATGTTTTTTCAAAATAATGGCTTATATGGAGTGTCAATGTAAAAACCATATTAATTTCAAATTTATAAGTAAAATATAGTCAGCGATCTCACATATGTCAAAATTTGGCATATAACACACATTTTCGAGAGGTGTTGCTTTTGGTCATACTTTTTTTCCATTTTTAAAATTGTGGTAAAATACATATAAAATTTAGCATTTTAATGACTTTTAAGTGTGTACTTCAGTGTCATTAAATTCACATTGCTGTGCAACCATCACGACCATCCATCTTCAGACCACTTTTCATCCAGTAAAACACAAACTCTATACCCATTAATAACTCCCTTCTCCCCTCCCCCCAGTGTCTGGCAACCACCGTTCTACTTTGTCTCTAAGAATTTGACTCATCTAGGTACTTCATGTAAGTGGAATCATACAGTATTTGTCCTTCTGTGTCTGGTTTATTTCTCTTTGCACACCATCCTCAAGATTCATCTATGTTGTAGCATGTGTCTGAATTTCCTTTCAAGGCTGAATAATATTCCCATGTGTGTGTATAACATTTTGCTTATTCATTGATAGGCACTTGGAATGCCTTCTTCATGTTTTAGCTATTGTGAATAATGCCACTGTGAACACAGATGTTCAGGTATGTGTGGGCATTCTGATACGAATGTAACAACACAAAGCACACGGTGTGCTCCATCATGAGCTCAGCTGTATGTGGACATGGAGGGCGCTGGAAGTCGTGGTGGGGCAACTGAAGCACCTCTCTGGAAACACTGCGTCCCGGGAGAGAGAAGGTCAGGCAGGGGAGTCCTGCCCAGGGACAAACCTCAGACAATCACTGGCACATCAGAATTCCTGTGAAAGCGCAAAAACAAAAAGGGTGCCTGTGCTGAGCCCTAGACCCCTTGATTTAGAGTCTCTTGACGAGGACCCTGGACATCTGCACGATTAAAAGCCTCTCCGGAGGTGCCGACCTGCTACCTTGGGGCTGGGAACCACACAGCCTGGGACTCGGGAAGGAAGGGCGAATCTGTCTTTCCTCCTAGGGGCAGAGAGTAACTACCAGAGGCACTGTTTTCCTAGCGAAACCCTGCAAGACCCTACGAGGCAAAACAGCCCTCCTGGGGGGGCCTTTAGCCAAGCAAAAGTGAGATGTTCTTCCCCAAACACCAAGTGGAGCCAGCCGTACACGCCACAGTGTACAGGGGCATCACACACAGCAAGGTGGCTTATGAACCATCCCAGTCCACAGTGTACAGGGGCATCACCCACAGCAAGGTGGCTTATGAACCATCCCAGTCCACAGTGTACAGGGGCATCACCCACAGCAAGGTGGCTCATGAACCATCCCAGTAAGGCTTCCCAGAAGCAGTGGGCAGAAGGAAGATGGTCTGCAGTCTCTGGTGGAGGTGACACCAGAAACAAGTCTGCACCGAGCCCAGACAGTGATGGGCACTCTTGCTCTCTGAAGGTGCGGGCCTGTCACTGGGGCCGGCAGGTTCAGCAACATCCTTGGTGAGGCCTGGATCCTAGACCCACTGTTAGCTGGATTTGTGACATAAAAATCCTCCACGTGCCAAAAACACAAAAAACAAAAAACCGTTAAGGCAGGCAGTGATCCCCATTCCTTTGGATTTTATAGACCAGTAAGTGTCAAATAAAACTTCTGGGACCGACGTGACTGCCAACTTTTAGTCTTGGCAGGGACAATGAAAAAGACTAAAAGCTATGATCTATCATCATTTCATAAAAGAGGGTTATTTTGATATCATAAAGGAAGGATAACTTCAGAATTTAAAAAGTGTACACACTGAACTTTAATTAGAAAATAACCGTGTATTTCCTGTGGCGTTCTCATTTTCTGTGGACGAATGAAAAGTTCATCATCATCTCTGCAAACTTAGGCTTCTTTGCCTCGAATACTTAGGGGCAGCTGTACCATTTGCAGATGTTGTTTATTTCCTTGAAGAGGTGTCTTCAGGGCTTTAAGGGAACATTGCTCTAAAGAAGAGCACACTTGGCTGATCAGTCCCTTGAGAAGACTTTGGTTTTTGATTTTTTGTTCACTTCTGAGCAGTGACTCCACATCCTGGGTACACGGAAGCCCTCTCTCCTCAGCTCGGTAGCAGTGCTCTCTAGCACAGCCAGTCCCCGGCTCAGGCAGTTTTCTGGATGGATGCGTCCTCCTCTCGCAGCCCTGTGAACTGACTGAAGGACAGCTGCAGCGGAGCATCTGAACCTGCAGTGGAGGCAGTGCAGGTCCTGCCTACAGCGTGCACACGAGATGCCCGGGGCTTTCCACCATGATTTTTCACCGACATGATTTCCTTTCATTTACCTGTAGCTCTGCCTTACCTGTACAGCTCAAGCCCCTAGCACAGAACACAGGGGCCGAGTCAAGGCTTCTAAATACATATGAATTCAACAATGAGCGCATTCATTTTGTTGTAAACCATATAAATTACACTCAAAATGTAATAGTTTCTAACAAAATAAAAAGTTGACTCATTTCTTCATACTTAACTTCAAAAATACTATACAAACCTTTATTTACATTGATTAAATCCAATAGGTACATAAAAAGTTGAGGCACTGGTGTCTGTGGCTAATGGTAGTAATCACAGCTCACACAGCAAAGTAACATTAACCTTTTAACTTTGAGCTGTTGCAAAATTACCATTTTAATATCATATATACCATATATTCAGTACTAGTTATGACTTTTTTCTAAAGTAATAATAGAACATGATACCCAGGGAAAAAGAAAATACTTAATAACTTTCCCAAGTGCTAGTAAAAAAGAAACACATTGGTGTACACCTGACTTGAGGGGCGGACATGATTCAGACTATGAGCCATCAGGAGAGCAAAGCAAAGCTTTTTTAAACTGGAAGGACACTCACGCTGTTTTGGTTCAGACCCTTCATCTTTCATACTGGGAAACAATGCTCACAGGGCAAGTGTCACATCATTATGTAATACAGTCAGAAAGATGTCCCAGGTCTCCTACTAACAAACCTAGAATCTTTTCTAATTCATAACAGAGGTTTATACTACAAATACAATCATATTCTTGAAAGATCAAATCAAATATCAAGAAAACCAGATCCATGATAATACTTCAGACTTTAAAAAATCCTAAAGCAATAATTTAATAAAAATGTATGTCAACAACTGTGTTCAAGATAATAGAATCAGTGTGGAATCCAGTGCCATAAACAGTGATGGCAGCAGTTCACTGGTGCAGTAATTCATTTACATACTTATGTAGTACTCTGTGTACTGGTTGTGTTCTCATCTGTACTACTTGAGCTAAATTTCTTCCACACAAATTTCTCATTTGATTTCCAAAGAGGAGTTGCTGGCTCTTCTCTCCTTTTGGCGGGTGCTGCTGGAGGTGCCTTTTCACACAGAGCCTCTGTTACTGCCAAGTCTGTGAGCTTGTTAAGACTCTCCTCGTTCTGCTCATTCAAAATGTCCCAGAAATCTTTTGGTCTCTGTTTTGCTTTTTCCACGGGCCCTGAAAGAACCTGCTTTGGCAGTGGTGTGGGACTGTTCCCATGACTTCTAAAAAGGTCGTCAAGAATAGAGGTATCACCAAGTAAGCTTATCACAGAAGAACTTTCCAGCCCTGGATTTTCTCTCTTTTTGTTTTCCAATTTCAGACGGGGTTCTTTTCTTGAAATGCCCATTCTGGTGAGGTCCTGTTTGTCTTTCATGGTATTTTCTAACCTTCTCTCATGTGTTTCAGACTCACTGTTCTGAGAACGGGATGTCACAGTATCTTTGGATGCTTGGCTATTTTTCCCACTGTCAGTCTTTTGAGTAGAACTAACAGGTGATTTCTTAGTTTCTGCATCATTAGAATACACCTCTTCTCTACAGGAACTATGATTTTGAAACTTAATTGATTTTCTTTGATATGTTTTTAGGCTGCAAACTTGAGAAATTTTGTTGGTAGAATCTTTAAATGACAAGGTTTCAGAATCTGACAGCCTTGCTTTTATAAGAGAGTCTCTTTTTTCAGATTTCTTCCTGGTGCACTCTCCTTTCTCAAAGGAAGAAGTGTTGAATTCTGATGCAGAATCCACAAAAAGTTCTTTAACCTCTGGATATTGAGAAGCATAAAAGTCTCTTAGCATTTCCTGTCGTTCTTCTGATGTGGCACTGGTTATATGTTCAGCAAATTCGTTTACAGAAGACGAGTTAAAATAAGAGGCCATTTCTTCAAATTGTTTTCTAAAGATTAAATGAACAAAACTAGTGGTTATTTTCATTACATTTTATTTTGAAATAACTCATCACCAGTAACAGGAAATGTAGAGGCCAAGGAAGGTAATCTTGTTCCTTTAGCATGTCTGCTGAATTCCATAATGAAAATGCATTTTATCCTAGTAGAATGAGGCCTCTTCCCTGATGCTACTGAGAAAAGTATTTTAGCTCACAAAATCACCACTTTGTAAGTTATTTTGATTTATGCTATTATATTAGGTATTTCCGGGGAATTATGGAGGCCCAGCATGCTACTCCTCCAGTGAGCCAGTGATTTATGACTGACATGAGGATCATGATTTACAGAATCTGTACTTGAAAATCCATATTGTATTCAAGTCCCATGAAATAAAGTTGTCAAAGAAGAATCTTAACGAAAAGAGCAAATTCTGAAAAATTAAGAAAGACATTTGGTTTTTTCCCTTCCCTCTCCTTTTCCCCTTCTTCTACAAATACAATATAGAAATCGCATAAGACTTTTTGATGAGCCCAAAGGGAAGTTCTAAACTGATAAACCCAGATTATTTTTTCCCCAGCTGGTATGGACACCTAAGCTAAGAAGTGAGATGCTATTAGAAGAAGTGTGTTGTATTCTTAGTATGAGATACTAATAAAAGCGGTTGTATACATGTATGAGGAAATGGGCCTTCAAGAACCTTGGTAAGATAGAGGCAGAAAGACTTAGGGACCTGGGCATTGAGCTCTGCTCCTTTCCCTAAACGAGGGTGCTATGGACTGAACTGTGCCCCTCCCCCAAATCCTGCTGAAGCCCCCTAACTCAGGACGTAACAGTATTTGGAGTTAGCGCCTTTAGGAGGTAATTAAGGTTAAATGAGGTCATAAGGGTGGGACCCTGATCCAACAGGATTAGTGTCCTTAGAAGAGATGCCAGAGAACCCACACAGTTTCGTTCTCTTCTGCCTCTTCCTCTCTGCCATGTGAGGACACAGGGAGATGGTGGCCACCTGCCAGCCAGGAAGAAGGCCCTCACCAGAAACTGAATCAGCTAACTTCTTATTGTTGGCCATCCAGCCTCCAGAACTGTGGAAATGAATTTCTGCTGTTTGAGCCACCCAGTCTATAGTATTTTGTTATTACAATCCAAGCAGACTAAGACAGTGGGTATTGCTTTGCTGATGAAGAGTTTGGGCCAAGAGATAGAACAGCTCAATGTTCATAAATACTCCTTTGAACAAAAGTCATAGAGAGTGAGTGGAGCAGCCCATGATTAAAAGTCCTAAAGTTTTAGAAATTATATTTTATGCCATAGTTCCTTAAAACATTCCTTTATTCACTCAACAAATATTTATAGAGTCTGTTATGTGCTAAGCACTATAGCAGGAACTATATAACAGCAAATAAGACTCCGGTTTCTATCTTCAAGGAGTTTACAGTTTACTTGGGGTAGACAAATGCACGAAAATCAAACTAGAGTGATAAACTCATAATGTAAATTTACCATGAGGTAAATATGGGGCGCTACTGGCATTCATAGAAAGGGAACCTAGGTCAGTGACTGGTGGTAGGCAAGGTGGGTAGAAAAGGCATCTCTTCCTGATAAGTCGGTCAGGTAATGATGAGTGAGAAGTCTCCCGGGGGAGAGGGCGCATGTACAGTCTCAGGTCCAAGATGACCTGGTTCAAAGAGTGGCAGGAGAAACTGCAAGGAAGAGGCTAAAAATCATAGGGGGTCTGTAGGCCAAGTTCAGAAGTTTGAATTTTATCTTATGCACAACAGAATCCTTAGCATAAAAAAAATTACTTTTAATGTACGAAAGTAGGAGCTTCAATGCCACTTTTATTTTTGCCACGCAGACCAGGTTATATAGTTTGTGTTTCCTTTGCTGTTAGTGGTACACCATAAAGCACACTCACAGCTTTCGTTTGTGGCTTCAGATGGGCCCATGGCTTCTAGTCCTCACTACACTATCTTGTTAACTTCCCCAAATCCAGATACTATCCATGCTTTATCAACAGCCACTTTCATCTCCAACAGAATATTTAATAACACATATACATGACACCAAATTTCTGTCCTGGAAATTGCCAATGTTCTTGTTGGAAAGTAACAAGCATATTCTTAAGAGGTTCCAGTTTTCACTTCACATGAAATAATGAGAGATTATTCTGTTTATTAATCATCTTCAAATCCATTTTCATGGCCCTTCTAATAAATATTTGTGCTTGTAAAGATTCAGTGATTGGCCAGGTTACAAGCTGATGCCTTTTATTTATCTAAGGCTTGGTGGTGTCAGCAACTGCCAAAGTAACTTCACCTCCGCTGTGCTGGAACCGCGGCCTCAGCGGCGACCCTGCGAGCTCTGGGAGGGGAGCTGCCTCTAACCTCGTTTTCTCTGAGTAGTCTGCAAGGGAGGAGAGCTGCTTCCAACCTCATTTTCTCTGAGTAGTCTGCAAGTACACTAAGCCACGTGGTTGCTGCTTACAGGATAAGCTATAATTCAGTACTTCTTTTTTTTTTTTTGAGACGGAGTCTCGCTCTGTCGCCCAGGCTGGAGTGCAGTGGCCAGATCTCAGCTCACTGCAAGCTCCGCCTCCCGGGTTTACGCCATTCTCCTGCCTCAGCCTCCCGAGTAGCTGGAACTACAGGTGCCCCCACTACGCCCGGCTAGTTTTTCGTATTTTTTAGCAGAGACGGGGTTTCACCGTGTTAGCCAGGATGGTCTCGATCTCCTGACCTCGTGATCCGCCCGCCTTGGCCTCCCAAAGTGCTGGGATTACAGGCTTGAGCCACCGCACCCGGCCAGGATAAGCTATAATTATCATTCATTTTATTTTTGCCTTCTAACTGGCTTTCCTAACTCTGGGCCTTCAGAATTTTCTCTAAGAACGTAAGGAACTGCAGGGTACAACCAGGTGGCATAAGCCAGCCACTTTGTGAAGAAAAATTAGTTAACTAGAGTAGACTTCCATAACCCATTTAGTGAAAGGGGGAAAAAAGAAACCAAAGATACGTCTCTTTCAGCAAGTGTACCAAAAGCAGTTATGTACCACGGATACAATTCAAAATCCTCCCTTTCTGGAGGAAGGGGTGGAACACAGCTGAATTCATCTTCTGTCTGCCTAAGCTTCCGGAAGGAGAGGCGGGACTGAACACTTCATTCAGATGATCATGTGACTGCAGTGGAGGAAGCTGCAGTCTTGATTCTATTGACTAGGACAGTTAATGGAAAAGAGGGTGGTAAAATGTACATGGTTGGACGGTTTTAATTCTACATCCCTAATTGGTAACCAAAGCCAATAAGGCACGTAGTGATTGAAACACTTGAACGTGCCACTAGAACTCAACGAAGCTGATGAGTCTGTCATTGCTCTGCCCACAGCTCAAGATGCGTATGCAGCATGCCGTACGGCATCCTGTCCATTCCAAAAGCAAACTCCCCACACAGCAGGTGCTGCATCGGTCACTTTCACAATGCTGATTACAACGTTTGATCTGGTGCTGGAGCTGAAGGATTTCATCAGGCCGGACAGATCAATTGCTGGAGAGAAAGGCAAAATAAATATAGCACCATGGTGCATGCCTGACTGGAAAACCATGGGTAATTTACCACCAAGTGCAAGGTTGTGAAGGCTGCCTTCTTGCTCATCTATCATGCTGTGTGCAAGCCCAGCTGTAACCCGATGCAGCAGATAAGCAAAAGACTCAGTGCCCTCCTCTCAGCCGTCAAGCCAGGAGGCACCACAACCTCCGTCGAACTCAACCCAGCAGTGACTTCAACAAAGCCGCAGTATGACTAGCTAGCACGGGCCCTGACATCAAGCTGACACGATCACTCTTTCAACCTGGTGCCAATCCTAACCTTGGGGTCACTGACTGAGCCTTCATAAGTCAGTGTAAGCTCATCGCAACCTTTTCTGAAATGACCTCATATGTCACAATGTGAAGTTTCACTGAGGAAGGATTCAATCATGCCTCACTGCTCCCTGGTGCAGGTTGTGACATAATGAAATTCATGAGCATTGAAGGACGACTCACTGAGAAACGCGAGGAAGAACTCTTTCTATTTCTTAGTCTTCTGACTCAGAGTGCACAAAGAATTAGCACCTGCAAAGTTCCCTGCTCTCTGTAAGGTTGCAAATGCATGGAAAAGAAAGCTAGATACTTCCTTCAGAGCTGCCAGTTGACAAAGGAGTCCCCTCCAAACTTATTCATCATGATGTTGAAGAGGCAGTTTCCAAACCACTTCTTAAGAAGGCACTGATGAGCAAAGAAGATGAAGGAGGACTAGAAGCAGCATACAATATATCTAGGGAAGAGATCCAAGTTGCAGCTACGTTGAAGCCCGGAACAGAACAAACCAGTGTCCTAACATGGCTCTTGGAGGCAATCGAGAACAGAGAACGCATGCAAACTTGGGGGGAAAAGGTATATGGTCAGCCTCCTGGCAAAATATTTGCCCAAAGTGAAAAGGCACACTCCGCAAAAACCCTTGCTGCTGGTCTGTCTGTGGGAGGTACGCTGTGTGGCAGGGTGGGAGGTGTTCACCTTTCTGTGCAACTACAGACAGCTGAGAGCCACACTCCAACAAGCCACGCTGGCACTCCAAAGAGCTGGAGGACAAGCTCTTCCCCGGGCAGCTGAGGAACTGGCTGCCTGGGAGTCGCCAAACCCCTGCAGGAAGCATTTTGAACCCACAGAGCCAGAGACATTTCCCACTGCCCCCAGAAGCCAGCAGGGCCAGCCCGACCATGCCCCCCATGCCTGTTCACTGCCGTCATCCATCACCACTGGCCTCTCATCTCCTCCTA
>NW_012101599.1:1158695-1166007 GCF_000951045.1 Mandrillus leucophaeus
TCCTAACCTTGGGGTCACTGACTGAGCCTTCATAAGTCAGTGTAAGCTCATCGCAACCTTTTCTGAAATGACCTCATATGTCACAATGTGAAGTTTCACTGAGGAAGGATTCAATCATGCCTCACTGCTCCCTGGTGCAGGTTGTGACATAATGAAATTCATGAGCATTGAAGGACGACTCACTGAGAAACGCGAGGAAGAACTCTTTCTATTTCTTAGTCTTCTGACTCAGAGTGCACAAAGAATTAGCACCTGCAAAGTTCCCTGCTCTCTGTAAGGTTGCAAATGCATGGAAAAGAAAGCTAGATACTTCCTTCAGAGCTGCCAGTTGACAAAGGAGTCCCCTCCAAACTTATTCATCATGATGTTGAAGAGGCAGTTTCCAAACCACTTCTTAAGAAGGCACTGATGAGCAAAGAAGATGAAGGAGGACTAGAAGCAGCATACAATATATCTAGGGAAGAGATCCAAGTTGCAGCTACGTTGAAGCCCGGAACAGAACAAACCAGTGTCCTAACATGGCTCTTGGAGGCAATCGAGAACAGAGAACGCATGCAAACTTGGGGGGAAAAGGTATATGGTCAGCCTCCTGGCAAAATATTTGCCCAAAGTGAAAAGGCACACTCCGCAAAAACCCTTGCTGCTGGTCTGTCTGTGGGAGGTACGCTGTGTGGCAGGGTGGGAGGTGTTCACCTTTCTGTGCAACTACAGACAGCTGAGAGCCACACTCCAACAAGCCACGCTGGCACTCCAAAGAGCTGGAGGACAAGCTCTTCCCCGGGCAGCTGAGGAACTGGCTGCCTGGGAGTCGCCAAACCCCTGCAGGAAGCATTTTGAACCCACAGAGCCAGAGACATTTCCCACTGCCCCCAGAAGCCAGCAGGGCCAGCCCGACCATGCCCCCCATGCCTGTTCACTGCCGTCATCCATCACCACTGGCCTCTCATCTCCTCCTACTGTACATCTTGATCTAATCCAATCCCTCACCCTTCCAAGCCATCCCTCGGTGCCCCCGGAACCAACAGTCCCCCGAGTCTTCTACTTCTATGCTGAATGGTCCTGTGCTCTGATGATACTGCCTCTTCCCATGCAGCCCTTGCAAGGCAAGGATCTTGCATCTCATGGCTCTCCAACCTCAGGGTTAGTGCTTCTAGACACTGCTGCTTCCAGACCATTCTTTTCTTAGAAAACTCCTTCCCCTCTTTAACATTTATGCCATCCAGCTAAACTGTTCTCTCCTTAATCTTAAGTGACCCCTTCGTTGCTTCCTGCTAGCAGCTAAACTCTCAAGATTCTGGATTAATCTTGCTTCCCACCCCATCTCTTGCCATCATTCTTGGTAACATCAATATCCATGTGGATGTCCCGCCCAATCAATACCTGGCCCACCACTTTCTTTAGCTCACCTCCAAACTCATCTCAACTCCATGTTAGCCCCCTACTCCCAAGTTTATAAACTGCCACTGTCATTACCATCAACAGCTCAACCTCCAGTCCCTGACTCAGTCATCTCAGGCTCCAGCTCAGCTACTTGATGATCGCCCACAACAGCAGTAACGGGGGATATGCTGGTAACTCAAGTCCTCAAATTCACGGACTCTTGTGCTTTTGCACGGTCCATCAGCCTCCCTTGTCCAGCTTAGGTTTAACTTTATAATCACTCCTTTACAAACATTCTACAGCTTCCTTGCTTCTCTCTCCCTTCATTCTAACCGCTGGGCAGACCCAGCCATCTCTCTACTTGTGTCTGCAGCAGAGCAACTGAAGCTTGCTGAATAAAATATGCAAACTGGACAGACGATTTTCCTGAAATTATTCTCAAATGGGAACTTAACGCCATCCAGAAGTTCTAGTCCCATTAAGCCTACTTTCCTACTTTATAAATGATTTGTTTCCTAACTTCTCTCCCCCTAAATCTTTCTCTTTCTGAACTTAGGGCTTCAGTTCTCAATTCACTGAGAAAATGTCACATCTGTGCCTGTGTTTGTCCCTTCTCTTTCAACGCCTCTCAAAGGCCAGACCATGGCCTGTGGTTTGGGTACCGCCCTCCACTGCTTCCAGGCCCTCCCTCTTTCTGTTTTCACCTCTCTGACATGATCTCTTTTTTTCCTACAAGTCTTTTTCCTCAACACACAACGGGTTCTGCTATCTCAACTCTAAGACCCACAATGCCCTCCGGCTGCTGCTACTTTTTACATTCAAACTTATAGCTCCGGCCACCTCCCACCAGCAGGCACCTGCCCACTGCTTCCATCTGAACTTACAGCACCTGCCACCTCCCGACAGGGCCTGCCCACCGCTTCCATCCAAACTTACAGCACCTGCCACTTCCCGCCAGGGCCTGCGCGCTGCTTCCCAGGCTGCTCCTGCCAAGGTGCCTGCTGAGTGCTCTGCTACTACCTCCAGTGGGCAGTTTCCCACGTCATCTGCTTCTGGTTCTCAGCGGTATTTGATAAAGTTAAGAACTCCTTCCTTTTAAGACCCTCTCACTACTCCTGGACTTCAGGACCTGACACTGTGCCTCTTACACCTCCTCCAGGAGGAGCTGCTGCCTCCAGTCTGTGTCCTGGGGCTTCTCTCCTCCTCTCTGTGCTCTGTTCCTAGGCTGCTCACATAGTCTCACAGTTCTGAAGACCATTTATAAACTCTATGCTGATGACTCCCAAATTTAAACCGTTAATTTAACCCCCAAACCAGAAGTAGCTCATACATACACTGCCTATTGAACCTTTCCACAGAATGTCACATTTCATATGAGCAAAAGGGAACTCTTGATTTTTTTCCTCTCTGAACTTGTTTCTCTCTGGTTTTCCCCATTCAGTACCTCCACTCTGTTGCTCAAGACAGAAAGAAGTAATCTTGTTCTCTCTCTTTCCCGAACCAGTCCATCACCAAATTGAATTCATCCACCACTTGGCTCTATCCTCATGGCAACCACTCTGGTGCAAACCCCCATCACTGAGTTCCTTCTCACCTACCCTTGTTCATTCTGCCCTCTTCCACAGGGAAGCTGGAACCATCTTTCAAAAAGATACATCAGATCGTGCCATTCTTCAACAGTTTTCCACTGCACTTGGAACAAAATCCAAAGTCTTTCTGTAGCCTCCAAGGGTTGGCACGCTCCAGCCCCGCCTGCGTCTCTACCCTCCATCTCATGCTACTCTCTGCTTGGTTTATTCTGCACTAAGGTCACCAGTCTTCTCTCAGCTCCTTGACCACACCAAACCTCTTCCCTCCTTGGAGATGCTCCTACTCTGGTTCTTTGCATGGTTATCCTTCAGCTCTTAACACAAACGCTGCCTGTGTAGACAGTCTTCCCTGACTTCCCAAAAGAAAGGTGGTTCCATGTCCCCTCCCCATTCTATTATTCTCTTTCTCTTTTTTCTTATAACACACCATTTTATAATTATTTGTAGGTTTACTTTTTAAAACTTTATGGTTTGATGCCAACCCCATTCCTCTGTACTAGAGGCTCTACGTCTGTCCTTTTTTCACACTGTATCTTCAAGACTCAGCACAATGCCTGGGCATATATTAGGTGCTCAAAATATATTCACTGACTGAATGAATAAAATGTACTTAAGTATTTCATTTCTTTGTATAACATGATTTCCCTTTTTATGGTAATCAATTCAGGGATTAGCCTTCTAACAACATCTAAAACATCTGCAATTTATTTTTGAAATTCAGATTTTTCTGAAATATTCAGATGTCAGTTATGGTTATAATCCAAATATTTGTATATTTTACTACCGAGCTACATTTCTTTTCAGAATTATTCTTCAAGTCTAGTGTTGTCAGAGACGATGTACCTGCGGATTCCTTTTGGTGTTTCTCCAATTATGAAGGTGGTCTGGTTTGTACGGTACACTTTTTTCTTCTTTTGGCTCACAGGGTGTGAAATGTAAAGAGGAAGTGAAACGCTGCCTTCGCTCGGTTGCTGGCCTTTCTTTGTGTGTGGCAATGTATTTGCATTCACCTTTTCTTTATATGTCTAAAAAAAGAAAGGAAACAAAAGCTATGTCTGAAAACATAGTCACTGTTGGTCAAATAACGAGAATGTCACATTCTTTATAATGAAGTAAATCACATTCCCCAACTGACATCAATGTCAGAAGATGTTAACCTAGGTCTTTAAGAAAATGACACAGGAAAAAATTATTTTATACCTTTAAGATATAAAAATACTGGCAATAACATGTTATTTCCGTTGTCAAGACTCGGGCATACTGATACATATGTTGATATCTACTATACCAAAGGATAAAAATTAATGATTATATACACTATGGCACAAACATGGGATATCTAAAATTTTCTAATTTAATAATTGCAAAATTATTAAGCAGTCTTTCAGCTGTCTAATTTCATATAATGGATAAATGTAAAAAATAGCAATCTTTGTGTAATAAATAAATAAGAAACCATAAATCTTACATTTATTTCAACCTCTGCTGGGTTGCAAGAATATTTAGTGATTTTGAGATGCTAACTACAGTTGGCTGAATTATAGATGGAATCATAACCCTTTTACAGAGACCATGAATTGCCTGTCTAACAAATTTTACTGACAGTGAGTCAAGAAAAATAAACTTTATATATAGTCCCAGTTTTCCTGACAAGATGATACAGTATGAATAGGTAGAGAGTCCTCATCCTATTCCAAAAAGAGAAATACTAAATACAATTTAACAGTAACAACAACAAAATTACACTGGAGCTCAAAAGTAAGCAAGCAGAATGTCTAGGTGCCCCGAACAAGGAAGTCCCACAGTGGTGAGTGGGAGCTGAAGCTCAGCAGCCCTAGTAGGGTCGGTCCTTAAGTTACAGTCTACAGCACTCATGTGGAGAGCGGAGATGGAAACGGTTTAACTCCCTGCACTAAACAACAAAGAAACACAAAACAGGAATGAGGAGTCAAATTTGCAAATTAAAGCCAGGAAAGCCAAACCTGGGACACAGGCTAGAAGCAGACCACTTTCCTACTCTAGATAGAAAGAATCACTGGCGATGAACAGGAATGCCCAGCCAGTGCCACGTGTGGAATGTGATTTTGTACCACCTGGTGGTATGGGAACTCTAAGCTGAAAATCAACATAAACAATTTGTCCGGAACTAGTGAAAACCACAGATCTCAATCAGGGGTGAATAAAAAATATACCATGGGAAGATTGCCATAAGCCAGAGAATGCTTTTGATTCCAATGAAAACAGGAGGAGTTCAGACAAAAATTATCAAGAACATATAAAACCTACCATCATGAAGTTGAGCATATGTAACAAATATAAGAACTGAAATCTGAGGAATTACCTATAATAAAGCAATCTGAAAAGATATTCATTTATGAATAAATAAACACATGACAGAGTCTCACTCTGTTACCCAGGCTGGAGTGCAGTGCCATGATCACAGCTCACTGCAGTTGATAAATTGGAAGGATAAAATTACTTAGAATGAAGTGCAGAGACTAAAAAAAATAGGGAAGTTAAGAGACAGAAGACATAGCAAAGTTTCTAAAACGCCAGGAGAGAATGGAGAAAATGGAAGAGATAATGCCAGAGACCTGTAAAAGAAAGGAATCCTCAAACTGAAAAAGGAGAAAGAATCCCTAGTAGGAAAAATGAAAATAAATCTGTATTTTATTATATCACAGATAAAGGGCATACCTTAAAAGCTACCAGAGAAAGAGGATAAGACATCCTACAAAGAAATGCCAAATTAGGCCAGGCACGGTGGCTCACACTTGTAATCCCAGTACTTTGGGAGGCTGGGGTGGACAGATTGCTTTAAGCCCAGGATTTCAAGGCCAGCCTGGGCAATGTGGCAAAATCTTTTCTCTACAAAAAAAATACAAAAACTAGCTTGCTGTGGTGGCATGCCCCTGTAGTCCCAGCTACTCTGGAGACTGAGGTGGCAGGATGGCTTGAGCCCAGGAGGCAGAAGTTGCAGTGAGCCAAGTTCGTGCCACTGCATTCCAGCCTGGGTGACAGAGCCAGACCATGTCTCAGGAAAACAAACAACCAACCAACAAACAAAAGCCAAACTAACATCAGGCTTCTCATTAACATCACAATCCTATCTACCAAAAGAAAATGGGGTATCTTCAACATGCAGAGAAAAAAAAAACAAACCTGTCAACCTAGAATTCTATACCCAGTTAAACTATCATGTAAGAACTTTTCAGACATACAAAGACTACTAGAATTCATTAGATTCTTGCTATTGATATACTTTTTTTTTTTTTTTTTTTGAGATAGGGTCTTGTTCTTTTGTGCAGGCTGGAGTGCAGTGGTGCAACCATAGTTCACTGCAGTCTCAAACTCCTGGGCTCAAGTGATCCTCCCACCTCAGCCTCCCGAGCAGTGGGGACTGCAGGCATGAGTCCACAGGCCGAGCTAATTTTTGTATCATTTTATAGACACAAGGTCTTGCTATGTTGCCCAGATTGGCACGCGTAACATAGCAAGACCCTGGGCTCAAAAGCAATCCTTCTGCCTCAACCTCCCAAAAGTGTTGGGATTATAGAGTGAGCCACTGTGTCTGGTCTTTTTTTTTCTTTTTAATAGAAGTTCAATGGGATTTAAGCAGTGATACATTCAATGAATGTGGGCAAGGAATGGCTTTTAATTCCACAAATATTTACTAAGCACCTATTACATTCCTGCCAACATGCTATGCATTTGAGATACAAAGATATTTATATATACAAAGATTATTCCCCCTACCCTTAAGGGATTTAAAAGTAACAAGCCATTTTAAAAAATACGATTATGTTTATCTTTTTTCTTTTTTGTATAAGACATTTTCCTCTATAACTTATATTCCGGTTCATTTCATTGAAACTGACAAAAGCAAGTGTATGTTCTTTAGTAACGAACCATTTCTAAGGAAAATTGACATCTTCAAAAGCTACTTGGTTCAGATGGACAAACACAAAATGCCAGGTGGTCAGGTTGAACCAGGGCTTTATATCAGTAATGTTAAAAGTACTTTCCTTAAAAATATATTTTAAAAAATTGTAACTGGGCCAGGTGCAGTGGCTCATGCCTGTAATCCTAGCACTTTGGGAGGCCAAGGCGGGCGGATCATGAGGTCAGGAGATCGAGACCATCCTGGCCAACATGGTGAAACCCCATCTCTACCAAAAATACAAAAATTGGCTGGGAGTGGTGGTGAGTGCCTGTAATCCCAGCTACTCGGGAGGCTGAGGCAGGAGAATAACTTGAGCCAGGGAGTCGGAGGTTGCAGTGAGCCAAGATCACGTCACTGCACTCCAGCCTGGCAACAGAGTGAGACGCCGTCTCAAAAAAAA
>NW_012101599.1:1166822-1214000 GCF_000951045.1 Mandrillus leucophaeus
GCCTGCCTCAGCCTCCCAAAGTGCTGAGATTACAGGTGTGAGCCACCGCGCCTGGCCAGGAAAATCATTCTTATTTAACATGGGCTCAACAGCTATCTTTTATTTTTAAAAATCTATCTAGTTTCATATTTCCATTTTAGCAGGCAACTTTTAACATTTTACTGAAACAAGGCTGTGAAACAAAATAGTTACATTAAAAATAGATTTTAGGAATCAATGTGCCATTTAGGCTTATTCTGAATGAAAGCTCTAAAGGTTACATGTATAAACTATGTACGGGTTGGGGGCAGTGTACTGGATTAGTTTCCTATTGCTGCCATAACAGTATCACAAAATTAGTGGCTTAAAACAATATAAATTCATTATCTTATACTTCTGTAGGTCAGAAGCTTGACACGGGTCTCACTAAGCTAAAGTCAAGATGTTGGCAGGGCTGCATCCCTTTTTGAAGGCTCTGGGATAATGAATTTCTTTGCTTTTCCAGCTCCTGGTGGCTGCCCACAATCCTTGTCTTGTGGTCCCCTTCAAAAGCTAGCAACCCTTCTTCTCTGTTCTTCAGAGTCACATCACCCTCTCACCACAGCCAGGAAAGGGGCTCTGCTTTTAATAACTAACGTGATTAGATTGGGCCCATCCAGATAATCCAGGATCAAAGTGCATTGATTAACATCCTTAACTGCATACATCCAATTGACCCATCTCAAGGTCAGCTGATTCAACCTAAATTGCATCTACAACCTTAATTCCTTTTCCTGTTTGCTGGGTAATGTAATGTATTCATAGGTTCCAGAAATGAGTCAACAGACATCTTTGAGGGGGCCATTAACTGTTTTTCACTGGCAGGGAGAGTGGGGGTCTTAACCTGGGTCCACTGACCCTCCAAATGTTCAGCGGATGGGTTTCAGGGACTTCAGAAAGCGTTATCTATGAATCCCCTGAAGCTGTATTTACACATTTGAGCATGAACACATTTTTTCAAAAAAAAGAGCCCATGGCTTTAATCATGTTCTTAAAGGTGTACGTGGCCAGAAAGAGTTGAAAAACCGCTGTTTTAAGCAGCAGTGCCATTGGTACAGTTTTCAAATATTCTTGTTTTTTGAAAAACCATATCTACTTTATAAACATTTTAGTGCTCGTTAGAAAAGTTTGTTTCATTAAAATAGTAGTCAATCTTTCACAATAAATGGTACAAGATAAATAATGCTGCAGTGCAGTTGCTATTGTAGTGACAATTATAACTTACTATAGTAGATTTGGTTCTGGACCACCACCACAAATTTTTTGGTTTCTTAGTACATATAAAAATTATGCTTACACTATATTGTAGTCTATTAGGTGTGCATACATTATGCCACTGCTTTATCAACTAAGTTTATGTAACATTCTAAATTCTTTGTTGCTATTTCAACAACGCTCACAGCATCTTCACTAGGATAGAGTCCATTTTAAGAAACCACTTTCTTTGCTCATCCGTAAGAAGCAATTCCTTACCTATTAAAGTTTTATCACGAGATTGCAGCAGTTCAGTTCCATCTTCAGGCTCCCATTTCTAATTCTTGTTCTCTTGCTGTTTCCACCACATCTGCAGTTAGTTCCCCCACTAAAGTCTTGAATCTCTCAAAGTCATCCATGAGAGGTGGAATCAACTTCTTCCAAACTTCTGTTAATGTAGATATTCTGACGCGCTCCCATGAATCAAAGATGTTTTAAATGGCATCTAAAATGGTGACTCCTTTCCAGAAGCTTAACAACTGACTATGCCCAGGTCCACCAGAGAAGTCATTATTGATGCCATTTATAGTCTTACGAAACTTATTTTCTTTCTTTTCAAATTTAATTTTTAGAGATGGGGTCTCACCAAGTGGACCAGGCTGGTCTTGAACTCCTGGTTTCAAGTGATTCTCCCAGGTAAGCCTCCTGAGTAGCTAGAACTACAGGCATGTGCCACTGCGCCTGGCTCTGTAGTTCTTAAATAAGAAAGCCAAAATTACTCCTTGATCTATGGTGTTAGCAGGCATGAAAACAACATTCATTTCCTTGTACATCTCCACCGATCTCTTGGGTGACTAGATGCACTGTCAATGAGCAGCAATATTTTGAAAGGAATCTTCTTTTCTGAGTAGCACGTCTCAATAGTGGGCATGAAATATTCAGTAAGCCATGCTGTAAATAGGCGGGCTGTCATCCAGGCTTTGTTGGTCCATTTAGAGAGCACAAGTGGAATAGATTTGGCATAATCCTTATGGACCCTAGGATTTTCCAAATGGTAAATTATCACTGGCTTCTACGTAAAGTCCCCAGCTGCACTAGTCCCTAACAAGAGAGTCAGCCTGTCCTTTGAAGCCAGGCACTGACTTCTCCTCTCTAGCTATGAAAATCCTAGATGACATCTTCCAACAGAAGGCTGTTTTGTCTGCATTGAAAAATCTATTGTTTAGTGTAGCCACCTTCATCAGCGATCCTAGCCAGGTCTTCTGGATAACTCGCTGCAGCTTCTACATCAGCACTTGCTGCTTCACCTTTGCAATTTTATGCTATGGAGACAGCTTCTTAGCTTAAATGTCATGAACTAACTTCTGTTAGCTTCAAATGTTTTCTTCTACAGCTTTCTCACCTTTCTCAGCTTTCACAGAATTGAAGTGTGTTAGAGCCTTGCTCTGGATTCGGCTGTGGCTTAAGGGAATATTATGGCTGGTTTGAGCTTTGACCCAGACCACTACAGCTTTCTCCACGTCAGGCATAAGGCTGTTTCACTTTCTTATCATCTGTGTGTTCACTGAAGTAGCACTTTTAATCTCCTTCCAGAACTTTCCTTTGCATTCACAACCTGGCTGTTAGGCACAGGTGCCCAGTTTTCAGCCTATTTTGGCTTTTGAGATGCCTTTCTAATGAAGCTTCATCATTTCTAGCTTTTGATGTGAGAGATGTAAGACTCTTCCTTTAAAGTTGAACAATGAAAGGCCATTGTAGGATTATTAATTGGCCTAACTTCAATACTGTTGCATTTCAGGGAAGGGGGAGGTCTAAGGAGAGGGAGAGAGGGAAAATGGCTGGCTGGTGGAGCAGTCGGAGCACACACATTTATTCAGTTTGCCATCTTGAATGGGTGCAGTTGGTGCCCAAGACAATTACAACAGGAACATCGAAGATCATGCATGTGATCTGTGGATCACCTTAACACATATAATAATAAGGAAAAACTTCAAAATATTGTGAGAATTACCAAAGTGTGACTCAGAGACACACAGTGAACACATGCTGTTGGAAAAATGATGCCAACAGCCTTGGTGAAGCAGGGTTGTCACAAAACTTTGTAAAAAAGGCATTATCTACAAAGCGCAATCAAACGAAGTACACTAAAACAAGGAATGCCTATATATTAGGATTATAATAAACAAGAAGGCACTTTTGTAGGGAAAAGTTTCTTCTTCAGAGTAGCCAGAATGAGTCCACCCTGGATCTACTAACTATCCATCATCCTCTATAACTGACTTCTTACGATCACTGGCTTCTTACGGTCAAGTTTTAGGGTTATACTGGTTCACAGCAGAAAAGTTCCTCATCTTCACTTAGACCGACAGTATGAAACATCCAAATGAACTTTGATAATACTCTTTTTCTTCTGAACCAAAAGTGTATTCTGTGTATTTCAAGGCATTAGATCTAAACCAAGTTGCATTCTTTTCATTGAAATGATATTTATTGAAAGGCTCAACTAAAAAGTTTAGATTTTTGATACGAAAGGGTAAGTAAAACAAAATCAACTCTTAACAACTTTGCAGACAGCTATCTGTGATGTCAGTATACTTAAAAACATAAGGAAGATTCCTCCCTACCTCACGGGCACATGATTAAATCAGCAGTTTTCTATTTACTCAGCTACATATGGAATAAATCTTTATATAGTAGAAGACTGTACTAGACTTGTTCAGAGAATGTTTAAGAAAAAAGAAACCCTCTATTAATATTCTCCAAGTAAAAAGTAATTTTGGAGGTAAGTTATTAAAGAACGGTAGAGGGCACCTAGGTAGGAATAGCAAAGGAGTGAAAAAAAGTTGATAGGGAGGAATCGTTCCCATACCCATACACTGTAACAAACGACGCAAAAAAGTTACAATCCAGGAGAGTGAGTTTCAAATGCAATCAAGAACAGCCTCTAGTTCCCATTTCTGCAGGAGAAGTATTCAGTAATCTCTGCATCTTTCTAAATCTCTGGGTGAATTCCTGGAGACACAGCTATAGCGGACAATCTGCAGAGAGAATCTGATTCATTCTCCCCTGCTCATCTGTATACTCCAAGTTGCAGAGAAAGCTTGGGAGGATGGTGCACAGGGAAGCGGAACAGCCTGACCGCTGTCCACAGGAGGCTACGTGGAAGCAGTGAAATCTTTTATTAAGCAAGTGTGGAACGGATCTATCTACTGGGCTGGCTTCTCCAGAATATACCTCATGGAGCAAACAGAACACAGAGCAGTGCATGCTGAACAGCTACACCAACTCTTCCATAACCAGACAACTAGGCTTGATGAGTCAATGAGAAAACTGGAAACAACGAGGAGATCTTCAAAGCCACTGGAAGGTTCTGATGGCTCTGACCCACTGAGAAGCTAGAGTGGAAGGCTTAATTAAAAATTCTGATTCTAAGGTCAAAAAGGATCTGCCCATTCCAGGACAGCTCTTTGTACACCTTGTTCCTGAGCTTCACAAGACACTCTAAGGTCATCACACAAGGGCACACCGTGTGGCCACAAGCCCTCATATCCACCTGATCATGCCAACTCTGCCACAAAGCAGACAAAACAACAAAAAATTTCAGGATTTTTGCTTAAGTATGAAAACACTCAAAATCACTCAAGGTTTGTGGCTGGAGATAGAAAACATTACTGTAAACGCAGTTTTCCAATACTCAGAAAGAACCTAAGGCAACTATGAGCTATCCCTGAATTGTCTTAACCATCTGCAGAAAAGCCATTTGGTCAGAGGACCCACCACAAAAGAAGAGTCAAATTTTCTGCCTATGTTTAAAAATGATGTTCAAATCTCAAAAAAACAACAGCATTTGGATTCAAATCCAAAACCTTTTCTGCGGAGAGAGGGAGATGGAAGTTTTTAGCCATGGGTCTGCTCTCTTCCTGGAAGGAGCTTATTATATAATCCAGCTAAACTCTTTTTCAATAGTGCTTTGCTTTCTGAGTCAGCCACAAAGGGACAACTTTATACTGGCTGTCCTGAGCTGTTATTTTTATTTTTAATTTTATTTTTTTTTAAAGAATAATGAAAGTATCTCTTCAAATAAACACTTATCAAATTAAATCTGATAGAAGCTGCTTGTGGAAATTCAGCATCATTCACAGGGGTGACTCACTGTCCAGGAAACCCATCTATCTAAAATGATGCGAAGTGGCAGCATTGAGGGGAGCAGGTGAATGCCATGTGCTACAGACAGACACACAGGAACTCCGTCTCCCTGGGGGCTGCTGATCTGATGGCTCTGCGGGAAAGGGCCAAGCGAGACCATAGCAATTATCTTCACCAAAGCTTGCAGATGTGCAGTGGAAAATTTCGCTAATACTCTCAGTCCTCCATGGGAGTGCAGCCCAGGAGTAAATTCCCTTTAATTCCTCCTACAGACAAAGGCTAGAGACGGATCGAAGCCTTTCCAGAGAGCCGTCTGAGCACTGGGCTCAGCACCATGGCCCTGGCATCCAGGCCCTACTTCGCCACTTACTCTTTCCATGTGGGGAGATTCTGTACCTTTCTGAGGATCATCTTGGGGATAATGAAAATTTGGAGAATGGGATCTAGGAGATGGGAGATTTGGATCTGGGACTCCTACCAGTCTCTTTCGTATTTAAAATTCACAATTCTACTAGTCTTTGAAGGATCTCCACTAAGTACTAATGGATAGGTCCATCACATCTTGTGGCCTTGACCTCAATTTCAAATCTCTCTAGGTACTAAGTTTTATTTGTATTATCATATTTTATATAAAGACTACCTGAAGACCTCATATGAAATAATACTTGTTATATGTGACCTCATATGAAACAATACCTGTTATATTTCGTATCGCTGGCAACAAAGATCACAGAAGAATGGTGCTGGTGAAAAAAAGTTAACCAAAGAAAGCCTTTCCTGGCAGGCACTCACTGCTGCCTGTGTTTTCCAGTGGCTAGCTGAGGCTCCTCACGTCCCTCTGCCCAGGTCTCCAGCTGGGCCACTTAGGCTGATTTGATTAGAAAGCCACCAAATGGCTCTCCAGCGTCTGGGGAAGAAGATTTCAAGCACGTACCACAAATGACACTGAGACATTACAACTAGTTGTGAGATTTGATGTAATTATTTATTATTAATAATAAAGTGCTAAAATATGTTAAAGATTCCGCTTTTTTAGAATCAGAGTTAATTCCCTATAATCACATCATCTTTACTCTCTTCTATTCTGATATGCTTTCTTTGGTTATGATTAGAGAAAGTAACATTTTCACACACAGAAGGGCCAAATGGAAGCATATCCTGCAGAAGTGAATTTAATGATAAGGCAACTGTTTTCATATGGGTCTAAGACAGTAGTTCTGAAGCTTTTTGGTCTTAAAACCCCTTTATACTTTAAAATTGAGAATCTCAAAGAGTTTTTGTCTGCGTGGGTTACATCTACTGAAAATTTAAAGTCTTTATTAACTAATTAAAATAAAAGCCCATTACATGTTAACATAAGGAACTTTTTAAAACAAAAGTAACTGTACTTTCCAAAGCAAAAAATCAAAAAGTTAGTGAGAAGCGTGGCTATGTTTTACATTTTTACAAATGTCTTTAATATTTGGCTTAATAAAAGACAGCTGAATTCTCCTGTTTCTACATTCAAACTGTTGTGACACGTTGTTTTGGATGAAGCTTATGAAGAAAATTGGTCTCATACAGATGTGCAGTTAGAAAAGGGAAAAATATTTTAATAGTCTTTTCAGATAATTATGGATTTTCTTTTTTGACACGATACCAAAACTCAAGGTTAATTTCATTAAAAATCTGAAACCTTTCAGTAAAATGTTTATATTGTTAAAATTCATTGGTGTATCTTGAACTTTGGTAAATCTTTTCCCCATGTGTGATTTTTAATATCATTCACTGGTCATTTAGAAAATACTGATTAATAGAGTTATGCAGATCTTCAAAACATGGACACATTTAATTGTACCATGTTAGAAAATCACTTTTGTTATTATCAGAAAAACAAGTATTGGGAAGATGTCAATGCTATGGTAGTAGACACAAGCTTTGCAGTATTTTAACTTTCACTTGAAAGCTTGAATTTTATCACTGGCAACAAGTACTGCCCATTGTTTTCCTTGAAGTGACATGGTCAATAAGTTCATTTTTTTGAGGAAGTGCCAAATACCCAAGTCTGAATAACCCGCCTGTCAGTCATTCTTCCAAATGGTGTTCCATAAAAAAGCAGCCAGTTCAATGTGCAACTCAAACAATCATTCAAGTGCTTTATGCATACTTCCCATTTCATCATACAGAATACAAAAAAGATGGGCTTGTAAAGGGTTGAGATTTGCTAAAATTTATTTTGCTGCTTCCTCGAAGATATTCATAACAGAAAGTAGTTTTCTTTTCCTGCAACAATGTGGTGGTAAAAAATCCACTAACTACTAGTGATACAGAAGGACTGGGCTCCCATCTAAACCCCACCCTTAAGCCCAGCCTGGATCTGTGGCCCTACGTGGAAACAGCTGACCCCGTTTTTCTACCCAAACGTTGCCTTTTTGGCTTGCCCCTGCCCCTATCCTGGGCCCATAAAAGACTTAGCTGGCAGAGCAACACTAGCAGCTGAGCGGCAAGCAGGGAAGCAACTGGGCATCGGAGACTACGGACAGATGCAGCTAACTTCAGCCGGTGCAGCTTGGAGAGGGGCCTGGTCGGAGACAGCCAGGCTTCAGGAGAGAGATCACCTTCCCATCCCCTTTCCAGCCTCCCTCTCTGCTGAGAGCCGCTCAGTGCTCAACAAAGTCTTCCGCGGGCATCACCTTTCAAACAGTTCATATGACCTGATTCTTCCTGGACACCGGTCAAGAACCCAAGTGCCAAGAGGGCAGGGGCTGCCACCCTGACCCTCCACTGAGCTGGGTGGCACTTAGCTGTCCCCGGACGGCAGAGCTTAAAGAGCGCTGGTTCTTTAATATGCTTGGATGCTGCTGCAGGGCCTGCACAGAGCCTGCTCCCACCAGAGAGGAGCGACTCGTAGGTTGCAGCGTTTGTTCGCTCCTGTTCCCATACCTGCTTGCTCGCTTGTACACTCCCTCCTACAAGGAGTGGCCAGCGACGGGCTGAGTGAAATGAGGCACTCCAGTTCCCGCCCGCGAAGGGGGTCAAGGGAGCTATCTTGTCTCACTACTACAATTAAGGGCCACTGCCTGTTCATACTAATCTGCCAGCAGGCTCCCCAACATTGCTTTTGAATCATTAGTACAAATGTCAACAAGTGAAAAGGTGGACCCCCCTGAGTCTTGGGGCTATCTTAGGGTCCACGGACCACACTTTGACACCTGTCAGTCTCTAATAAACTGGAATGTCTTCATTCAACACATACTTGATACCTCCATGTTGGCAAGTTTGACCATGATAATCATGAGTAGGTCTGGGCTTCACCCAGCTTTATCTCCACACACATGAAATGGTCCCCCACCTGTTCAGTGAAAATAGAATAGCCTTTGTCTAGAATAATCATTACATCAACCTGCTCCAGCCTGGCTCCTGGCCTTCTTCACTGTGGAATGGTTAGGTATTTGGCATATCTTGAAAATTAACCTGTCAGAGTATAAAGCCTAACATCTCAGTCTGTTCAGATCAGTTTAACATTTATTGATTATTGCCCTAAATGAAAGGCTCTTCATGACTTTTTCTTAACCCCCTATGTACCTTACTGCTCTCTGTGGTCCAATGTAAGTCTGCCTGGTCAGTCCAGTCTTCTCACTAGCTGCCAAACACATAATCACATTTCTGGCTCCAGATTTCCTCAGAACCTAGTTCCTTGCCCAACACTGTCCTACCTATGCTCGAAGGTACAGCTTCACAAGACTTCCCTTGCATACTCTTTTCTTGCATTATTGCTTTGATTTCTCATTTGGCAGCTTTATTATAAAATGGAATGTACCTTGATTTAAGATTTTATGTCATCTCATACAACATACCAAACCAAATAATGCTGCACATAGGCCAAAGATCCTCATTTCACCCATCAGAGAAATATAATGAAATCTAGGGGATCTCTTTGAATAGGCAGGGCCCCCTGTACTGTTTGAAATTATTTTGATTGTTTAGGTCTTACTATTTAACTAGATCACACTCCTGTAATCCAGAGAGCAACCATGTATTTTTATTGTACTAAGTCCTGAGTCATGCCCTATAGGCTCTCAATAAATGCTTGCTGGATGACTATAAACTTACACAAATATGACTGTGATATTGTGAAACAGACATTTGGTCTCTGTCCCGGTTTCCTGGCATACAGCTCCTAAAATCCTTGAAATACAGTGATGTGCTTTTCTATGCTAATGAGTTGGCTGGTGTCTGGCAGCCCCCTAGGGAGCTTCAGGATGGGGCTGGTCACCTGAAAGATCAAGGCAGGGTCAGAGGGTTGGGACTGTCAGCCCCACCCCCAACCTCCAGAGAAGGAACAGGGGCTGACGGTTAAGCTGATCACCAGTGGCTTAACCATCATAACCATTACATAGGTACGACTGATTGAATCAACCATACCTATGTAACGAAGCCTCCATAAAAACCCCAAAGTACTGGATTTTGAGAACATCTGGATAGCTGAGAAGGTGGACATTCTCAGAGGGCGGAGAACTCAGGACTGAGTGTGGAAGCTCTGCACCTCTTCCCATACCTCACCCTACGCAGCTCTTCATCTCTATCCTAATAAAATGGTAACCCTAAGTATTTCCTTGAGTTCTGTGAGCTGCTCTGGCAAATTAAACAAGCCCCGGGAGGGGACTGTGGGAACCCTGATTTATAGCTGCTTGGTTAGAAGCACAGGTAAAACAAACTGGGTCTTCTGAGTGACAAGCTGCGGGCAGTATTGTGGGACTGAGTGTTCAACCTGTTGGATCTGATACTGTATCCAGGCAGATAGTACTGGAACGGAATCGGAGGATACCCAGCTGGCATCTGCTACAGAATTGACTGCTCGCTGGTGTAAGGGAGAATCCCCCACAGAGCTGGTCACAGAAATCTTGTGTGTTGATTGTTGTGAGGTGAGAACAGAGGAGTAACAGGGTTATTTTTCCCCCCACTCAACGACAAAGAAAACTTAATTTCTGGAGGACATTTGCCAAACAAGTTTTCTAAACAAGATAAAAAGTCCTTGCTGTTAAGGCATTCAATTATTTCACCTGCAACAAAATAGCCTTACATAGCAAATGAAATAGTGGGATATGGTTTTCCAATCCACTTTGAAGCAGGTAATGCTAGTCATGAGACTTGTTTATAGATTAACTGAAATTTGACTGATACTAAGTAATGTGGCTAACAAGATGGCTGACATCTCTAAAATAAAACATCAACTTACCATCTTGCTGTAAAAACTGTGAGAGCAGATCCTAGTTATATTAAAGGTGTATTATCTTCATCAGATAATTTGCAAAATATCACAAATTCCAGTTCAGACATATTTGTCTTATCTAATGCCAACTCACCACAAAAGAGTTATGCTCATACTAACAAATTAGAATAATTATTCACATTTTCATTTATAGAACCTCTTTGAGAAGGAAAATGTCTCCGGGGCACATCAAAGACCTTTGCAGCAGCCCCTCCCATCACAGGCCCTGAGGCCCAGGAAGAAAAAAATGGTTTCATAGAAAAATGGTAGAGGCTTGGTATCCTGTGTCCTAGCCACTCTAGCCACAGCTAAAAGGGGCCAAGGTACAGCTTGTGCCATGGCTTCAGAGGGTGCAAGTCCCAAGCCTTGGCAGCTTCCATGTGGTGTTGAGCCTACGGGTGCAAAGAAGTCAAGAATTGAGGTTTGGGAACCTCCACCTAGATTTTAGAGGATGGATGGAAACCCTTGGATGTCCAGGCAGACATTTGCTGCAGGGGTGGGGCTCTCATGGAGAACCTCTGCTAGGGCAGTGCAGAAGGGAAATGTGGGGTTGGAGCCCCCACACAGAGTTCCCAATAGGGCACTGCCTAGTGGAGGTGTGAGAAGAGGGCCACCATCCTCCAGGCCCCAGAATGGTAGATCCACTGACAGCATCCATTGTGCACCTGGAAAAGCCACAGCCACTCAATGCCAGCCCATGGAAGCAGTCATGAGAGAGGCTGTACCCTGCAAAGCTACAGGGGCAGAGCTGCTCAAGACGATGGGAACCCACCTCTTGTATCAGTGTGACCTGGATGTTGAGACATGGAGTCCTAGGAGATCATTTTGGAGCTTTAAGATTTGACTGCCCCACTGGATTCTCGATTTGCATGGGGCCTTTAGCACCTTCGTTTTGGCCAACTTTCTCCCATTTGGAATGCGTGTATTTATCCAATTCCTGACCATCCATTGTATCTAGAAACTAACTAACTTGCTTTTCATTTTACAGGCTCATAGGCAGAAAGGACTTGCCTTGTCTCAAATGAGTCTTTGGACTGTGGACATCTGAGTTAATGCTGGAATGAGTTAAGACTTTGGAGGACTGTTGGGAAGGCATGATTGGTTTTCAAATGTGAGAACATGGGATTTGGGAGGGGCCAGAGGCAGAATGATAGGGTTTGGCTGTGTCCCCACCCAAATCTCATCTTGAATTGTAGCTCCCATAATTCTCCTGTGTTGTGGGAAGGACCCAGTGGGAGATAACTGAATCATAGGGGTGGTTTCTCTCATACTGTTCTCATGGTAGTGAGTAAGTCTCACGAGATGTGATGGTTTAATAAGGGGTTGTCCCTTCCTCTTGGCTCTCATTTTTCTTTTTGCCTGCTGCCATGTAAGGCATGACTTTCACCTTCCACCATGATTGTGAGGCCTCCCAGCCATGTGGAACTGTGAGTCCATTAAATCTTTTTCTTTATAAATTACCCAGTCTCTGGTATGTCTTTATCAGCAACGTGAAAATGGACTAATACACCTGACAAAAGGAGAGAGATAAGGCTGGGCATGGTGGCTTATGCCTGTAATCCCAGCACTTTGGGAGGCCGAGGTGGGTGGATCACCTGAGTCGGGAGTTTGAGACCAGTCTCAGCAATATGGCAAAACCCCTTCTCTACTAAAAATACAAAAATCAGCCAGTTGTGCTGACATGTGCCTGTAGTCCCAGCTACTCAGGAGGCTGAGGCAGGAGAATCACTAGAATTTGGGAGGCAGCGGTTGCAGTGAGCAGAGATTGCGTCACTGCACACCGGCCTGGGCGACAGCGAGACTCCTGTCTCAAAATAAATAAATACATAAATACAATAGGAGAGAGAGATATATGAAGACAATTACACTTCCCTCGCCTCAGAATAGATTTGTTTGAGGAAATGAGTTCTTGAGTTGCAATAGTCATCTGGCAACATGAGGCAAAAGACCTAAGGACTGAAAGTTAATTTACTAAAGATAGCGGGGCAGAAAATGAAGGAGCCTGAATCCCTGTGGTGTCCTGGGGCTGTCACACCGGAAAACGCCCCCTTCCAGACCTGCTGTTATTTGAATTAGTTTAGTGACTTACTTTATAGCCCAATGTCTGATGGTTATTCTATTTCCTGCACTCAAAAGCATCTTGTACATATTCATCTAGTATTGCATAATACAATGAGATAACTGCTATAGCAGATAAACACACACAAGTAAAGAGAAGAATGAGGAAAAATTCATATTGCTTTGGAGAAGAGTTGGGGGAGAGCTGCCACAGATGATACAAGGGGTGGGAGTTCAATCAGCAGACACAGGTGACAAAGAATTTTAAACAAGGAACCAGAGAAGCAAATAGCAGGTTATTGTAGAGACTTATTTACACATCACCCCATTGGTAAGCAATAATCATAACTACAATAATAAAAAATTACATTTTTTGAGTAATTTCAATGCCTTTCTTGCAAGGTGTTGAATGTGTTTTGCACACATCAGCTCATCAGTTACATTAGTCCATGAATCCTGGTATCATCATTGTGCGGAAAGATGCTACAGCTTCTTGTAGCCTCCAGCTAGCAGGGGAATAGGTCTCTATGTTTATAGTTTAAAAACTGGATTCTCCTTCCTCTAAGTAGCAGGTATTTTCTATTCAAATGACATATTATCTTCCGAATCAGAAAGCTATCTACAACCAATCCTACTTCTAGGTGTAGAAACACAAAAGCCTTTTTCATGTCAATACCAGTCACATAATTTCATACACACACACACACACACATATTTTAAAATCTTGATTTCTACTAAAATTATTTGAAAGGGTAACTTTCTGATACAAATGCCATAAAATTAATGTCTAGCTACAAAAAGAGAAACGATTAAGACCATGAACTATCCCACCCAGTAAGAGTTACATGCTGAAACCGTAAACCTTGCTTACTGGACTACTTTGTAAACCAGCCATTTGTGAACAATTACTTTAAATCATCATGCCATTCATTATCCTGAAAAACAGGATAATGGAATGCTCTATCTCCCCAAAGTCTGCTCACTGTAAACAGTCCATCCCTCCTAGCTGACTCCAAAAGCTGTATAAACATACTGCAATCAAACCCACCGTAGCTCACAGAAATCCTTTCTTTAAGTAATCTACAGAATGCCAATCTAATACAAATACAAGAAAGAGAAGTTCTTACTAACACAATATTTTGTATTTACAGTATTCTGAACAGTGCTTAAACCTGCACTGGTTATATAAAAGACACTTCCCCATGCTACCTCCCGCCCCGGGCTGACAGCACGCTTAGTTCTCTCATTTACACCACACTGCAATAACATAAAGAGGGGCTTACTATTAATCCAGGTTTTACTACAAAGCGACCCGTTATTTCTCTGTCAAACACTCACAAGAGTGCCAAGTGTCTGTCATCCAATTCAAGGGATTAAGTCTTCTTTTATAGTCTGATACTTGTACCAATTTATAAAAATACAGATATAGTTTCTTAGAGTTGGTCACAGTCGATATTTTGGCTTGGATTCAGGCAGCAGAGGTTGACTATGACAGCTGGCAGGAAACTGAGGGGAGAATACATCCTCCCCCTTCAGTCACCACATCTCAGTTGCCATAGTGATTAATCCTTAATTGAAGGCTGTCTTTGTACATTTCTTTTCAGAAAATTTTATGCAAACTTAAGTTGAAAACGTGCAGTTGACTGAGAAAAGGGGGCATCACATCACAAACAGGTACAGTTCAGCTCCGCGACATACTTCCATACAGCAAAATAACAGACGAACTCTAGAGTACATTCTACTCCTTTTTAAGATCCATGGTTGAATTTGAAGAGTAGATTCACAGTTTTTGTCATTTTGGTTATTAATAATTACTGTACATCAAATAATTACTACACATGAAAAACTCTGAAAGACCATAGGATCTTACCTAGCATTACGGTGTTTATTACTTCTCTTTTAGAAGTTTTCATTTTAGTATATTCCCTTGCAATCTAGTTAAAGGTTCTGATTCAGACTCTACGGTACTCTTTTGAAGTTGGAATACTGGTATACTGTGGCAACTGTTACTTGTGTACTGATTTCATAAAACAAATAGGATTTATTTTCTTACTGAGACAACATGTCTGCAACTGGCTACAGACACACATGCATGCACACACAATCTTTTCAAACACAAGTAAAGTTCTTTAATAAAACTTTGATGACAGACACGAAGCACTCAGAGGAATTACCAGTCACCGAAAAGATTCTAGACTGAGCCCCAGATGAAAGATACTGTACTATCGCTGGGAGGTCTGAGCTTTTTGGAGACTTCAGGATCAAGAAGTTTGCAGGTATTTTCTAACACTGTGATTGAGTCTCTTTTGTTCTTGCTTCATTTCCCTTTCCCTTTGTTTATTCTCTTTTCTTCTTGTAACTTTTTTTTTCAAAACTGTAAATTCACTATTGCCACCCACTGCCACACCAGCTGCAAAACCTCTGAGTAACGTACGTCTCTCTAGCCAAAGATGATGAGTGTGTTTCAATGATTTCCTCATTAAAGGTGTTGAAGTAATAATGACGCGATATGATGAAATCAGTGATTGGGAACTTTTCTTCTCAGAAATTCTGTGAGACAGCTTTGAAATGTTAGAATGAAATTTTGCTGTATCAATTACTGACTGAAGTCAGCCACTGAAATGAGTGTTTCTGTAGACTGTGCTTGGACTGCTAGCAAAGGCGCCATGGGAATGGACCTCCCATTTAGTGGCTTTAAAACTTCACCACAATGTAGTCATTAAACAACTAATTTCTTTATCTTCTCTGAAAAGGTTTACTAAGTTGGTGTATGTGTGATGAGGGAGATAGACAGCCTCGAAGGGTATATTATAACACCCAGGGAGTAGGTATTCCAATTTGCTTCCTAGCAAGAGATGCCCCTCCCTCTGAAAATCACTGTAAAGAGACAAGGTTTCTAACGAGATTGTGTTGTCCACCTCAAAAATATTTGGACTGTAAGAGCTCACAGGCAAACTGTGTTTCCAGCATTTTATTTTTATAACTTTGCTTAAGAAGCAGGTTGCTTCTTAGGTCAATTGTTGGAGAAATTATATGCTTGTAAATTTCTTCTCTAATAAATATTTAGATAAGCTAATGACCAGTATCCAGTTATTTCATTAACATCCACTACAGCGGTTTGCCAAATTATCTGACATTTCACATTAAAATTTGTTTGTATGTAGAAGGAGAAGGTTTTAAAAAAGGGCACAGTTAAAAAAAAATTCTAATAAAAAATCAGCTATCTGTTTAAAAGATTCTGACATACTCTTTATCCTAACAAAGCAAGTTTCTGGAAAACCCAACATAATTCGGCCTGCCTTTTTCAGACGGCACATACAAGGCAATCAAACTGCAGAAATGCTGTTTAAAGTGTTGGCTGAGAGATGGTACATTCCTGGATCAAATGAGAAGACGAGTATAAAAAGCAGCATATTTGGGTCATGAAAGAATGCTTTCACAAGTTGTAGTTTGGCATTGGGCCTATGGACTACATTGAAAAAGGCTAGAAAGGATAGCCTTTCAAAGTCCGTTATTAGATTTATTCTAGGGCTATTATAAGACAACTGGCTGTTTACTATATCGTTCTGTGGTCCCCAAAAAACCCCAAGTGACAAATTTCCTTCAAAGTGAGTGCTAGGAAAAGCTTTGCTTCTCCTAGAACCAGTGCTTTTTTGTTTTTTGTTTTTTTTCTTCCTTAAGGACAAACATTTCACTCAGCCTTTCTCAGCAGGGTGTTGTGGCATTTTGGGCAGAACAATTCTTTGCATGTGGGAGTGCCTCCCCATTGCCCCCTCAACCCAGCCCTCTGTCCAGGACAGCCATTTGGAATCCCTGGCTTCCAGACATTCATGCCAGTTAGACACTCAGTCATCGTGACCACCCAAACTGCCCACACACATTTCCACATGCACTAGTTGAGGTATCACTAAATAGACAGCTTACCTCCTTTGTTTTTTCTACCAGAAAACTCAATCAAATTAGCAATATCTTTTTTAACTTTATACAATATCTGGGTAGAACATGTTATGTCCTATGTATTTGTATTCTAACCTTCTCCCCGTCTTAAACTTCCAGTTTAATTTATGTTTTCTCTGGTCCTGAATTTCATTTTGTACTCTGGTTTTATTGTTAAGCTAATTTGATTCCTTTGTCAAACCAGTGAGGTACAAATAAATTAATTCCCTTGATAGTTCAGAGGAATTCTACCCCCACCTTCATTCTTAAAAGTAAAATAGCACTAGGTTGAAGCAAAATATTGGTATTATATACAGTACGCATTCTGAACTCCTGCCCATAAAGTGACAGTCAAATTACTCCTGAGGCACTTAGCTCTTAGAAAATAATAAGCCAAACAGAAGAAAATATTTTGTAAAAACCTTTGAGGAAAGTGACTATGCATAAACAAAAATATCACAACAGCAATTTGAAGTGGGAAGAGCCCATAGGAAGTACTTATGACTTTTAACAGTATAAAAATCCTTTTGCTAAAAATATAAATTCTATATGAAACGAGTTATCTGTGTGTGTCTTCATTTTAGGTGAAAAATTGTGGAGCAATCTAATCACATATTTTCCTTTTTCCATATGAGCAGAAATGGTTTTGGTTCTGATTGAACTACATGATTCCCTCACATTCCTTTTCATTTTGGGGGTACTGGCCAATTTTTATTGAGGAAAACTATTAAGCAACTCAACATTACTAGGTATTTGGGTGTAAATTTGTTGTTTAATCTAAAGCATCTTCAATGACTACAGCTCCCAAATGTTTTGATTTTTACACTTATTTGTCCCTTACAGTTTTTGTAGCTATTTTTGAGGGAGTACTTACAGAAAATACTATTGAGTAACTTCTGTGAAAAATGAGGTAACTAAAGATGATACTATCCTATATTTTTCTTACCTTAGAACTGCAAACAGCTATGTTAGCAGGCAGCTGGGAAAACTGCTTCAACTCAAATACATCATGTGCTGCCCATCGGCTCATGTGATTTTCAGCTTTGCTCGATCCAATCACATTCTGATTTGAGTGAATATAAGCCACTTCCTGAACGCCATCTAGGAGGTAATTGATATTTTTTAAGTGATGTATCAGTATACAGCAGTATGGTTCCACAAAAACACATTATTCTTATTTTTAATACTCAAGAGAAACATCAACACCACAATACTCTTTAGGAAAAATACTGAAAAGAGAGAGAGTTCAAATATGTTAGTATAGGTTACCTTGGAAATGCCTTTTCCTTCTCATCAATGTGAGATGAGAACTACTGATAGTAGGTAACAATCTTTAAACTTGAAATGGAGGTTTTGGCCAAGAGAAAAGTCATGGTTGAGAAAGGTCCTCTCTGAATTTTATTGTTAATTAAAAAAAAAAAAAGTTGTTCACTAATTTAAAGAATGAAACCAACCTTCTCTGTTCCTTTAAACATGTACTTGATTACACTGATGGAATGGGAGCATGGGGTTTATGACTAGGGAGTTTCGTTTGATTGGCTTTGCTCAGTTTTATTGTTTGTATTTTGTCTTTTTTGTACATATGCCCAGAGAATGTCAAGATGAGAGCTTTTTAGGAAATGAAAAAAATTAACTCATGGCTTTTATCTGAAAGAGGTTTAAAAAATAGCTACGATTTTTATTGCTTTGCTTCTAGGCACCTATAATTCATTTTTGAATTGTGATCATAAAAGAGAAGGCCAGAACCAAGGCCTATAAATGCTCCCTCCAACAGCTCTGGCAATGAACCTCAGGTATGACCTTCAACACTTGTGCTGTTTCAGTACTGAACCTCTCCAACCAGAAATTGCCAATCATGCAAACATAAAACGTTGTTAAATAATATGATGAGACAGTAACTAGCGTAACATTCTCCTTAAACTTCAAAATACCAGGTACTATATATGGCACATAGTTTCAAAACCTTCACAGCAGAAAATTTACTCAGATGTTTCTTAATTTTGATGACACATGTTATCCATTGTTCAAAACAGCATTAGTTCTAAACTAACTACTGACACCTTTTGCACAGTAAAAAACAAACAAAAAACTGAGCTGATTATTTAAAAAACAGTTTATGCAATAATTCCTCAAACCTAAAATCTAACTGTAGCACACAAACCAAAGGATAATTCAGTACTTATTTACAATGATACCAAAATATATATAATAATGAACTCTTAAATGAGAATGCTAATAGCCACAAAGAAGGCCTGATTTGTACATAAATCAAATACAACAATTAAGATTTCTATAGCAAAATATCCTTGCTTGTATCTCAGCTTCTTTCACATAATTTTTGGGGGAATAAGTCAGACATTTGTGAAGGCAATGCCTTAAAATCACCATACAGATTCTGGGCAGAGGGTGGTAACAAGAGAAGCAGGAGAATCTCTGAATCTGTACACAGAAACAGACAGCAACCAGACGGCAAAACCAAAAGCCCACGGACATTTACATCAAAATTAGGTAACAAGATACCCTCATGACACCTAAAGTACAAGCAGGTGGGAAAAATCTCCACTAGCTATGAACTCTGCACGGTTTCAGTATCTGTGTGAAAGGAGGAGGAAGCAACAGGGCGCCTGACAGACCTAAAAACAGGAGACCCCAGAACTGCCAACAGGTATTCATTGGAAAGCACAAGCGGCCAGCTGGGGAACAGCAGCTGAATCTGGGAAAGTTTCCTGCTCTCCAATGCTGAGAGGGTGCAGGGGGGACACAGTAAGAAGGCCTGGAGGGGCTAAAGCAGGCCAACTGCTAGAACTCCCAAAACTGACCCACCAGGGCCCCCACCCAGGTCAGGGCCCAACAAAGAGGAAAAACTGCTGGGGGAGAATCAAAATAAGTAGGATAGGAAGAACAAGGATGAGGAAAAGAAAAGATCTAGAGCAAAGCAAGGGAGAGCGAGAGGAAGGTCCAACACAGTGCAGCACTCTACATGGAAATAACATATGGATCTCTGTGAAGTGAGAAAAGATTTTCTAAGCTCTGCTTCATTTGTAAAATTTAGAGTAAGTAATTTCATATAAAAATGACCAAGGGAAAAGCAGCACAGCCAAATCTCACAAAAATTACTGTGAGAAAAAAGAGAACAAGCAGAATAATATCCCTCCAATGAAAACGTGCTAGAAAGATGTGCTCACAAAACAGAAAAAGACATGAATCAACAACGTAAATCAGAATTAGAGGAACCCAGCAATGAGTGATAAGAACTTAGGAAAGACTTAAATTTTTTTTTTTTAATTTCAAAAATGAAGACTAAACTAGAAGGAACATAAGTGGGAATAAACACAACAGATAAGCCTTAAGAGAAACAAACAACATTTTAAAAAAGCAAAACGAAATGAACAGATCAAAAAGATGAGAGAATGTGACAAAAACTGAAGATAGGCAAAGAAGACTGAACATCTGAATAATAGGAGTCCCTGAAGAAGAAAGCCAAAGCAAAGGAATAGAAAAAGTAACCAAAAACACTAGTACAAGCAAGTCTTTCCCAAAATAAAATTTAAGTGAAAACAACACTGTGTATATGAGAATATGGACCCAGGATAACCAACATCAAAACACAATCTAGTAAAATTATTGGACAATAATGAAAAGAAAAAAAATCCCCTGGGCACCTACGGAGAAGGAAAAAAAAAGAACACATAATACCACACTTTATGCCAAAAGAAAACAAAGCTACATATTTAAGATGCTCAAGGAAAGACAATGTGAGCCAAGTATTTTACATCCAGCAAAACTGACTTTCAGGTATAAGGGCACAAAACTGTTATTGCAAGAATCTCAGGGAATATTATTCTCACGAACACTTCTTGAGGAATTACCAGACAGATTCAGACAACCAGAATGACGTGAGGAGCACTGACACGAAGGACTGATGGGGACCATGAAATGTGTAGTTACCTGTGGACCAAGTGAAGTCTAAGAGAAGGGCAGTATATAATGCAATGTCTATATCTTTGACAAGACAGACATAGTCTATTCATTCTAAAAATGGAAGAAAAGGGAGAGTAGAGGCAAAAACAGATAAACCCTAAATGTTGTCAGTAATCAAACTGTGGTAGTACTGCTATTTTATTCTTTGTGTAATACGGGATAAAGCAAATGAGCAACAATGGGGTATTAAAAGTAAATCATTCCCTATATGCTTGAGAACCAGAATTATCAATATTGTAGAACCGGTATTCAAACATAATAAAGAGGCTAAATGAGAGCTCTATTGCTCAAATTAAGTATCAATACAAAAAAGTGTAAATATAAACTCGAGGTATTTTATCATCACAAATATGTGTACATAAATACATATATAAAAATATATCACAAATATATGTATACATACACATATCTTATATATATATAAATATAAATAGATATATATACAATCTGGCCACTGAAAAGGCCCAGAAATAATAACCAAGTCCACAGTAGCAATGATCATTACTAGCACCATCCTGTGGTCTGGAAACACACTTTCTCTCTAAAAGAAACCAAGACTTCTTGGAATAATGACTGACTGTAGGTCTGGGACAGAAAATGGATGAGATGATCCTGGAACATCTTGTTAAGACTAGACAACAAAGAGGCTTCCAAAATGACTAGCAGCATGCCAAAAGGCTTCAGGAACCAAAATATTCATTTCAGAGACTCCCTTCTATCCACAGATAGGACAATGGAGCCTTAATAATATTATTAATTGCAATGAATTGAGACCCATTAAATGTGTTTGAATCAATTACTAAGAAAAGAATGGGTCATTCTTATGGCATATAGACATATTTAGTTTTTACTATACTATAAACTGGTAAATAAAGCAAGCAATTAGCATTTTTCCTGTCTCTCATATATGAACTGTGCCACTGGGCAAGCAACAGTAGATGAGGGGAAGTAGTGAAGTACCTCTTTACAAAAGCATTCTAAATAATTAAACGAAAATGAAAGGAGATAAACAGAAAATATTTTGCTACTCTGAATGAATGAATAAATAAGTATAGGTATTAAGCATCAATGGCTGCTAGGATCATAAAGACAGAATAAACATTTTGTGCCTACTATAGTCTTGTTAAACACTAACTTTTATCTTGCCAAACGAACTGAACCTGAGTCTGATCCAGTCTCAGGAACCAACTGCTCTTTTGCAGGTAATGTAGAAGACAGAAGAACATGTTTAACTGCATGGAGAGGATGCAATCAGCGAAATACAAACTGAGGGAAACTCTGTAAGAGATGGTCCAGGTACTTCCATAGTTACATTGTAAGGCAATGAAAGGGATGAGGATTCCTGTAGATTAAAAAAGACTGCCTAACATTTTTTAAAAATGTATGAGACTGGACCGTAATACCTAGTGATATGGTTTGGCTGTGTCTCCACTCAAATCTCATCTTGAATTGTAGCTCCCACAATCCCCATGTGTCATGGGAGGGACCTGGTGGGAGGTAACTGAATCATGGGGACAGGTCTTTCCCATGCTGTTCTCGTGACAGTGAGTAAGTCTCATGAGATCTGATGGTTTTATAAAGAGGAGTTCCCCTGTACAAGCTCTCTCTCTCTCTTTTCCTGCCACCAACCATGTTAAGACATGACTTGCTCCTCCTTGTCTTCCGCCATGATTGTGAGGCCTCCCTAGCCATGTGGAACTATGAATCCATTAAACCCCCTTTTCTTCTCAGTCTCAAGTATGTCTTTATCAGCAGTGTGAAAACAGATTAATTCACCTAGAGATGCACATTTGGTGATAAAACCATATAAATGTAAATAAGTAATTATTATAGAAGCTAGAATAATTGGTATTTATGGGGGCAGAGGAGTTATGATTTAGAGGGGCACATGGAGGGGGTCCTGGGGTAGATGGCAACATTATCTTGACCTACATGTGGTCTCCCATTTATCCTGCTACCCAACCCTTCCTTATTTGTGCCTCAATGCAGCATCTTGATTTCAGGGCTATTTTACAAGTTAATTCAAAGTATCTCACAGACTACTTGATAAAACAAATATACTTTTTAAAGTTTTCAGAATGTCTTTAGTTACCTAAAAATTTATCCATTGATTCATATGACTGCTCTTGATTGACAGCTTTCTCATTTGAACATTTCATTGGTTTTCTTGGCATGAAAGTGCTATTTTTCTTATTATGGCTAGGCAATTTTGAAGAAAAACTGGTTCTGTCTTTTACAGTTCTTGTTCTATGGCTCTGTTTAGAGAAACTGAAGTGGCTGACGGATAAACTCTCATCTGAGGATGAATAATCATCAATAAACTGAGAGTTACGATCCTCATTTGTTGCATATACTTGGTTTGTTTTGTTCACTGTTTTGGGAGAATTGTGAAGTTCTTTTTTGGTTTCCTTTATTCTCTTAAACCTCAATGAACTCTTCCTTACTCTTGACTTGGAAGAAATCTCAATGTCATCAGATTCATCACTGATATCGCTGGTGCCTTTTCTTTTCACAATAGATTTCAGGGTTGTGTTCTCAGGACTTAACTTTTCTGAAATTATTCCATTTCTTTTGTCATCAGTCTTTCGACCATTATCATCATTTCTTGTTTTTACAGAGTGTTCTGTTTCAGAATCCTCAGCACCCTCCAAGGGTGGCTTAAACCTTATACTATTGTCGGGGAATCTCTCAGTTGTGTACTGTGTAGGACAGATGACATCACTATCTTCTGATTCCGTGTCATTCTGTAAAATGCAATGTTTATCTGTATTTTTAAATTTTTTCTCATCAGACTTAGAAGAAATAGTCTGTTCTAAAGTCTTCTCACTTTTATAAAAAATATGCTTTTCTTTTGGATTTAGGATGTTATCTAATTTCTGATATTTTGAAGTACAAAGAGAGTCCTGATTTTTCTCACAACCAGCATCTTTGGCTTCTGCTGAAAGGCATGTGGGCTGCTCATCAGAACTTTCATCATCAGAGGCGGTATTTCCATCACTGTCCTCAACTGCTTTACATTTTGTTTCAAATAATTTTGAGAAACCACACTGGAGTAAGGTAAGCTGTCCTGGAGAGCTGGAAGCTTTATTTGAATCGGGTGCTCTGTTTTTGGCAGTCTTTACTCCTGCGGCTCCCACTGGCTCTTCATCACTGAAGTCGCTGCAGAGATCACACACTTCCTTTGCCAGTGGCTCTGCAGCTTGTTCTGGACCTCTGCATTCCTGACAGTCAGGCTCTCCAGGCTACAGAAGAAACAATGACAAAAACATCAGAAAACCTCCAGATATAATATGGAATCAAGTGAAAAGGAATCAACTTTGGGCAGGTAATTTAGGTACAAGTGTATCACTTAGTATTTTCTAAAAGTACAACACTTAATAAACATTTAGTAAAGGGTTTAATATCATAGTCTAGTAGTCTTTTCTCTTTCCATGTTGAATATTGTTCCAAAATAAAACAGTTTAAACTCGAATACCATATCATCAAAGTATTTTGAAAAAAAACACAAAGTGGAGTGTTTGGCTTCTAAGATGCAAGGACACGTAATTCTGGCCTCGAAAGTGAAAAGCATACAACTTACTGCTTAACAATTACTGGAGTTTACTGTCATCTAGCAGATACTTCTAATCATGCTTTAAGAATAAGACAGATTACAGGAGTTAACAAGGTAAAGAATTCACGACTGGAAAATTGTTCTAATTGATTAAAAAGGCCAATAAGCTCTTGATCACCAGAAATAAAGAATTTTGAAGTAAAATTTGCTACAAATTTAAATTCAATATGTAACTTTTTCACATTAGTCAGAGTTAAATATACCCTAGTTTTCTAAAACTGAGCCTCTAATAGTAAAATATTGCGGGAAAGTATTATCTGCTAATACTTTTGCCAATATTTGATATTCATATATTTCTTTAAATTTATAAAAATTTCATCCCCAATTTAAAGTCATTGGACTGGTATAAACTGACAGTTAAGACTCTAAAAAAAAAACAAGAAAAAACCAGAAACAATAACAAAAAACCTTCCACACATGCTTTTTACCTTTAAGATGGCCTTATGATGAAATTAAGATTTGGTGGTACATGAGATGGCAAACTACTAAAAAGATCACAAAATTAAGGAATCAAATAAAATATCTGCTTTCAGTTAGAGAACAACTTTAATATTTGGCTTCAATAATTTTAAATACACATTGCTGGTGATTTTTCCATTTAACTTACCATTTAGTCAAAAATTATTTATTTGGGATGGGCTAGCTATCTAGGTGGTACTGGATTTACAGTTTGGGGTAGTTAAAATTCAGTTTAGCTGTAAATGGCTGAATTGCTCCTGAATTTGTTATATGAATGTTAAATCAGCCTTCATTATTAATTTTACCCGTAGTCCTCTGACTTGTGTCCTTGACTCTTAATTTTTTTTTTTTTTTACAGGCTATAAAATGAAGGAAAAAGGAAAAGAAACAAAATTGTCACAGTGCATGTTTTCTAGGTGTTGTAGGCCACAAGCTGAAACATTACATACCATTTCCAGTTTGCGTGCTGGAGGTCCTTCTTTCAACCATGTTGTGGCTGTCATGATCCCTGCTTCCACTTGGCCTTCTCTCTATAATGTCAGTAAGAAAGAATGCAGATAGCCATGCAACACAGGGGGTAGCCACAACCAGATAAGCAATAGCAAGGCATGCTGTTCTTGAAGTTAAGAAAGAAACATTGCATGCAGCTTGCTTTAGCATTCTTAAAGTTATTTTTCAACTTGCTAATTAAGAAACTCATATATAAACATTTATAAAACATTTAAAAAATACTCTTAAATTCTTATCTTAAAGTTTACTTTTACAGACACAGAAAACTAACACTTTCCAGCCAACTTCATTAAAAGTACTAGTGGGGAGAGGGAGAGTGAAGAAATGTTATATATTTACCCAGTATGATATCCGTAACAACCATTCCCATATAATAATTATGGTAAGGACATATTAACATTTCAAACACCACAATGTTGAATATTGGGAACTTGATATTCTAGCCTATATTGTTACTATATTTATTGTTCATATTCATTTGAAAATATCCCTTAGGTGTAGGAGGCATCAAAACAAAAAGGTCCATCCCACTATGAAATGAAAAACAATATTCCAGTTATATAACAGGCTTGCTACATCTTTGGGAAAGTATTTGGACTTTAAAGCTTCTGGTGTATCATTTAGCAGAAGTTCTAATGGCCTAGATTCTAGAATATTAAATTCTCCTCAAAAGGAAATCAATTCACTTTTTAAGGCTGTATGTGTTGCTAGAGCAAGAAGAAATAATACTATCATCACTACAGTTACAAATGCCCAACTGAAGAATACACAGACATACTAATGGCATGGTTCCAGCCACTTGGTATCCAGGGCAATGAGTGAGACTCTCCCCTATGGAACTCTAGGGAATGACAAATGGTTTCTGAATTGCTGCAAGTCCTTTAGTCTCCATGCCTGGAGGCTATTACAGCAATGGGATGGGGAGCCTCACTCCCAGGCTACCATTTATCTCTGTAACAGAAGCTAAATGGCTACAACAGGTGAAAGTGGCAGTACTAGAAATCTTAAAGCTGCTGAAACTCCCTTATTATAGATAAATGGCCATTCCAGTCTTAAGCTGCTCAGGCCAAACACCTTGGAGCCATCCTTAACTTCTCTCTTTTTCTCATACCTTGTATCTGACTCATCAGCGAATCCTGTCAATGCCAGCTGGATAATATATACACCATCCAGCCACTTCTCACGCCACCCGCCACCATCACCCTGGCTCAAGCCAACATCATCTCTCAGCTGGATTACTGTAGTATCCTCTTAACTGGCTTCTTGCTTATGTCCTTGTACTTCTATAGTCTAGTTTTCAATAGTAAGTCAAGCTAATATAAATCAGACTATGTCATCTTTCTGTTCAGAACCCTCTAACTGCTTTTTGTCTCATTCAAGTAAAAGTCAAAGTTCCTGCATGGTCTGGCTCTCTGTCATCTCTCTGGCTCCATCTCTTGCTCTCTTGCTTACCCCACTCTAACCAGTCTGGCGTCCCTGACATTGTGAGATCACATGGGGCATGTTCCTCCTTCAGGACCTCTGCATTTGTTTCCCCTGTCTAAAACACACCTTCCTCCCTCAGCTCTTTGAATACTCAAATGCAGCCCTCAGAGTGAGGACTTCCTTGGCTACCCCATCTAAAACTGCAATGCTCTTTCCCTGACAGTTTCCATTTCCCTTCCCTGTTCTATTTTCTATCCTTAGAATCTACCTATCATAATACATTCCGTATTTTACTTATTTATTCTGTTTATCATTTGTCTTCCCATATAGAATGTAGACTTCTGGTAGACAGCATCATTTTGTCTATTTTGTTCTTTTATGTATGTACCAGCTCTATGAACAGTACCTGACATTTCGCAGATGCTCAACAAATATTTGTAAAATGAACTCTCAATGTCTATCTTTGAAGAGAAACCATAATATAGATAATGGAAAGTCAATGCAAAACAGAATGAAACTGCCCAGAAATCATAAGATTGTAAGTGTAAATATTCAAATTTTTACTTCTTAAAACATTTTAAAACAGATTTTATACAACCTTTAAAAATTAAAAATGTCTCACATGAAGTGAAATACTTCTTTTACTTTATGATATGTGCTCCCATTATATGGGGCTAATAATAATATTTAGAAGCACCTTTGGACCAAAGCAGCATGAATCTAACCAACCCTGAATAAGTTTACATTCTAAATGACGACAAATGAGTAATTTTAATTCAAAATTTAACTTAATAATCAAGTGCCAATGATATGCCTAGCCAGACAAATGTAGGACATGGATGGCCTTGTCACCCCTTATTAATATCAATTAGAAAATAGGTTAATATCCTTAGTATTCTGGTATATTAAAGAACTTAAAGATATTTTTAAAAAAGAAAATGTAAGACATGGATGGTCCTGTCATCAATAAACACTTCTGAAGGTGAAACAAGACATTCTTAGAATAACCAGTGAACAAGAGACTTTTTTTTCTGAGTCGGAGTCTTGCGCTGTTACCCAGGTTGGAGTGCAGCGGCACAATGAACAAGAGAACTTTTTCTACTTAATAACCTGTCATCCTGATACGTCTCACGTAACACTTGTTTAACAAAGAAATAGGTGGTTATTCTGATAAACACAGATAACTATGTCATAATATATGACAGAAAACAGAATAATGTAATGCTAATACTATAGATAATGACTTTAACGTGAATATAAGCATGTCAAGTAGTACTCTGAGATGGAGGTAGCAGCTGGGTTTGGGAGCTGGAGGGCAAACAAAGTTATTGACATGAAAAGAGAAACTGGAAAGAACAAATTCATAAAAGAAACAGCGTATTTAAAAAGCAAGGGGAAAAAAACCCAAAAAGCAGGACTCAAATGGGTCACTGAATTCAGAATCAAATGTAATTACTATAAAATAGAAACTCAGCAGTCTACATCAGAAGTTGTACAATAGTAATAATATTTATAGGATTCAAATAATATCTACTTTCCTCCCCCCGGCCATCCATGGTGCACTGCTGAACTTGTTCAGCGTACGATTCCTGACATTACGAGGTTATTATGTAAACGTTCTCTTCCACCTCCGGAGAAGATGGTTCAAGTTCCTCAAGGACAGGAACCAACTGCTCCTTGAACTGTCTTTATGGTACTTACTGAATTAATTAAGTACATTAAGATTTTACTACAAAGTCATGGAAATCAAGAGAAATACCCTGAAGTTCTCTAAGACTCAGTTTCCTCATCTATCCCATGAGGAGGTTGAAAAAGATAATATTCTAGGATTTTATGATACCTATATGAATATCAATTAGAAAATAGTTAATATCTTTAGTATTCTGCTATATAAAAGAACTTCAAAGAGTTTTTTAAAAAAGGATATAAAATATTTGTTTGAAGAATAAGAAACATCTGTATGTTGAGGATGAACACAACAGGGAGAGTTTAAAATATTGGTGTGGAATTTTTATTGGGAACAGAAAACAAAAAATCTCCGTGAGACATGAGAGTACATCTCAGGGAGTATTTGGTAACTTTTAATCAAAACACATTTTATATTTTTGTTTGTTTAGGAAAACCTCTTTTTTTAGTTCCTGACTTCAGCAGCTGTTTTCAAAACAATAAGCTTCTCTCTGCCTATCTTAAAACGGCCTTGGAGTTCATACTGCTCTGTATATACGTTCATGTGTGTGCATTATGTGTAATTATGCATGGGAAAACCTTAGTTTAGAGGTATAATAATTCATTTCTTATTCTCTACAAGTAAAAATTCCAAGGCATTTTTGATAAAGAAAACCAAAAGTTTCTCTGAAAAGGCAACAGCAATTGTATTTCAAATTTCCTGAGGAAGAAAAACTGTATTTAAGATATTATTGAAAAGGTTAGAGAAGATGATCACACCTCCAGAATGTCCCTTGTAAGACAAGACCCTTGGGACCTCAGTTTGAAGAGGTTATGGATCCCAAAAAGCTCTCCTTGATGCTCTTTAGATCCTTGAACTGCTTCAAAATATCGTTTGGCATTTTCACTTCCAACCACCACGCAGTGAAGTTGCTAAAACAGAAAAAACACAAGATATTTTTGAAGTGTTTGCTCCAACAATATGTCAGAATTTCCTGGCATTCCCTGTATATACACAGCTTTAGTTGGAGCAGGCAGAATCTCCTGAGGGAGGAAATTTTGTTTTAATTTCCCTGGCAGATGTTGCCATTATGGTGAAATAATAATAATCTGGCCAGTATTATTGAAACAGAGATCTTGTATTTCCTATTTTATCTGTTTTCTAACAACTGAGTCAAGATTACATCTCTATAGAATATCCACCTGACACAAATGTTTAATAATAAAAGCATACATTTGAATTCACTTTTCTCCTTTTAAAACTCTTATTATAACAGGAACTACTAAAACTGGCAGAAGTAATTACTATATCACTAAAGTTAAATTACAATCTAAAGTAATGATACGATAACCACCTTGGTGTCAAACTAATTGTGGCTTGACTACATTGTCTACTAACAGCAAAAGCCCTATCACTGTTTTAAGAAACACTGCATCTTTGACATAATTCTGAATACAGAAAGAACACTGACATGGAACATTTAAAAACACCACTTCAGTATCAACATTAATATGCACTCTCTAATTGCTGGATATTTTACTAAATGTAATAAAAATATATAAAATTAAAATACAATCTGATTAACCCCAGGAGTATTTTAAAATTTCTTGAAAGAAAAAAAAGAATGCACAGAATGTAAAATAACTAGAGTCCATTGATGGAGAAATTAGTAAAAAAAGATGCTTAAGGGCCGGGTGCAATGGCTCAAGCCTGTAATCCCAGCACTTTGGAAGGCGGAGGTGGAGGCAGGCAGAACACTTGATTTCAGGAGTTAGAGCCCAACCTGGCCAACGTGGTGAAACCCCTTCTCTACTAAAATACAAAAACTAGCTGGGCATGGTGGTAGGCATCTGTAATCCCAGCTACTCGGGAGGCTGAAGCAGGAGAATCACTTGAACCTGGTGGAGTCTGCAGTGACCCAAGGTGGCCATTGTACTCCAGTTTGGGTGACAAAGACTCCGTCTCAAAAAAAAAAAAAAAAAAAGAGAAATGCTTAACTATTGAGATTATCATCAGAGTTCATTTGCACTGTAATAAGTGATTCTAGGCAACTAAAATTTTTGTTTATAACAGCTGCCATTTATTGAATATTTATTACACATGTAGCATTTTATTTCCATACTCTTACTTAATCCTTACAACTTTGTCATCTCAATTTTAGAAATAAAATAACTAAAATTTCTCTATTTTAAAAATAAAGTAACTTAAGTTTAGAGAAATTAAGTGACTTGCTCACAGCTGCCAGCTAAGTGTCATTCCTAGAATTTGTACCTTGGTTTGGCTGAATCTAAAATTTATACTATTAACTAATTGCTCACTTTCAAGATGCCTCTCTTAAAACAAAACCCTCGGGACCTTCACTTAAAGAAGTTATGGATCAACATACCAACTTGATCAGTTTGACACCAAATGTTCCAGAAACATGGGCTGTAATCTTGGGAGCACAAAATTACAATAACAATTGATGCAAGTGACAGCCCAGGGACCTACCGATTTTCCCCTTGTTACTGAACTACCTTAAACACCGATAATGTCAGACTGTAGGACCTGTAACTATAATCACCAAGGTAATTTGTAAGCCTCAATTTGAGTCTTTATAAGCTTCCTAGCAAAGTTTTATCACAAAATTTATAAAAAGCACATTAGTTTGCACTAAAGTGGCTCCAGTAAAAGTGGAAACCAGGTGCTTCCATCTGTAGGCTAACTATAAAAAAAAAATCATGTTAAAATTCAAGAGGGTAGGGGAAAAATTAGTAATTAGAAAATGTAGCTTAGTTTCTAGCTTATGAAAAATCCATACAAGGGAGAAAATGCTTGGATCTCATCATAACAACAGACAAAGAAAGAAGTAAAAAGAAAAGAACATTTATGATGTTAAGAAGTTCATGGCCATTCTTCCAACTTCAAGGCCAGCAGTGTGGCATCTTCGTATTTTTCTCTCTGACCCTTTGCTTCCTTACCATGGGTTATTAGGCAGTAGGGTCAGAGAAAGCAGAGATGAAGATGTGCACATCTGACCCTTATAAAAAAAACCCTTGTGATTACACTGGCCCATCTGGATAACCCAAGTGGTTTGGGGGATTACGATGTGAGCATCTTTGGGAGACTATTATTCAGCCTACCACAGTAAAGAAATGCAAAAAGAAGGATGGGAGCAAGTCGAAATGACACACAAGCCACCCTAATGGGTGTCCACTGGCCAAATATAAGACAGTGTCAACATTAAAGTAAATAGTGATATTCAATGTGTTGTAATCTGTTACTAAAATGGGAAGCCATGAGACCACACAAATTAAATAGAAGGGAAAGCTCTTTTTTTAATGGTAGAGTTCCAAAGAACCACCAAGAAGGATAATGGAAAAAGAAAGTCACCACCTGACAACCATTACAGTGGTAGCTGATTCAGGCGGGAATCACAAATGAACACTAAGGGTTATGGGTGCAGGTTTGATGAGAAACTGGCAGTCTCAGAGGATCTCCTCATAAATTACACATCAATTACAAAGAAAAAAATAGTAACTTTGCAGTGGAGAAACTCAGCAGACACAGACTTGACCTGTGATCAAGGTTAGTAGGGCAAGTCACCCTCATGTGCCTTCTGACTGATGCAACGAGAAGAGCACAGTATCGTGTCTGTGGTATTCCTGCCAATACTGCTTGGCCTCAGTCTGGACATGAGGAAATATCAAATGGGCCTAGACTGAAGGACATCCTACACAAAGGCCTTATTCTTTAAAACTGTCAAGCTCTTGAAAGACAAAGCCTGGGTAATATTCTAGGTTGAAAAAAACTGAAGAGACACCAGTAAATGGAGCCATGATCCTTGATGAAATCCTGGACCAGGAAGAAAAAAAGAGACACTGCTGGGAGAGCTGGGGAAGCTGAATGGGTCCTGTGGATTATAGCATGATGTTTTATCGATGTTAATTTCTTGATGTGAATAACTGCATTTTGGAGAGGAACGTGGGGAGTGAGGAAAGCGAGTTGTAGAACTGTATACACAACTGAGTGTTTAGAATGCGTAAAACTGTTTTTTATGTATATTTAAGTAGGAGTGGGGAATATATACTAGAAATACATGTATATATTATTTGGGGAAATACAAACTGGAAAATTTAGAGTGTTGCTTCTTTGGGGAAATACATGCTGATGAGAAGTCTAACTCTCTCTCAAATGACTCAGAAAAAGAATAAAGACAATAGCTGAGACAAAGAGAAAGCAGGTGTGTAAAATGTCAGCAAATAGGGAACTTGAGTGAAGTTAATTGGGGGTTCTTTCTGCTATTCTTGCAATTCTTCTGCAAACACTTCTAAATAACATTTACACACACACACACACACACACACACACACACACACGAGATGACTTTCTGAATGCCAAACTTTAGACTGCTTAAATGCTCCAAACCTGAAGGAGCACAGCTGCTGTATAAGTGATGTTTATATTTTTAAAATGTATAAAATATCTGATTGCATCATCACAACAGATGCAACAAAAGATATCAAAATAAAAGTCCCTCATGAACAATACAGGTCACTCCTTATTAGTCTAACCAGTGCTGTAATGTTTAGGTGCATCCTCCTAGATATCTTTCAATGAAGTTAAAGCTATTTATACATACAGATACTCCTTAATTGATGATGGGACTATAACCAGATAAACCCATTGTAAGTTGAAAACACCATTAGGTCTAAAGTAGGTTTTGGACTCATGACAGGTTTATCTGGATGTGGCCCCATCGTAAGTAGAGGAACATACTTCATACATAAATAGGTATCATTTTAGCACCATCATAAAACTGAAAAAACATTAGGTTGAACCATGTCATAAAACAGTCTGTCACACAGCAACAGCTTTATTTGTAAACACATTGAAACACTGTAGATATTGTTCTATATATTGCTTTTTTGACTCACTTAAAAGTGTCTTCAGACATCTTGCCACATCAGTACATTTGATCTGACTACAATTTTTTTAAATTTTGCTGTCACGAAGCAATATAGGTATCAGAATTTATTCTGTTACTGTCGGACATTTAGGTTGTTTCCTTTGTTTTTTAAACAAATGAGAGCAATGCTAAGTAAAAACCCTTATCACCCTTCACTGTGCATATGGGAGAGGATTTCTGTCAGTTAGGTATGGAGCCTCGACAATACCTACACCAGCTGTACTCTCAACAATAGTGTATGAGCATCTCTCAAATGCCCCAACCAACAATGAACAGCACCAATCTCCCCAACCCCACAAAAAACACCTCGATATGCATTTTTTTAAAAAGCTTTCGCAGAATATACAACGCAAATGGTCTCATTTTCTCTCTCTAGATCATGAGTGTGGTTAGAAAGATCTTTTCACATATGTGTTAACCACTTGCATTTTTTTCTTCAGTGAAATGCCTATTATTCTTTTTATTGGTTTGTAGGTCACACAGTTTGGCTGTGTTCCCACCCAAATCTCATCTTGAACTGCAGCTCCCATAATTCCCATGTGTTGTGGGAGGGACCCAGTGGGAGATAACTGAATCATGTGGGCGGCTTCCCCCCTACTGTTCTCGTGGTAGTAAGTCTCATGAGATCTGATGGTTTTATAAGGAGAAACCTCCTTCGTTTGATTCTCATTCTCTTTGCCTGCCTCCATGTAAGATGTGCCTTTCGCCTTCTGCCATGATTGTGAGGTCTCCCCAGCCATGCAGAACTGTGAGTCCATTAAACCTCTTCTTCTTTATAACCCAATCTCTGGTATGTCTTTATCAGCAGCATGAAAACAGACGAATACAGTGGGAGTTCTTTATATTTTGCAGCTGCTGCTCTTTTATTACATGTATGGCAAACATTTGCTCCTAGACTCTCTTTGAATTTGGTTTGCAGTTCCTTTGTCATACAGAAGTTTCATACAAAAATATAGTCAAATTTACTTGGTATTTGCCTTAGAGGCTATACTAGTTTCCCAATTCTGCTGTAACAAAGTACTACAAATTGGATGTCTTAAAACAATAGAAATTTATTTTCTCATAGTTGTGGAGGCTGAATCTGAAATCAAGGTGTCCACAGAGCCATGCTCTGTCTGAAGATTCTAGGGAACGATCCTTCCTTGCCTCTTTCTAGCTTCTGGTAGCCTCTGGCAGTTGCTGGTAATCCATAGCATTCTTTGGCTTGTGGTGGCATCACTCCAATCTCTGCCTCCATTGTCACATGGTGTTCTTCCTCTGTGGCTGTCTGTATACAAATTTCCCCCTTCTTATAAGGTATCAGTCAATGGATGACAGCCCATTCTCATCCAGTGTGACCTCATCTTAACCTCATCTGTAAAGACTCTACTTACAAATAAGATCACATTCACAGGTACCAGGGCTTAGGACTTCAACCTATCTTTTGAGGGGAAAGGACACAATTGACTCAAAACAGATGCTTGGTAAAAGATTTTCATATTTATGTTCATGAGAGATATCCATCTGTTATTTTCTCTTCTTGCAATGTCTTTGTCAAGTTTGGTATCAGGATTCTTCTGTCTTTGTGAAATAGGTTGGAAGTGTTCCCTCTTCCTCTGTTTTCAAAAACAATATTAAGTGTTCGACAGAATTTACCACTGAAGTCATCCGGGCTGGAATCTATCTTTGTGGGAGAGTTCTGAATTAACAATGTAGCTTCAACCAGTCTGGGCAACATAGTGAAACTGTCTCTACAAAAAATAAAAATAAAAAATTAACTTGGTGTGTTGGCACACACCTATAGTGCCAGCTACTCGTGATGCTGAGGTGGGAGGATCATTTCAGCCTCTCACAGTTTTGGGAGCCAGAAATCTGCAATCGGTATCACTGAACTGAAATCAAGGTGTTGACAGGACCACACTCCTTCTGGAGGCTCTAGGAAAGAATCTATTTCTTGCCTCTTCCAGCTTGCGGTGGCTACCAGCATTCCTTAGCTTCTGGCACACCACTCCGATCAATGCCTCTGTGGTTACATTGTCTTCTTCTCTTCTGTGTCAAACTGTCCTCCAGCTCTTTCTTATAAGGACACTTGTGGTTAATCCAAGATAATCCCCGGATCTCAAGATCCATAATTTAATCACACGTGCAAAGATTCCTTTTCCATATAAAGTACCATTTACAATTTCCAGGGATTAGAAATTGGTATTTTTGAGGGCCAGTATTCAGCCCACTATACTGCCTTTTTCAAAGTGTTTACTTTCCTAAACTGTTGGGTAATTATTTCTGGCTGGGATATTCATCTGCTTTTAAATACTTCACAGGCTTATCTCTGTCTACTGCAGTGCTTATCTGAAAAACAGTGGAGGGTGCAAGTAATTAGGCTTCTGGGCAACAGGAGGGACTTTCTTCTGAATATTAGAAATATTTGGAGCTCTGTCTTGCTTCTTTGCTTCCAGTACTTCTACTTATTGTTCTCACTTGAGAGTAGACACCTCTGCTGGCTGTAATTTGGTCCAAACAGGATAAGATTATAAGGGATAAACTGTCTTGTTACACCATCAGTGATACCCCAAGGCTTCCTTCTTTTTTAGTAGCTGCTGACTCTAAGCTTGGAATATCCAGAGGCTGCACCTACCTTTTCAGTAGTTTTCTTCTGACTAAGTTTAGGTTGGCTTCTTCCTTCAATCTGATCCCAACTTCCTTGTCTTTTAGGACTCCTTACAATTTTGGGGCCACCAAGAAAACTCTTCTTGCTTTCTAACATTTTTACAGGTTTTTTCTTTTTTTTAAAGAACATAATTTTTTTTTTTTGTCCCCGCAAAAGATTGAAGGCCAACCTGGGAGGCTAGAAGGTATGCTCCATTGGTTTAAATTCCAAACTATCTTTAAACCATATTTAGTGCCTTTTCCTTACATGATTGCCATTTTCTCTTTATTTGTGTCATATAAAGTTCTTAAATTACCTCATCTTCTGAAGACTCTTTTATTATATACTACTGTGTAATGTGTACTTTATAACAAGACATTTCATTTCATTAAATGAGTCAGATGAATAGGTAAAAAAGAAATGTATACAGTAATGGACCGAAAAAAATTACTACATAATTGAGGAAAGACTCTTACTTGAGAGAAGTCTAAGACAGTACTCAAAAGAACAGCTCCTAAGATGAGTAACTTCCCACTTTTTCCCAAGGTTGGTTAAATAGGTTAGAAAAAAATAATTTTCAAGTAGTTGTGCTATACCACAAAAAAAAAAAAAAAAAAGATCAACTGTTTATTATAGAGCTAAAAACTTTAAGAAAAACAAAAACTGCTGTGTACGACTCTATTTTTAGAATGAAGAAAATAGCATAAATTTAAGATTGGATCACCACTCTTAGGTTAACTACCAACACATGTGGCAGATGTTTGCTCTTAAATAGATGCCAACTGAACATATAGGAAGCAATTCAAATGCAATATTTACGATTACACTTGAACCTTATTCCAGATTGTCTCAAGTATCCAGTTGTAAACTAAATAAATATTGTTTGTTTAGAGGCATAAATGAAGTAGTAATTGATATGCCAAGCATATTTAAGAGTTAATGCAATTTTAGACAAATACTAAAAGTACCAGGAAAGTAGTTAGCACACTTAAGTTCTGTTCCTATAATTTCATTTACTGGCACATCTCTGGGGTCCTAGTTTCATCATGTACAGTATGTACCTCTAAAGCAGTGCTCCCTAATCTTCATGTGATGGCACCTATAGAGAATGGTAACATATGAATATCTACCTGGTGTAAAAAGAAGAGGTTAGTCAAGGCTGGAAGCTAGCTGATATGGTTTTGCTGTGTCCCCACCCTAATTTTATCTTGAATTACAGTTCCCATAATCCCCACGTGCTGTGAGAGGGATCTGGTGGGTAAGTGAATCATGGGGCAGTTATACCCATGCTGCTGCTTCCATTACAATGAGCTCTCAAGAGATCCAAAAGTTTTATAAGTGGCTTTTCCCTCTTTGCTCAGAACTTCTCCTTCCTGCCATCATGTGAAGAAGGGCACGTCTGCTTCCCCTTCCACCATGATGGTAAGTTTCCTGAGGCCTCCCCCACCATGTGGAACTGTGAGTCAATTAAACCTCTTTCCTTTATAAACTACCCAGTGTTGGGCAGTTCTTCATGGCAGCATGAGAATGAACTAACACACAGGCTTAGGTACTCTTGCTGTCCAGAAAGCTGTGGGACCAACATCTCAGTGCACCTGTAGCCCATTTGTGGTAAACCATTATATCTTGGCCTGTAGTTTGGGGAGCTGTGACCTTGCTACTCAAACTGTGGGCTGCTGATTAGTTTTACTAGGACTCTTGGGAGCCAGTTAAATATTCCACATCATGAGCTCTACCTCAGACCTACTAAATCAGAATCAGTATTTTGACAAGATCCCTAGGTAATTTGCATGTACCCTAAAGTTTAAGAGGCACTACTCTAGAAAACTTTCAGCTAAAAAATTCAATGAACCCAAAAATTAATCTGTTTCATAGAAGTGTATTCAAGGGTATTTTTAATGACCTTATTAAATTCTACATGATACAGTAAAATTTAAAACTTTCATATTACTCAAGTTTTTCCTAATTTTTAAAAACATAAATGTTGACCTCTGAAACAGAAGGGAAACATATTTACCTGCTTGTATACCTGTCGTAAATACATGATTTCCTCCACAGTTCCCAAGGATATCAGCCTAAGCACTTTGACATCTCTACACTGTCCAATCCTGTATGCTCTGTAAAAAGATTAAAAATACAAACAAAAATCAAGTGAAACAACTCTGGGTTCAAGAGGTAGTTCGGGAACATAAAAATGGAAAATTATTAAAATTTTAATTAATTTAAAAATAAACATTTTATGTTTATGCTATGTTATTTAGTAATAATTAAAAAATTCAAATTCATATAAAAAGATATTAAGGAGAAAAATATTATAGAAAACCTACGAATATCAACTTCATTTCTGTTATAAACATCACCTTCCACTGTTTAAAAACTTTTCCTAAATTTAGGTTTTTCTTTTATAGCAGCTTTAAGCTTACAGATTGTTCCCCAAAGCTTTCATTTATATAAAAATCCCCAAAATGCCAACTAATCCATAGAGCCAGAAAGTAGACTAGTGGTTGCTTGCGGATAAGGGGATGGGGAAGAATGGGAGGGGTGGGTCACAAAGGGGCAGAAGGAAAATTCTGGGGTGATGGGTATGTTCATTATGTTAATTGTGGTGATGGTCTCACAGGTACATAAGTCAAAACTTACCAATTGTATACTTTAAGTATGTACAGTTTATTGCATGTCAATTATACTTTATTAAAACTATTAAAAAGTAAAAAAACCCCACAACTTAGCAAAAAGTAGTTAATCAACTGGAAAGTCTATGGAAGTGCTGGTTTACAGTCCTTATCCGTAGAGATTTCAATTCAGTAGATTCAGTAGATCTGACTGAATCACTCAGTTGACTGGCATCCAAGGTGTTTCCATACAGCCCATGGATGGTTTTAATTAGTGCTAATTAAAATTCTAAACTGATTCATCACAGTGGTTTAGCTGTGGGTCTATTCCCCACAGCTTCTCTCATATGGAGGCTTTATACGATGCTCTGTATAAGCACCCAATGCCTGTTACAGTTGCTGAGGGGAACCGGGGCAAGGCCATACTGCCTATATGCTTGAAAACGTTACAATTCGGGGGAAATTTATCTTTGAACTTGTAAGGTCGGCCATACGTTATATTTGATGTTCTCTCTGCCTCCTTTACCCACCCCTCCTCACAAAGGACTTTTACTAGAGGACATCTCTGGATCGTGCAAATCTTACATCTCCAGCAGGAAATGGTGGCTCCTGCGACGCAGCACCGCCAGGGGTAAGGTACTGCATTCTCACTTCCATTCTGTAACCTGGAGGCAGAGGAGAGGGGCTCAGCATCCCTTTCTCTCCTACAATGTACAATGCGTTTGGGTTCTAAAGAAAATCAGAAATGGATCTAAGAAAATGTTCTTCAGATGTATGCTTAAGCCAGTTGTTTGGTGAATGGGAGAGATTCCATTAGGATGCATATCCTTCAATCTTTACAGACAAAAATCTTAGACACGTGTTACTGTGCGCCTAAGCGTCATCATTTCTTGATCCATAAAGCAAGGATTTGTAAGTGATGAGTCTCTCACCATGTGGAGAGAAGTGTTGAGGAAACTGTTATACGACAGGTAGGTCATTAGCTTTGTTTCTGTTCTCAGTTCCTGCTGTTAGAGTCAGTGGAAGGAGAGGGAGAGGAAAAGGAACGCTAGTTATTCAGTTTTATTGTGAACTAACTTTCAGTGAATACCAAAGCACAGTACACTGTGCTTTGAAGAATACTGGGATAATTAATATGTCTCGATGACCTAAGGAAAAAGTACAAAATACAACAAATGTCATAAGACCAAAAAAAGGGGCATAGGGAGATTTTTCTGTGGTTTTCATTTTGACCAATTTCCTTGACAGCTGTCTGTGGAGAGAGGTTGATAAAAAGTGTTAGCTTTGCAGTAAGACCGTATGGATTCAGATCCTGACCCTGCTACTTACTGGTTGTGACCCTGAGCAAGTTACCTAAAGTGCACTGTGCCTTAGCTTTCTCATAAGTAAAATGGGTATAACAGTGCCCATCACAAAGGATATTCTGAGTATTAAATGAGATAATCCATGGAAAGCACCAAGAATGACAGTTCCTACCTTACCACAAACACTCAGTAAGTGTAGCCGTTATTCCTTTGTCCTTATTTTTCCAAATGTATTTGAATAAAATTGTACACAAAGTATTATTATAAATAAATACTGTTATTGGTTAGATGGCCTTTCTGCTTCTTAAGCGTTTCTATGTATTTGCCTTTTTCCCTCAGATTAGACTTTTCAAAAGTGTCTCTATTTTACTCTTTTCAATGAATTAGTTAATATTTATATTATGTTCGTTTTTATCTTAATAATGTAATAACGCATATAATTCTATTGTCTTTACTTTGTTCCTTTTCTAGTTTTCTAAATTATTCTTTTACTTTCCGTCTTTCTTTTTTAATAAATGAATTTAAAAATTGAAATTAGCATCAGAATTTAAATATTGATCCACAGTAATTTCATTGTTATTTCTAAACAGCAAGTTTTTCTCTCTTGATTTCCTCTTATGGTGGCAAAATATACATAACAAAAATCATTTTAAGCAATTTTAAGTGTACAGTTAAGTGGCATTAGGTATATCCACACTGTAATGCAACTATAACACCTATATAGCTATAGACTCTTTCCAAACTGAAACTCTGTACTCATTTAACAGTAACTCCCCATTCCCCAGTCCCCCAGCTACTAGCAACTACCATTCTCTTTTCTGTCTCTGTGAATTTGATGACTAGGTACAACATGAAATCATACAATCTTTGTCCTTTTCTAGCAAAAACAGATATCCATTCTTTGTAGCTGATATTAGAGGAAAAACAATTCAATCATGATACCACTGAGGATGATGTTAGCTCTGGGTTTTTCATAAATGACCTTACGTTGAAGTAGTTTCCTTTTTTTTTTTTTTAATTGAGACGGAGACACTCTGTCCCCCAGGCTGGAGTGCAGTGTTGCAATCTCAGCTCACTGCAACCTCCATTTTCCAGGCTTAAGTGATTCTCGTGCCTTGGCCACCCAGGCAAGCAGCTGGGACTACAGGAGCACACCACCATGCCTGGCTAATTTTTATATTTTTTTGTAGAGATGGGGTTTCATCATGTTGGTCAGGCGGGCCTTGAACTCCTGACCTCAAGAGGCGCAAGCCACCGTGCCTGGCTTGTTTCCTTTTATTTTTAATGTGTTGTTTTTGTCATCTTTAAAATGATGTTGAATTTTGTCAAATACTTTTCCACATCAATGAAATGATTGTGTGTCTTTATTCCTTTATTCATTACTGTGGTGTATTACACTGATTTTTGAAGGATGTTGAACTATTTTTGAATTCCAGGAATAAATCCTACTTTGTGTATCATCCTTTCAATATGCTGCTGAATTCAGTTTGCTAGCATTTTACGGAGTATTTTTGCATTAACATTCATAAGGATTATTGGTCTGTAGTTTTCTTTCTTGCAGTCTTTGATTTTGGTATTGGAGTAATGCTGGCTTTAGAGAATTAATTGGAACGTGTTTCTTCCTCTTCAGTTTTTTGGAAGTGTTTGAGAAGCACTGGTGCAAATTCTTCTTTTTTTTTTTTTGAGACGGAGTCTCACTCTGTTGCCAGGCTGGAGTGCAATGGCTCAATCTTGGCTCACTGCAACCTCCGACTCCCTGGTTCAAGTTATTCTCCTGCCTCAGTCTCCCGAGTAGCTGGGATTACAGGCATGTGCCACCACGTCCAGCTACTTTTTGTATTTTTAGTAGAGACGGGGTTTCACCGTGTTGGCCAGGATGGTCTCGAACTCCTGAACTCGTGATCTGCCCACCTCAGCCTCCTAAAATGATGGGATTACAGGCATGAGCCACCGTGCCCGGTTGGATTGGTGCAGATTCTTTAAATGCTTGGTAGAATTCACCAGTCAAGTCTTAAGGTTCTGAGCTTTACTTTGTTCAGAGGTTTCTGATTACTGATTCAATTTCCTTAAATAGTTATACGTATATTCAGGTTTTCCACGTCTTCATGACATTCTTCCTAGATGTATATTTCTAGCAATTCATCCATTTCATGTAGACTATTCAATTTGTTGGTATGCAAATGTTCACAGTACTCTCTTATACTCCTTTTTATTTCTGTAAAATCAGTAGCAATGTCCCCTCTTTTTTTTTGATGTTAATTATTTGAGTCTTCTTTCTTTTCTCTTAGTCAATCTAGCTAAATATTTATCCACCATTTTCTTGATCTTTTCAAAGAATCAACTCTTGGTTTCACTGATTGCCTCTGTTGTTTTTCTATTCTTTGTTTTACTTATCTCTGTTCTAATATTTGTTGTTTCCTTCCTCTGGTTAGCTCTGGGGGGGTTTTCCTTTTCCTAGTTCCTTAAGGTGAAAAGTTAATTGTTGATTTAGACCTTTCTTCTTTTCTAATGCAAGCATTTACAGCTATAAATTTCCCTCTTAGCGTTACTTCTGCTGCGTCCTGTAAGTTTTGGTGTGTGTTTTCATTTACTTCAAGCTATTTTCTAACGTCCCTTGTGAATTATTCTTCAACCCTTTCGTTAAGCATGAATTGTTTAACTTCCACATATTTGTGAATTTTTCAATTTTTCTTCTGCTGTTGATTTCTAGTTTCACTGTATTGTCATTGGAAAAAAATGAATGATTTCAATCTTTTAAAATGTATTTAAAAGCTTGTTTTGGGGCCTAACACATGATTTATCCTGGAGTATTCACTGTGTACTTGAGAAAAATATGTATTGTGCTGTTGTTGGAAGGAAAATTCTATGTATCTCTGTTAAGTGTCGTTCAAATCCTCTCATTACTTACTGATCTTCTGTCTGAATGTTTTACCCATTATGAAAGTCGGCTACTGAAGTCGCCCACTATTATTGCAGAGCTGTTTTTCCCTTCAATTCTGTCAATGTTTGCTTCATACACTTTGGGGCTCTATTGTTTGTTGAATTTATGTATATAATTGTTAAACCTCCTTGGTGAATCCACTTTTTACCATCAGATAATGCCTTTCCTCTCTTCTAACAGTTGTTGACTTGAAGTCTATTCTGTCTAATATTAACACAACCACCCCTGCTCTCTTTTGGTTACTATTTGCATGAAATATCCTTTTCCATGCTTTTATTTTCAACCTGTATAATTCTTGGATCTAAAGTGAGTCTCTTACGGATAAGATATAGTTGGACACTGTTTTTTAAATCTGTTCTGCCAATCTACATCTTTTAATTAGGGAATTTGATCCATTTACATTTGAAATAATTAAGAATAGGGAAGAACTGACTTTTGCCACTTTATTTATTTTCTGTATGTCCTATTAACTATTTTGCCCCTAAATTCCTCCATTATTGCCTTCCTTTGTGTTTAATTGATGTTTTTAGTGGCATATTTTTATTCCATTCTCATTTCCTTTTACATATACTTTAGATGCTTTTGTTGTGGTTACTGTAAGGATTATACATAATATCCTAAGTTATAACAACCTTAAATCAATTCATCTTACATTGATATCAATGTACTTATCGACACAGATTTATAATTATTTTATGTATGTATCTTTTAAATCCTGTAGAAAATGAAAAAGCAGAATTATAAGCCAAAATTACGATATGGGTATTTATATTTGTCCATGTACTTACCTTAACCGGAGATCTTTATCTTTTTGTATGACTTTGAGTTACTGTCTAGTGTCCTTTCATTTCATCTTGAAGGTCTCCCTTTAGGATTTCTTTTTTTTCTTTTTTTTTTTGAGACTGAGTTCCGCTCTGTCGCCCAGGCTGGAGTGGGGTGCAGTGGCACAATCTCAGCTCACTGCAAGCTCCGCCTCCTAGGTTCAAGCAATTCTTTGCCTCAGCCTCCCAAGCAGCTGGGATTACAGGCACCTGCCACCATGCCTGGCTAACCATTGTATTTTTAGTAGAGACGGGGTTTCACCATCTTGACCAGGCTGGTCTTGAACTCCTGACCTCATGATCCACCCATCTCGGCCTCCCAAAGTGCTGGGATTACAGGCGTGAGCCACCACACCAGGGCTAGGATTTCCTACAGGGCTGGTCTACTGATAATGAACTCCCTCAAGTTTTCGTCTGTCTGCAAATATCTCAACCCTCATTTGTGAAGGGCAGTTTTGCCCACTATAAAATTCTCGGTAAACACTTTTTCTTTGTTGCTCAGTTGACAGTTTTTTTGTTTTGTTTTGTTTTCCCAACACATTAAATATATCATCCCACTGCCTTCTGGATTGCAAAGTTTCTACTGACAAATCCACTGATAATCTTAACGGAAATTCCTTGTACATGACATGTTGCTTTTCTCTTGCTGCTTTCAAGATGCCGTCTTTGTGGACAGTTGATTATAATGTGTAACAGTGTCAATCTCACTGGGTTTATACTATCTAGACTCGGTTCATCTTCTTGTATTTGTATATCCCTATTTTCCCTCAAATTTGGAGAGCTTTTCATTATTTCTTAATCTACCCTTTTGTCCTTTCCCCTTTCTTCTGAGCCTCCATAATGTACATATAGGTCCATTTGATAGTGTCCCATATGTTCACTTTCCCTTTTTGTTTTGCTTCTCAAATTAAATAATTTCAAATAACCTATCTTCAGGTTTGCAGATTCTTTCTCCCTATTTGGTCTGCTGTGGAACCCCTCTAGTGAATTTTTCAATTCCAAAATTGAATTTCATGTCCAGAATTTGTTTGGTTCTCTTTTTTTAAATTTCTATCTCTTTGTTGATATTCTCATCTTGCTGATATATCCTTTTCCTCACTAGTTCTTTCTCTGTGTTTTACTTTCACTCTTGAAGTATTTAAGACACTTGTTGTAAAGTCTTTGTCTAGTGGCTCCAATGCCTGTTTTGCTTCAGGGACAGTTAGTTTCTGGAGATTTATTTTGTTACTCTGAATAAGCCGTATTTTCTTCCTTTCCTTTCCGGTTTTTTTTTTTTTTTTTTTTTTTAATGTCTTGTGGTCTTTTCATGAAAACTACCATTTGGAAAGACAGCCAACTCCCCTAGTCTTTGCAAATTGGTATGGAAGACCTTCACTAATTAGCAGGGTGTGTCTTAAGCCTTGGGGACAGCATAGGGTGAAGGCTAAAAGTCTTCTTAGGACATTTCTGGGTATACATCCTGCCTGGGTATGGTGCTATCTCGGCTCACTGCAGCCCCTACCTCCCGGGTTCAAACGATTCTCAGCCTCCTGAGTAGCTGGGACCACAGGCGCACACCACCACACTTGACTAATTTTAGTAGAGATGGGGTTTGACCGTGTTGGCCAGACTGGTCTTGATCTCCTGACCTCAAGTTATCCACCCGCCCTGGCCTCCCAAAATGTTGGGATTACAGGAATAAGCCACTGTGCCCGATGTCATTAAAGTTTTATCATGAGATTGCAACAATTTAGTCACATCATCAGGCTTTGTTTCTAATTCTAGTTCTCTATTTCCACCACATCTGGAATTACTTCCTCTACTAAAGTCGAACTCCTCAAAGTCATCCATGAGGGTTGGAATCTATTTCTTCCAAACTCCTGTTTGATATTTTGACCTCTTCTCATGAATCACAAATATTCTTAAATGGCATATAGAATAGTGAATCCTTTCCAGAAGGTTTTCAATAGACTTTGACCAGATCCATCAGAGGAATCACTATATATGACCGCTATAGCCTTACAAATTGTATTTCTTAATAAGAGTTGAAAGTCAAAAGCACAACTTGATTCACGGGCTGCAGAATGGATGTTGTGTTATTGTATAAACAACATTACTCCCCTTGTATATCTCCATCAGAACGCTTGGGTGACTAGGGCATTGTCCATAAGCAGTAATATTTGGAAAGAAATCATTTTTTTTCTGAGCAGTAGGTTTCAACAGTGGGATTAAAATATTCAGTAAACCATCCTGTAAAGAGATACGCTGTTACCCAGGCTTTGCTGTTCCATTTATAAAGCCCAGGCAGAGTAGAGTTAGCATAACTTTTAAAGCCCCTAAGATTTTCAGAATGATAAATGAGCACTGGCTTCGATTTAAAGTCACCAGCTGCATTAGTCTCTAACAAGAGAGTCAGCCTGTCTTTTGAAGCCAGGTATTGACTTCTCCTCTTTAGTGACTACAGTCCTCAATGACATCTTCTTCAAATATAAGATTGTTTTGTTCTCACTGAAAGTCTGTTTAACGTAGGTACCTTAATTTGCTGCAGTTTTTCTACATCAGCACTTGCTGCTTCACCTTGCACTTTTTTGTTATAGAGGTGGCTGCTTTCCTTAAACATCATGAACCAATCCCTGCAGCTTCAAACTTTTCTTCTGCTACTTCCTTGCGTCTCTCAGCCTTCAAAGAACTGAGGTGTTTTAGAGCCTTGCTCTGGATTAGGTTGTGGTTTAATGGAATGCTGCGGTTGGTTTGATCTTTGATCCAGACCACTATAACTTTCTTTGTATCAGCAATGAGGCTGTTTGGTGCTCTTGTCATTCATGTATTCACTGGAGTAGCACTTTTAATTTCCTTCAAGAACTTTTTCTTTGCAATCATAACTTGGCCAACTGTTAGGTACAAGAAGCCTAGCTTTTGGTCCATCTTGGCTTTCAGCATGTCCTCCTCACTAAACTTAATCATTTTTAGCTTTTGATGTAAAGTGACAGACATGCAACTCTTCCTTTCACTTGACCACTTAAAGGCCATTGCAGAGTTATTAATTGGCCTAATTTAAATACTGTGTCTTAGGGAAGAGGGAGGCCTAAGGGAGGGGATGAGACAGAGGAATGGCCAGTAAGCGGAGCAGTCAGAACACACACAACATCTACCAATTAAGTTCATCGTCTTATGGGGGCATGGTTCATGGTACTCCAAAACAAATACAATAGCAACTTCAAAGATCAGTAATCACAGATCACCATCACAGATGTGATAATGAAAAACTTACATTCTCACAGAGATACAAGTGGCACAGAGACACAAGTGAGCATATGCCATTGGAAAAATGGTGCTGGAAGACTTGCTTGACTCAAGATCTCTACAAACCTTCCATCTGTAAATAAGGCAATTATCTGCGAAGCCCAATAAAGTGAAGCGCAGTAAAATGAGATGTGTCTGTATACAGTTATTAAATTATAGTAGATAGCTTTTATTTAAGTAATTTATATACTTATTTAGCCTAGTGGATTTATTATTATTTATTATTCTTTTTGAGATGGAGTCTCACTCTGTCGCCCAGGCTGGAGTGCAGTGGCGCGATCTCGGGTCACTGCAAGCTCCGCCTCCCGGGTTCACGCCATTTTCCTGCCTCAGTCTCCCGAGTAGCTGGGACTACAGGTGCCCACCACCACGCCCGGCTAATTTTTT
>NW_012101599.1:1214660-1224484 GCF_000951045.1 Mandrillus leucophaeus
TTGTTTCCTGACTTTTTAATGATCGCCATTCTAACTGGTGTGAGATGGTATCTCATTGTGGTTTTGATTTGCATTTCTCTGATGGCCAGTGATGATGAATTTTTAATCTTTTTTTCAACTTTCTGTGTCTTTTATATTTACATACATGTTTCATAATAAGCATAAACCTGAGTCTAATTTTTCCTTTCTGCCAGCTCCACTTTCTTCCTTCTTTCTAAAAAGAGTCTCAACACATTAACATTTCTGTTTGGATTTACTTCTGACACTTCATTGGTCATGCTTTCTGAGTTTCCCCCATCTTCCCAACACAATGATGTATCTCCTATCAGGTACTAAAATAATTACATTTTCTTGGTAATCTTGTTTCTTGTGCAAGCTTTACACCTAATATTCAGTGTTTTTCAAAGTGGAGTTGAGAACCAATTGTATCATAATCACCTTGGGTGGTTTTTAAAATTAATTGTGGCAAAAAACACATCACATGATTTACCATTTTAGCTATTTTTAAGAATACAGTTCAACGGTATTAAATTTGGTTTTCTAGCCATCGCCACTATCCATTGCTACAACTTTTTTATTATCCTCAACTGAAATTCCATACCCATTACACAATACTTCCCCATTCCTCCCTATTCTTATCCCCTAATAAGCACTGTTCCACTTTCTATCTCTATGGATTTGACTATTCCAGGTATTTTGCAAAAGTAGAATCATACAATATTTGTCCTTTCAGAGCTGGCTTATTTCATGTAGCATAACATCTTCAAAGTTTGTCTATGTTGTAGCAATGATCAGAATTTCATTTCTTTTTAAGGCTGAATAGTATTCCATTTTATGTGTATATCATATTTTGTTTATCCATTCATCCATCGATGGACACGTGAGTTGCTTCCACGTTTTAGCTATTGTGAATATAGGTGCTATGAACATGAGTGTACAAATATCTCTTCAAGTCTCTGCTTTCAATTCCTTTTGGTATATACCCAGAGTGGAAGTGTAATTGCTGGATCCTGTGGTAATTTTATGTTTAATTTTCTGAGGAACCACCATGCTGTTTTCCACAGCAGCTGTGCCACTTGATATTTCCATTAACAATGCACAAGGGTTCTAATTTCTCCATATCCTCAACTAGGACTTGTTGCTTTCTGTTGTTGCTTTTATTTTTACAATAGTCATCCCAAAGTGTGTGAAGTTGTATCTCATTATAGTTCTGATATGCATTTCCCTAATGATTAGTGATGCTGAGCATCTTTTCATGTGCTTAATGGCCACTTACATATCTTGCATACCTTTTTTGGAGAAATGTCCTATTCATTGTTAGATTGAGTTGTGTTTTTTGTTGTTGTTGAGTTTTAGGAGTTCTTTTTATATTCTAGATATTAACACTTTATCAGATACGTGATTTGCAGATATTTTCTCCCATTCGGTAGACTGCTTTCTTTCTCTGTTGATGAGTGTCCTTTGATCCACAACCTGGGTGTTTTTTAAAATATAGGATGTTGACTCCCATTCTACATCTACATCATCAGAATGCCTGCAGGATGGAGTCTGAGTATTTGTGTTTTTGAAAATTGTACCAGATAATTATTGTAACTCACTCTTTTAGTTGTTGCCCCTAAATTTTTTGCTAGCATTTAAAAACATTTTTTGGCATACAATTTGAGAACTGACCAGGGTATCCTGGTCCTTTCCTGAGGACAATTCTAAGACAATTTTACCCCTCCTCTACCTGTATTCTGACATTTCATCAAAATTATATAACATTTCAGTTCTTGATTGTTACTAACTTTTTCATACCATCCCTTCATATTTTGGGGAATTCTTTTCTTTTTTTTTTTTTTTGAGACGGAGTCTCGCTGTCGCCCAGGCTGGAGTGCAGTGGCTGGATCTCGGCTCACTGCAAGCTCGGCCTCCCGGATTCATGCCATTCTCCTGCCTCACCCTCCTGAGTAGCTGGGACTACAGGCGCCCGCCACCTTGCCTGGCTAGTTTTTTTGTATTTTTTTAGTAGAGACGGGGTTTCACTGTGTTAGCCAGGATGGTCTTGATCTCCTGACCTCGTGATCCGCCCGTCTCGGCCTCTCAAAGTGCTGGGATTACAGGCTTGAGCCACCGTGCCCGGCCATTTTGGGGAATTCTTTCTTTATAACTGCATGAAGCCTCTCAGACACGCTCCCAGTGATTTTTCAGACTTAAACTTTTAGCCACAAATTGTAAATACAAGTCAAAATCATTTTCTTTCACATATAGCCATATAAGTTTTTTCATTTTGACAACTCTGTTGTCATCTAGAATCCTATAATGCTGATGATGTGTATGTTCTTCAAAGTCTGATCTGCTGAATTGAGTCTGATTCTCATTTCTTTGTTGATAATGTGTCTTTTCCTTTTTGTTGCAGTTTTTATAAATCATCCTCTCCCTGTTTCTCACTCTGGAACCTTTTAGCTCTTCTATCTTTGAAACTTAGAAATATTACTAACATGTATGTTTTCTCTCTCTCAATCATTATTCCTACTTCATACTAAATGCCCCTTCAAAATTAATAACAATTTTCTCCAATCATGTCATCAATTATCTCCCCTGTCCTCCAGCCTCTCTGTTCATTATTTCTGGAATAGACAGATTATGATTTCTGGGATTTTTCCTCAATTTCTCTTTACTCATATTTCACACTATTTGTTACTTGACTTTATGTTTAAAAATATTCATTCCTTTTATCTTCCATATCAATTGCTAACTTTAGCCCGTCTCCATTTTTTTCAGACCTTCTACTGAGTTACTTTATTTTGGCAAGAGTTTTAACTTCTAAGAACTAATTTGGTTTTTTATGTACTTTTTTCCTTGGCATCCTATTCTTATTTTATTCCCTTCAATGTCTGTTTTCACTTTTGTCCTTTGCTTTCCTGCTAGGCTAGCTTTATTAAAATGTTTCATAATTCTTCATTTCCCATTCATAATTAGAATGATGACTAGGTGAATCACTGGAAAGCCGGTCTGTGTCTCCACACAGGTAACACGTGTATTTCCCCTTTTCATGTCCTGGGGAGATCTGGAAGTACTACAGGCTTCGCTCTGGCTTTATGATCTGCTTCCAACACCCATTCTCGGAAGCTTTCTACAGTCAGATTCCCCATTTATTTATAAAATGTGCAAAATTATTCTTTCAGCTTTAATCAAAGAGTACCTGTTACAGCCAAACTCTCTGTAAAGCAGGGTGTGGGAGGGGAATTTGTATTAGAGTCAGGACATTATCAACTTCCCAGAAGATGCACTCTGTCTACTCCCACATACTGTAGTTGCAACCCTATGCTTAAAATTTCTGTACTCTTTCCTGCAGACTTTGTAGTATTTCTCCGCTGATATCCTGATCAGATTCTACTTGCTTTTTATCTTCCAGGAGTTTCTCAAAACTTTGGATCTACTAGTATAGAACTATCCTATTTTCCTGCAGTATTAGGAATTTATTCTTTCTTTTTAAGTCATTTCTGTCATATTAACAGGATTCTGAGATGGATGAAAAATAAATGGCTATTTTTGGACTGTTACTTGGCTTGAGGTCAGGATTATCTTAAATGTACGTTTTTACAAGTTTCCCCCTTTCTTCTAATCATAGTCATAGTATAAGCAATCTTAAAAGTTCAAGAGTATTTTTAGATTAAAAGTGTTTGCAGATCACTTTAAATTTTGTATTATACCTGTCAATGGCTTGAAGATCATTGGCTGGATTCCAAGTAGGATCAAATAATACAACAACATTGGCACCGACAAAATTGAGGCCTAGTCCACCAGCCCTGGAGGAAAGAGAAAAAAAAAAGCACATTAGAACAGCAAAAACTAATTGTGCTATAACTCAACTGTGCCAGGTTTCTATAGCCAAAACAGTACAATATTTCATTAATTTCATCAAAGTAAGGTGGTGATTAAAATACAAATATGCCACAAATAAAATATTTAAGGCACAATTTTATTTCTACCACTCTAGAAAATCCCTTAAAAACTGGCCATTAGAGCCCATGTAAATAGGTTGTGCTGGTTTTTACTTTTTTTTGATACTCAAATACTGTTTCTGCAAGATTTTCCTAACATAATTTTTAAAAACTGTTAGTACATTCTAGCTAAATAAAGTAATATATACATTTAAAAACTCAATTCAGGAATAGATGCACATCTTCTTCTTCCACTAAGTGCAGCTAAAACTCTGGATATTACACAGAAAATAAACAAAACTCTGAAAGGTACAGAGAAGATAGGCAGGCTAGGGACTACAAGGCCTAAGGAACGGCATGACAGTGAACGCTTAGCTTTCCTTTTTGCTTAAGATACCACAGGCTGGATTCTTAACATATCCCAAGCTGTTGGAAATGCCAAAAGTCACAGACTAAAAAAAAAAAAAGAAAAGAAAATCCCAAGAAGAGCCTTTTCCCTTTAGCCAAAGAACCAGGAAAGGTATAGCCTTGAAAGGCAGAAAAATGTGAGACAATAACCGCTCTACTCCTGCCAAACACCAAGGAGCAGTCTGTGGCGCCGTCCCTACCTCAGTCACCAAAGGACCGTCCCTACCTCAGTCACCAAAGGACAGTCTGTGGCCCCGTCCCTACCTCAGTCACCAAAGGGTGAATGAGGATGCGCGACTTCCACTCTTGCCTGGCTGTAATGAGACACCACCACTGATTCCTGCTAGGGTGGCGTCACGGAAGCATGAGTGAGGAGCCAGAGCTTTCATTTTCTGCCCAATGAGAACAGGGTCTCCCTTCATGGTGTCAGGGGATGCCAGGTGGGAGATGTAGTAAAGGACTTCCCTCTCAGGCTATCAGCAGAGACCAAATACGGAACCTAGCTTTCCACCCCTACTTGGCTGCCATGGTGTCAGAGGAGGTATACTAAAATGGAAGATTTAAATCAGATGCAGAGTCTCATAACACAATACTCAAAATGTCCAAGACACAACGATACAATAAAAAAAAATCACTTATACCAAGAACCAGGAAAATTACAGCTTGAATAAGACTGAGATGAATCAGATGTTAGAATTACCTGACAAGAATTTTAACAGAGTCATCAAAAAAAATGTTTCAACAATTACAAACATGCTTGAAACAAAAAATTGAGTCTCAGCAAAAAAAAAAAAGGATATAAAGAGCAAAATACAAATTTTGGAATGGAAAAATAGCTGAAATACAAAACTTGCCAAATGGGCTCAATAGTACAGTGGAAAAGACAAAAGATAGAATCAAGAACCAATATCATTTACGAAATGTGAACAACAGAGAGAAACATCAGAAACCATGGAGATCAGAAGAAAGTGGCATATCTTTCAAGTGCTGAAAGAAAGGGACTGTCAACCCAGAATTCTATACTCAGTGAAAATATCCTTCAGAATGCGAAGGGAGATATGACATTCTCAGACTAAGGAAAACTAAGAGCACCTGTTACCAGCAGACTTAACCTAAAAGACTGGTGGCTAGACAGTTCATAAGAAAGAGAAAAAAAGATAGCAGAAGGCGGCTTGGAACTACAGAAAGGAAAGAGGAAGATCAGAATAGGTTAAAATAGGGGTGAATATAAATACTATTTTATTTCTCATGAGTTTCATAAATCACTTTCATGGTTAAAGGAAAACTGCAACACAATCTGATATGCTGCTTAACGTATGTAGAGGAAATATCTAAGACAATTATATCTTAAAAGTGGAGTAGGAAAAGAAGCTTAAATGTAAGTAAAATTTCTGTATGTCATTCAAACTAGTAAACCTGTTTATCAGTAGACTGTGAGAAGTTACTATGTACAATGTAATACCCAGAGCAACTACCAGGAAGCTACACAAAGCAATATACTAAAAAAACACAGACAAAACAAATACATAAACAAATACAGAATCCTAAGAAAATGTCTAAATAAGAGAAACAGTGGAACTAGAAATAGGAGATAAAAAGATAAAAGTTAAATAAAAAATATAATTAATTACCCTCAATATAATGGCCTAAATATACCATTTAAAATCATAAGATTGGCAAGGTAGATTGAAAAAACAATATGCTCGCCACAAAAAAAAAAAAACCCACTTTAAATATGATGACATAGCTAGGTTGAGAGTGAAAGGATGATAAAAGATAAACCAGGCAATTATTAAAGAAAAAAGCAAAACTGGCTATATTAATATTAGTCCAAGTATATGTCAGAGCAAAGAAAGTTACTAGTGAAAACAGGGACAATGCATAAGGACAAAAAGATCAATCTGCCAAAACACCAAACAGCACCAAAACAGCAGAGCTGAAAAATACATGAAGTCAAATTAATCAAGCTGAAAAGAGAAACAGACAAATGCACAAATGTGGGATGTTGAGGATTATTCAACTGGTAGAACTCCTAGAGAGAAAATTGGCAAGAATATGAAAGAACAAAATGGCCCACGAACAGGATCTAAATGACATATACAGAAAACTCCACCTAGAACAGCACAATACACACATTTTTTTTTTTCCTGGTTCCTATAGAACATTCACCAAGATAGACCAAATCCTGGGCCATAAAACAAACCTCAACAATCTTAAAAGAACTGCAATTACACGGCTATATATGGAGTATAATGGTATTATACTGAGTATGTTCTCTAACAGTAATGGAATCAAACTAGCAACACATTTCAGGAGGACGACAAAAAAAAAATTCCAAACACTTAGAAATTGAACAACATATATCTAAACAGCTCATGAGTCAAACAAAATCTGAAATCCCAAAAAATTGTGAAAAAAAATACAAGGAGAAATAAATAATAATGTAACACAAATGAAAACACAACATTTGAAAATATGTAGGATGCAGCTAAGCAGGGCTTAGGAAAATTTATAACACTAAATGCTTATATTAGAAAAAAGCTAAAGGTCTCAAACCAATCATCTGAAGTCCTCCCTCTAAGAAATCAGAAAAAGCAGCAAAAAAAAAACCAAGCAGAGGAAAGGAAATAATAAAAAAGCACAATCAATAAAGTTGAACACAGAAAAATAATAGAGAAAAATCAATGAAAAAAAGCTGATTTGTTGCTAAACTAGCAATGACAAAGATAAAAGAAAATACACAAATTACCAATAGCAGGAACGAAGTAAGGGATATCACTACAGATCCTACTGCTATTAAAAGGATAAATGAATGCTATAAAAAATTTTATGGTCATAAATTCAACAAGCTAGAAGAAAAACAATTCCTCAAAAACTACAAACCACTGAACTCAACTAAATGAAACAGACAACCTGAATAGTCCTATAACCATTAAAGAAATTGAGTATGTATTTAAAAAAACTCTTAGGGAAAAAAAATAACCCCTCCAGGCCCAGATGATTCCACTGAAGAATTTTACCATTTACAGAAACATTAACACCAGCTTTATACAATAAGCACATGAAGAGATGTTTAATATCATTAGATATTAGGTAAATGCAAATCCAAACCACAATAATATGTCTCTATATGTCCATCAGAATGGCTAAAATTAAAAAAATAGTGATAGCAAACGTTAGTGAAAAAGGAGAGGAACTTGATCACTCACACACTGCCGCTGGGAATGTAAAACCATACAGCCACTCTGGAAACAGTTTAGCAATTTCTTATAAAACAAAATATGCAACTACCACATAATGCAGCAGTAGCACTATTTAGCATTTATCCCAGAGGAACGAAAACTAACGTTCAAACAAAAATCTGTACACAAATGTTAATAGCTTTATCTGTAATAGCTGAAAACTGGAAACTACCCAGATGCCCTTCAACAGGTGAATGTTTAAACAAACTGGTATCCACATCATGAATACTAAGAGCAATAAAAAGAAAAGAACCATTGATACATACAACAACTGGAGGAATTTACAGGGAAGTATGCTGAGTGAAAAAAGCCAATCCCAAAAGGTTACATACTTTATGACTCCCTTTACGTAACGTTCTTATGTTATTCTAAATTATAGAAATGGAGAACAGATTAGTGATTTCTAGAGCTCAGGGAGAAAGGGGAGAGAGGAAAGTAGATGTGGCTATAAAAGGACAGCATGAGGGATTCTTGTGATGGAAATGTTATGCTCTTCACTGTATCAACATCAGTATCCTGGTTGTGATAATGTACTACAGTTTTACAAGATATTACATTGGGGGAACTGGGTAAAGAGGACCTGGGATCCCTCTGTAATTTTTCTTATAAGTACCGCACGCTAACCGATCGCGCCTCTGGAGCCACTGTATTTTTTCTTAAAACTACTTGTGAATCTAGATATATCTCAGAATAAAAAGTTTAATTTAAAAATATGGCTAACAATAACATGCAGATAGCCTTAACACAGAATGGATTCTTAAGTACAGATTATTTCCACACCACATGTTGATCACAATGCAGGCAGTCAGGGTGCTACTGCATATACTTCAGGCTTGTCATAGTGAATACAGAGAGCCAAGAGTTACACTGCAACAGGATGCCACACGTTCTCTCTCCAAAAGGAAGAGAACAAGATGAAATAACATCAATGCTCATTTTAGAATGAGCTACATCTAATACTTCCCTGGGCCCAGAGTTCTTTTTCTCCATATATTTTCTCTTTGGGCTGGTGATACCACCCATATACTCACTCATCAAAGCCAAAGCCATGCTAAGTATCACTATAGACGTTTTCTTCTCCATCATTACTTCCCTTTCCCACTAAAAGCTAACCAGTATCAAGTCCTGTCACATTTAGCTCAGAAATGTTTTTCTCTTGAGTCCCTTCTCCACTGCTGTCACCACTGCCCTTTTTAGAGCTATTAGATTGCACTTGCATGTATTACTTCATTGGCCTTCTAATTGTCCTCCCTTACTTCAGACCTTACATCCATGCCCATTCTCACATTACATAAAAATTATTTTAAGCACAGAATATACAGAACTAAGTGTACCACTCAACTGGAAAATTTTACTTTTGCAGTATAGTCCCCCAAATCCTTAACTTAATCCTTACAAGTTAATAAGTATGAAAGCATTGTAGTTCAAATTACAGGGTTTGCTTAGAAAGCTGTTTGTAGTTTAAAACCCATTAACTCCTATTCATCAGAGACCAACAGGCCTCAGTGACCAGGCCTACCATCTCTGCAGCTGGTATCACACCAGTCATTCTTGATACCTATCCCACAAATGACCAAAACACTTCAAGTTACCTTCATACAATTTTCTCTGCTCTCTTATTTACCTGGCTAACTTCTCCTTGTCCTTCAAGTGTCACTAACAAGGCCTGAACTAAATCTCTCTCCTCTGTGCCTCCTCCTACCCTGCATTCGCCATACTGTATTGAACTATCCTTTTACATGTTTCTGAACAACAACTCCTGCACCCCTCTACTTTTTGAGGTATAAACTTTGAGAGAACTGTCACAGAGTGGATACTTACACTCTCTTTGTTAAACTGAGCTTTGTTAAAATAACCCATGAGTTCTCCTATGGAGTCATACACCCAAGCTATTGCCTTCACAAATGCTAAGCACTAACCACATAAGTTCTCTAGTCATTTTGGTACCTATGCTATTCTCTCTGCCTAAAATGCCCTTTGCCAAAACCTGCTTTTCCTTTTCTTTTTAATAAAATATTATCTCCAAAGAACAGTTAAAATATCACCATCCTTCCATGGGACTTTCTGATCTATCGGTTTCTTAAATGCCTACGGTCTTCACACCTGACTCCGGTATCTGTTTCTTAAATGCCTACGGTCTTCACACCTGACTCCGGTATCTGTTTCTTAAATGCCTACGGTCTTCACACCTGACTCCGGTATCTGCTTCTTAAATGCCTACGGTCTTCACACCCGACTCCGGTATCTG
>NW_012101599.1:1224781-1283623 GCF_000951045.1 Mandrillus leucophaeus
AAATGCCTACGGTCTTCACACCTGACTCCGGTATCTGTTTCTTAAATGCCTACGGTCTTCACACCTGACTCCGGTATCTGTTTCTTAAATGCCTATGGTCTTCACACCTGACTCCAGTATCTGTTTCTTAAATGCCTACGGTCTTCACATCTGACTCTGTAGAGCATGCGCCGCCCGACACTGCTCTTCAAAGGCAGAAATTCTTATCTTTTTCTTGCTGCACTTAAGGGTCCATGACGATATCAATAGTTGAACAAAAAGGTGTGAGACTGAGACAAAATAAAGCAGTAAAGGCAGATTTTAATAACCGGCATATAATATGATTCTCATTATTTATTTGAAAAGAGTGGTTTAGAATCTCTTTCTCTTGGGGTGCATAACAAAAGAAATGTCCTCATTTTTCTGGGAGAGTTGACAGTGTTTTGGAATAATGTTACGAGAGACAGAAAATGATGTTTCTCCAGATCCTCTCAAAGCTCATGATTTCTGGTGTTAGACTACCTAGAGGCACTTAATATCATCTGGAAAATTTTACTTTTGCAGTACAGTACCCCAAAACCTTAGCTTAATCTTTACAAGTTAATAAGTACGAAGAAAGCATTGTAGTTCAAATGATACGGTTTGCTTAGAAAGCTGTTTGTAGTCAACTAGTGTATGATTCTGAAAGTCAAAACCAAGAATGAAGGTGTGCCTAGTATTCATGCTACAGAGTCTTTCTGCCACTTCAATGGAAGCCAAAAGTTTCGTCTTCATGTAACTTGACCTGTGGTTAAGGTAACCGTGAAGAGAAGTCACTAAAGATATATTTTTTGGCAGTTTTTATTATTAGTATAAAAATTACGTACTGGTTTTGCTAGATTCATTTTTCTATCAGCATACTACTCATTTCTCTCGGGATAAAATTTCTAAAGGAAACTTTTGGCAAAACCGAATGTATATAATGTGTATATACTGAGTTGAAGATTCCAGCTGCCGATATAATTTTAAATAACAACAATTGTGATCTTTCTGTGTTTTAAACTATCTGATCTACATATCCTATATTTAATACTCTGTAAGACAACAATGATAAATTTTTACATTTTTACAGAGAGAAGGCAAAACCAAAGTCCAAGAACACAACGATTTTCTTTCTCTTCCTCAAGTGTTCTCCTAAGCCCAGCTGTCTTTCAGGCTTTTCTGTGAGGCTTCACATCGTCATTTTCCCTCATCAGCTGCCCACACTGTATCACAAACAACTCACACTTAGATAATGCTTTACACTGGATGCTAATCATCCAGGGAAAGAAAAATGATGATAATCTTTTCTCCTACAATTTCTATCAAAAATGCAAATAAATTAACCTTTATTGAGCATCTACTATATATCAGGAACGATGCAAGGTATTTTCATATCTGCTAGTTCTTTTGTTCTCAAGACTTCTTTTTTTGTTGGAGATGGAGTCTTGCTCTGTCTTGCCCAGGCTGGAGTGCAGTGGCGCCATCTCAGCTTACTGTGGCCTCCATGTCCTGGGTTCAAACGATTCTCCCGTCTCAGCCTCCTGAGTAGCTGGGACTACAGGCACGAGCCACTGCACCAGGCTAATTTTGTATTTTTAGTAGAGACAGGGTTTCACCATGTTGGCCAGGCAGGTCTTGAACTCCTGACCTCAGGTGATCCACCCATTTTGGCTTCCCAAAGTGCTGGGATTACAGGCGTGAGCCACCGCACCTGGCCTGTTCTAAAGACTTCTATAAACAAAATATCTTGATTTTTCAGGCGAGGAAATTGACAACCAGAAAAATTAATTTGTTCAAGGTCTCCTAAGTAGCAAGTGTCTCGATTCAAACCCAAATGTCCTGATTTGAAGTTCAGTGCTCAGTAGAAACTGAATTTTCTCCTTTGGAAAACGGCTTATTAGACACACCATGAAGACGTCACAGAGACCTGAACTCTAAGAAAAGAGGGAGGTGGGATAGGGAGAAAGTATCAGAAAGGATTAAAAAAAATGGGTAAGTTAGGGGATTGGGTGGAATGTAGACACCAAAAAAGCAGAAAAGAAGTTAAAGGTTTATATGTCGAATAAATATAATCAACTATTCCAGCTACCTTCTTGATGGCAAGGTCAGGCATAACCATGTATGATGCCATCTCAGATGCCACACAGGAGCCACAGGTAAGATCTCTACTAGTTGAGGCAGCAATCTTCCAAGATATTCTGAAGCTGTAACTTCAGTCCTTGCTGAAGAAGCAAAGCTCCCGTTAAAGAAGAAAAAAGCCCCAGACTCTTTTCTCCGTTTGATGATGACATAACCCACAAACCTCAGCTTTAAAACTTGTCACTCTGTTCTTACACGGTTAACAGCAAAACGTTACTTGTTAAGCAAAAAAAATTGAATATTGCTCTTTTCAAACTGAGGACTGGTATTTGAGTCATCTAATGAGTATGCAGGCTGTTTATTCCTTAGGTCTGCCACATGCTCTTCTTGTTTCAAGTAAGTGTATCAGAAAGTACACCTTAACTACATCTTAATGTTCTACAAACATGTCTTTGACGAAATAAGTTTTATTATTAAGTATTATAAAAGGTCAAACGAAGTATCCATTTGAACAATGCTTCTAAGAAAACCTAAATAAATATAAAGAGATACCATGTTTATGGATAGGGCGGCTTCATATCTTAAAACCTCCAATCTTCTTCAAACTTATTAATAAATCCATTGATTCTCCAAAACCAAAAAAACAAACCCCAGGAAAAATGCCAGATGATCATTCTTTAAATAGACTGAATCAAATGACTACAAAAAGCTAGAATTTAACACATTGATGTTTTAAACAAAAGGTAACTCCAAAAACAAAAGAGGTCAGAAAGCAAGAAAAACTTTAGATTAAAAATGTGATGGCTGGGCTTGGTGGCTCACACCTGTAATCTCAGTACTTTGGGAGGGCGAGGCAGGTAGATCTCAAGGTCAGGAGTTCAAGACCAGCCTGGACAATATGGTGAAATCCTGTCTCTATTAAAAACACAAAAATTAGCTGGGTGTGGTGGCACGGGCCTGTAGTCCCAGCTGCTCGAGAGGCTGGGGCAGGAGAATTGCTTGAAATCCAGGAGGCGGAGGTTGCAGTGAGCCGAGATCGCACCACCGCGCTACAGTCTGGGCCACAGAGTGAGATTCCGTTTTTAAAAAAAAAAGTGATCATTTCAAACAAAGATCAAAAACTGACATTTCTCAGAACACAGAGCAAAAAGACAAAATCTGATAGAAAAGTTCAGAGATTTAAAGAACTAATATAGTTTGAAAGCTTGAAAGTCTGACAACCTGGCATGCAAGAGGAAGGGAGCAGAGAAAAAGGAAGGAAAAAAAGTCATTGTTAAAGCAATATAAAATAGCATTTTCCAGAGTTGAAAAAAAAAAAAACATAAGCCTTCAGAATACAAGCCTACTGTACCCGGCATAAAAAATGAACGAAGATCCACACTAAGACTCAAATATCACCATGAAATTTTAGAATACCGTAGGTGAAGAAAAACTCTTATGAGTTCCCAAAAAGGAATGAAAATCAGATTGGCACTGCACATCCATTTAGCCATACCATCTATCAGAAAACAACGCTGCAAGCCCTTCGAAGATCTAAGAGGAAATGATTTTTGATTCAGAATTATATAGTCCAACAAAGTATCAAGTGACAGAGCAATAAAATACATTTTCTATATTTACAGATGCATAAAATTTAATTCCTCTATATTCTGGCTTAAAAAGTTACCGGAGGGTATTTCCTAGGAAAATAAAGGGGCAAGTCAAGAATAAAAACAGCATGGAACCCAGGAAAAAGATCCAATGCAGAAGAGCAGTGAAAGAAAGCTTCAACATGACAGTTCTTTCTCAGGCCTAGAAAACAACTGGGACAGACTGAAACCAAGGAATAAAGGTTTCAGGAGGCAGGTTCAGGATACAGAGGACTTGACAGAAGAGATTGTGTGAATGAGAATTAGTAACATTGAGGATTATTACAAAGGGCAAAAACAGACTGAGGAGGGGAAAAGACTGAAAAAGTCATGATTGAAATTTGAAGTGAACTGAACAGTGCAAACATAAAACATGGATGAAGTCTTAGGAAAGAGAAGTCATATGAGGTTGATGTTAAGACTAATCTTGAATTGACCAATAGGTCATGAACATTCAGATAAGTTACCTTACAGCACTACTTGCCCCTGCATCAAAGACGCTTAGTTTATTAAAACATAGTAATGTAAACGCTGTTTTTTGCCTCCACATTTTAGAGCCAACCTATGGACAATAACTGTTTACTGGTACAGGACTTAGTGAAAACATTAATACCCTTGACGATGGAAAAGTTAAAACAGTTAACAGATAATACGTACAGGTGACAAAAGTAGAAGGGTGGGTGGGTGTGTGCTAGAGCTAATACCACACATCACAAAGACTTAGAAGGCATGTAGAAAGTTAACAGCCGAACATCAAAACTTGACTCATTTTCCAGTAAAATACGGCAGCAAACCAAGAAAGAAGACACAGAATCCAGAAAAAAAGATCTAAGAGGAAATTCAATGGATCTAAAGCAGAAGTGCAAAGACTGAAAGTTACAAAAGTAGTTTATAGACAAATAATAATTTTAAAATAGCAAACACTGTGAGAAAAAAGGGGGACGGAGTAGTGAAAGTAGCCTAATACTCTTGCTTAAGAGAAGTTCCAAGTTATGTAAAGTTGATAAACTAAAACATAATGAAGACTTTGTACTCTGGCAAGATAATGGCTAAGCTAATGTGAAAACACTTCTGTTACAACAGATATTAAATATAAACCCTTGCGAAATGATAGAAACAAAACAAAAACTGAGCTTATGTGTCTTTTGCAAAACACAGCTGAAGAATGTATTTGTTATATTATGCAAGGTTCCTTATGTAATGACTTATGCAATAAATTATTCAAATTGTCACAGAAAAATAGGAATCCAAAACTTTTTCCCTTGTCTTGTCAGGATGCCCAGCAGAAGCCAAAGCAAAACCACACAAGTGGAAAACTCCTACAACCGGTCTCCAAAGGATTTCCAGAAGAAAAAATCCCACTGAAGATAAGCTCAAAAGAAAAAAGTGACCAAACATGAAGAAGCCATTACCCATAAGCAAGAGCCAGAGGAAACAACAAATAGAAGGATCAGCTCCCCAAGTACAGGAGTTAACAGATAGAACAAAAATGCCATCCAAAAAGATGTTTTTTAAAGTATGATTACAATAAAAAATTCAATGGATAGGTTAAATAGCAATTTCTGACAGAGGTGAAGGGATAATTAGGAGCTTTATGGAGGATCTCAGCAAATGAGCTGGAAGTGAGCAGAAGAGGGATGAGAGACGACTGCTTGTCATTATACAGTCTATTATTGGAACCGTTGTTTAGTGCATCTATCAACTAGAAACACTTTAAAGTTAGAATGCGTATGTGTTTTACGAAATTTAATTGAACACAGTAATCTATGTCATTTGTGCTCTGTATGTAAGGACGCGTGCAAAAAATTACCTCTTGCATTCATTTACAGGAAAATGGGAATCCAAAGCTTTTCCCCATTTGCCTTAGTGGTGGGAATTCAAGAATAATTAAAGTGCTCAACAATGTTAGCTCATTCATAAACATATTTTATTCTTCAAGTTAATTTCTATTTTGATTTAATTTTTACTTTGCGCATTTTACATGTTTATTTTTAAAGTCCACTGAAATTCTGAAAGACAGTGGCAGTGAATCTATAAAATTCTTATTACACAGGATGTCAAAAGTTATTGATCTGTTCCTTCCTAAAACGGGATTAATCTTACTTAGGTGTTTATGTTGATTTAAATCTTTTCAGAAGTGTGTACAGTCTCTAAAAGATCCTAAGAGATATTCATACCTAGGGGTTAGAACCAATTTACCTTTCATAAAATCTCTAACTGCAGAGCTGCTCCAGTTGAGATGAGGTAGAGGCAGGGGAGGGAAACGCGAGCCCCTAGCCCCAGCGGGCTCTCAAGGGCTCCCTGACACGGTGGGAAAACTGCTGCTACAGTGAGTCTCAGTTATCCAGTTAATAAGAAGTCTGATTATTCTCACCAGGAGACTTGGGTCAAAACATTACCATAGAAAATTCATAGGAGGAAATATCAATTTTTAAATTTTTACCTTTATAAACCCACACTTCTCAGGGGAATTCAATGTTGATAAAGGAAACGAGAGAAAAGCTTAGCTAAAACTTAAGATATTGAAATTTCAGTCATAATAGTATTTTTGCTGCTGCTAAATAAGCATAGCCATTAAAAATTAATCTAGTAATAGTTTTAAAAATTACCCTAAATCTCAAAAGTAATTGGATAAAAATCAAGTTATGGAATTTAATTTTCTTACATTGTAGAGACAAGGCAAATGTTAAGATCTTGTGTACTGTTGAACTCTTTTACAATCTTGAGTCTTTCCTCTGATTTTGTACTTCCATCAAGTCGTCGGTAATCAAGCCCAGAGGCCATACAGTACTGCTGTAGCACATCAAGCAACTAAAGGAGAGGTATGAAGATGGGCAAACATGAATCTTGGTTAAGTAAGTTTCAGACCATTACAAAGTTGAGACTTGTTAAGTATTAATTATTGGTGTTCATAATTTCTTTCTTACAATTCCAAGAGCAATAAATATTTTTCTCACTTCTGACCCATATATTTATTCCCGTTATCCGGCAACATTATGGCTTTAACATTCAGAACTTGTTTTGAAAATCAACCTTTTAATTTTTTTTTTTTATACTTTAAGTTCTAGGGTACATGTGAATCTTTTCATGTTTAAGAAACAAACAATATTACTGGTCAAATCATTTACGTAAATACATGTGTGCTACTTTCTAAGTTCTAAAATATCTGAAATGTCTTAAAGAACATTGTAATTATTAAGAACATCAACAGAAAATAAAAATCTATCTTTGAGTTTGATATTTGGCAACCCTAAAACAAATGAAATTTTAGTGTCTGTTTAAAAACTTCAAGTTGCTTGCCTCACTATTTCCTACTGTGTAGATGAGAGAAAATGTGGCTGTAAGGTGTCATGTAGGCACGTGCTTTATTCTTTATGCCTCAAAAGTTAGGGCTGGCCAATCAAGGATATACTTTAGATGAAACTCACCTTGGTGGAAAAAGAAAAGAGAAGAACTTTATCTCTGTTTTTCCTGCAATGATTTAAAAGCTGCTGAAGGACCTGAAAACGAACCACAGAAAATCAGTGAACCAGTTCCAACTAAAAGTACACTTTATACAAACAAACATCACTTGAGCATTTCTTTAAAATTATTTTCATACAATACTAACCTCAATCATCTTTTCTAATTCCTTTCATTTTTTCCAAGTTAGAGAAATAAAGTATTAGCTATTACATCAAATGTTATTCATCATCATATTGTCAATAAGGAGGTAAAGTTCCCAAAGACTTTTATTTCATCTCATCTGGTTTTAATAAAAAGGAAGCATTTTACATTATGGGATGCATTTAAATGGATTAATTTAATTTCTAAAATACACTTTCTTTATACCTACAATATGTTAAGAAACTAAATTATAGAGCAGCATTCCTTTTAGGAAGTATTTAAATTGTCCCTAGATGGATGTAATGAAATGTGTTCAATTACATCTAGGTTCTAAAAGTCTTGATATTTATTTTCTTAGAATAATCAGTCAGATATACACCTCTTCTCATTTTCTCCCCTTTGTTTCTCTATTTACAGTAAGCTCTGACTTCCAGATTTGATTTTGACCTCAAAATGCCAGTAATCTGCCCCCACACACAGTGCTTTTAAGGAGGAAGCAAACAGTCCAAAGCCTTGTATATAACAGTCACACTGTTATTTTTATTTCCACATCTGGCAATGACAACTCCAGAACAGCAATCCACAGAGGGGAAAAAGAAATTTTCTATACAAAGTCGAAAATTTTTCTGAAAGATGAAACAAACACTAAAACAATTTATTTAATGATAAACATTTAAGCTTTTAAATTAAAAAAAAAAACTCAATATAATTAATCAAGAGAAGCTATTGTGCTAACTTTGACCTCTACCTCCCTCCAGACCCTCAAAATAAGCTATGGAGTTAAAAAAAAACTTCTACTCAGATAACCAATCAAATGGTAAATAAAAATGTTATAGATCAGGTAAACATTACTTTAATATTTGGAGAACATATGAAGTTTTATTTGCATTTAGTTTATTTTTTAATAAAACAACTGATTCTATATGAAGTATGTAATTTGAGTTTCACATAAGATTAACTTTTTAAATTGGTAGATAATATTTTTTCTGCTTTACAGAACTGAGTAGAAAATGCACAAAGCTCCTCTTTCCCTACTCCCAACCTCCTCCACACCTTCTCTTATTAATAATATCTGTATTAATAATATTATTAGAAAATATAACATCAAGTATTATTAGTATTGGTGTGGTATATTTGCAACAACTGATGAGTGAATATTGATACATTATTATTAGCTGAAGTCCACATTTACATTAGGGTTTATTCATTGGGTTACATAGTTCTATGGGTTTTGACAAATATATACTGAGATGTATCTGCCATTACAGTATCGTACAGAATTGTTTCATGGCCCTAAAAATTCCCTGTGCTTCACCTACTCATCCTTTCCTCCCCCAGAACCCATGGCAACCACTGATCTTTTTACTGTCTCCATAATTTTGCCTTTTCATAGTACTATATAGTTGGAATTATACAGTATGTAGCCTATCAGACTGGTTTCTTTCACTCAGCAATATGCATTTAAGGTTCTTCCATGTCTTTTGGTAGCTTGATGGCTCATTTTTTAATTGCTAAATAGTACTCCACAGTATGGCTGTCACAGCTTTTTAAATCCATTGACCTGCTGAAGGACATCTTAGTTGCTTCCAAGCTTCGGCAATTATGAATAAACTCATGTGAGGTTCTTGTCTGGATATAAGTTTTTAACTCATTAAAACTCAATGAATTCATTTGAACTCATTTGGGTAAACACCAAGGGGCACAACTGCTGGATCGTATGGTAAGAGTATTTAAGGTAAAATTTTTTAGTTAAGAGCTTTGTGAGAAACCACTGAACTGTCTTCCAAAGTGACTGTATCGTTTTTCCATTCCCACCAGCAGCAGATGGGAGTTCTTGTTACTCCACATCCTCACCAGCATTTGGGCGTGACAACGTTCTGGATTTTGGCCGTTCTAATAGGTATCTAGTGGTATCTCATTGCTGTTTTAATGTGCAATTCTTTAATGACATACGTTGTTGAGCCTCTTTTCATATGCTTATTTGCCATCTCTGTTATCTTCTCTGCGGAAGTACCTGTTCAGATCCTTTGCTCATTTTTAAACTGGATTGCTTGCTTTCCTATTGCTGAGCTTTAAGAGTTATTTGGATATTTGTAAACCACTCCTTTATTGTTCTGCTAAATATTTTCTCCCAGTCTGTGGTTTTTCATTCTCCTTAAGATATTAACATTTTAAATCAAGGATATATTGTATAGAAATCCATTCTTATTGTTTGGGGTGGTATCATAACTATTGCAACTTTAAGTGTTTTCAAATATTTTAAAGTAAAAACAAGTCAGACGAAAAGTAAATGTTTTTAGACTTGAGGTCTTAATTAGGCTAGTTTAAAGAGACTAACTAAATGAACGACTATAAATTAAGATCCCAGAAATTTCCACAATGACAATGTAATCAATAGATGTTGGAGTCTTAACAATATAGATTCAATGTTTTATCACTCAGCTGTCCTTCACAGAACAAGACAATCCACCTATAAAGGAATCATATATTTGTGGGTGTTAACAGCAAAGAATCTTGGATCTTAACTTTCCTCAACTTGGTCAGTCAGGCCTAGAAAGATGAACATGACCCTTGTGTGACTTCAGCAGCACCAAGCTGGATTCCTAGTCTTTATTCCCACCCTCCACAGTAAGTGGCTCTGCAGCATTTCTTAAGAGAAAGAAAAGTGAAGATTTTCATCAGGTGAATGATTGCAACTTGTGACTAACCCCTGGAATGATAGCTGAGGTCAAAACTCTGACACTCAAGAGAAACAGCTGGGGTCATGAGTGTAGCTTTGAGGCTATGAAGATTATAGCAGGCATTCTGTTCAGAGTCCTTGCACCTGCAGGCTGACCTATGACAAGCCAAGCCAAACAAAGATCTTTTATCACCTGAAATCAAAAAGTACATGCAACTCAAATCTTGGAGTTCTTAAACCAACAGGCAATGATTCTATGATCAGCCTGTAAGTTTTACATTACCAAATCAATATATGAGCAGATGATGCTGTTAGTCAAATGATTTAACACAGTACTAAAAATATATCCCTAGCTTATTACTATCCATCTGTTTGGTGGACGCTCTCTCACAAAGCAAGTAAATTACCCGCATCATTCACCTGTAAAAATACTACCAAGTCTCCGGCAACAATTTATGCTTGCCTTTTCCCTCCTAAAAATTAAAATAAAATTAAATCTAATCATTATCTTAATCAGACACTATTATTCCTAGGGAGATTAACTTTAAAAGTGTATTTTACAAGTATATATTTAATGAATATATAAAAAATATAAAATGCAGAGTTATAAAACTTTAATTTCCAGACTGGTAATTTTTTAGTGAAGAGTCACAGGGAATAAAATTTAAATAAGTAGCAATAATGGCTAATGCAGTTTTCAGAGGAGGCCATAATTTCTGGAAATATCCTATTGGCTTAAACTGTGGGACAGTAAGTGCTCAGTTCTAAACCAGACTTTTTATATATTTTAATTTAAAAATAATTAAAGTCAAAGAGATGGATGACAAAAATTGACTTGCTACCTTAGGAAATATCATTAGATTTGAATTATTTGTTGTGATAATAAATCACATGATATCCTCATTAATAAAAACATTCATTTTTTAAAAAGTTTTTAATGCAACAGTCTTTATGTACATATGTATATTCCTACCTTCTATTTTATTTCATTGATTTTAGAGGTCCCAAGCAAACTAAACCATGATGAACTTATCTCGATTAATTGCTAAAAGTATTTTTACAATTAAAAAAACCAAAAACTACTTTGAATTACTTCCTTTCTATTCCTTTTATGTCAAAAGAAAGAATTTACCTTTTAAAAATTATAACAAAGTTGAGTTTTGTTCTGTAAAAATCTGTGAATCTACAAATAAAGATTATTGATGGTTATTAAGGGGTTAAACAAACTAACTCTGTTGTTGCAAGGAAGCAGGAAGCTGTCAGCATTTCATGCTGCTGCCACAGGCAATGCCCAAGGCCTGGGTCAAGGTTGGAGAACTTAGCCTTACTTCTCCCATCCCTCCCTCAGTAACACATTACCAAGAGCAGCACAGCTACAGGTCAATTTTCCTGTGTATGACAAATGACTATTTGCAACTTTACAATCTAGGTCTGCAAATAAAAACAACATGCGGAAAATTCTAGACATACAGACCTTGCCCATCTTGAACTCTTCGAGAAATTCCTTTCTCTAATTCCAAGCTAATGCCTGTCCTCACCCCCGTTTAGCATTAGGTTTTATATTTCTGGCAGGTTATTTCCTTAAACATTTGAAGACAAGCTATTATATACGTGATAACAGCACACGCATTTTAAGAGGGCGTAAGTCCAATATATCAATAAGGAAAATCTGAAGTATATTTGAAGCAACTACTACAAAGGACCTACCGAGTACACGTATCTGCATTCGGGATTCACAGTGACCTAGTAAATGCTGATATAACTGCACCACTTGTCGATAGCCACTATCTCTTCTTGAATGACTGAGTACCTGTTTCGATTAGTTGGTGTCTCTGTCATACCACTGAGTAAATATTTTGCGTACCATGTCTGTATGCAACCTGAAAGAAGAGCACTTACCTTCATTTTTCCACTGTACTTAGGGTCAGAAAGTGTTTCAAAGGCTGCATCTTTGCTTTTCTGCACAAAATCTGGGAATCTGGAAAATACCTGATCACATATCCTTTTGATAAGTGTTTCCTTGAAGGGAAAAGGCAGAAGAAAAGATATTTCCACTTAACACATTCAAACCTGTATGAATTGAAATACTTTATGAAAAAAAATTCTTCTTAGAAAGAATATACTACTTTGAAGATTTTTGCTTCCCTAAGTCAGACTAAGAATTCAAAAACTCTTAAAGTAATATGTTAAGCACACATGGCGTTGAATTCTTAATGATGTGGTTATTAACTTGATCATTACTTTTCAAAGATTTTTTAAGATTTCCAAAACAAGGTGCTAAATACTCCCAAAAAGAGTGAAGAGTATTATCAAAGAACAATATCAAATTCTTACGACATTTCAAAATTACATTTAAATGGCATCAACTATAACATAGAAAAAAATATAAAATCATTACAAAAACATCTTTTCATTTGTGTGCTCTAGAATAAAAGGAAACAACCACAGTAAATGATTGAGTTTAAACCTAAACTTTGAAATTACCAACTTCTGCCAGTTTGGTAAACAGCCCTAATATTTAATATACAAATTACTATAAATCCTCATTTTACCCAGTAGATTAAATACCATTACAGACATTATTAGAGGAATAGAACTGACTCATCAAATATGTTATTTAGTAATTATACCAAAGAATGTTCTGAAAAATAAAGACATGAACATTATTAAAGGCATAAAAAAAGTTCTAATTTTAAATTAAGCTTAAATTTGTTTACTTTGATTAAAAACTTAAGTGCACATACTCCTTGATATTGACACTTAAAAATGAGCAAATGAGTTTCCTTCTAAATTTCATCCACAAAAACATTATTTAATAACTATTTTAAAACTTTATGAAATATTTACAACAATAGCATCACAAAGAAATGTAAAATGCCAACCAAACCTGTTGTTTGGAAGTACTAGCAGCTTGCAGTAGCGCGACATGGTTAGCTACCTTCTGAAGGACTGTAAGGTAACTGAGATACAAGGTTTTCACTGTTTCACCATGAGAATTGGTCTGTAACCAGAAAAATATAGAAAATAAAAAGGACCAACATAGCTATGCACCTGCTTACATCATAAGATATATCACATACAACAATATTTATTATCTGGTTACTTTGGCACAATGAATTTCAAGAAAATGATGGTCAACTACTGCACAAAATATCCACAAATCACTAATGTGGACTCATACTTTTGGTAAATCATAATACAATGATATTTTTCGTAAAGGGAGAAAATCCTTATTACAGAAAGTATCCTCATGACACACAGTGATGGAAATGCTGCCATTAGGAGGTGCCTGGTAATGAAATCTACAGTGCAGTGGCAGTGCTATGTGGACCCCGTCTCATTTACGCTCCAACGCTCCTAGGAAACTGGGCTGTTACAAAAAAGGGAAGTAGTTGAAAACAGCAAAATATTAAACGAGACCAAATAAATATCAAACTAGATAAATATTCACTTAGGGTTCCTCTATGTACACAGATATGTGACAGAGAATTTAATAAAACAGAGGTGAAACATGAGCAGGAAATATAGACAGGAGGTTAAAAAAAGTACAAATAAATTTTGTTTCTTAAAAAAAAAAACACTTTCTTTGATATACAGTTTCTATTAAATTGACACCACATCTAACATCAGAATAGTATTTTAAGCCTGCTATATAATAGTATGTTCGTTTACTATTAGTGGATGGGAAACTTCTCGAAAATGAAATGAAATTTCAAAACGAAAGGATACTTCCCAAAAAAAGCTAAAATGGAGGATATCAAAATTAAGCTTACTTTCTGAAATTAACTTTTTGAAAATATATTTGAATACTCTATTTTATATGTGATTGCTATTTGATATTGTAAAATATTTTTGAAAACTATTTTTTTAAGATACAGCTTTAAAGAACTATCTGAGGAAAAGGTATTTTATTATCTGCTACTTTCTTTTACACTAGAACAGAGTACTATGTAATCAAAAGCATGATTATAAAGATATATTGAAATGCTTGCCTTATAACAACAATTTCTCCTTTTTCGGCCACTCCTACAGGTACAAGGCTCAGAAGACTGAAGTATCAAAGTCACATCCTCTGTTTCTAACACTGTTTGATAGACAGCTTTCTGGAAATCTGTCAAAGAACAATACACCATCTGCCAAGATAAAATACAAGGTGGTTATTCGTATTTTGTTTATAGTAATAATAAAAATCATAATCTACATCTATTTCACAGATTCTAACAGTGAAAACTGGCCAGTGCAGAGGCTCACGCCTGTAATCCCAACACTTTGGGAAGCTGAGGAGGGTGGATCATAAGGTCAAGAGATAGAGACCATCCTGGCCAACACAGTGAAACCCCATCTCTACTAAAAGTACAAAAATTAGCTGGGCGTGGTGCCACACACCTATAGTCCCAGCTACTTGGGAGGCTGAGGCAGGAGAATCGCTTGAACCCAGGAGGCAGAGGTTGCAGTGAGCTGAGATCACGCCACCGCACTCCAGCCTGGGCGACAGAGCAAGACTCTGTCTCAAAAAAAAAAAAAAAGTGAAATTTGCTATAAACTAACTTTTTCCATCTACATCATTATGATGATTTCTCCCGATTCTCTTATATTGTTTGCTCTCCACCCCACCCTGGATAATATAAAGTATAATTTCATTTTCAAATAAACCTCATAGAATTATTTTAATTAAAAGAAATCATAATGTGAACAAATGATGTTCCTTACACAGTTGACTCTTGCACATGGATGTTGCTAGGGTGCTAACTCCTCACACAGTTAAAAGTCCATGTATAACTTCTGACTCCCCAAAAACATAACTACTGCTAGCCTACTGTTGACCGGAAGCCTTAACAACAGCATAAATAGTTGAAAAACACTACTTTGTATTATCTATTATATGTTATATTCTTACAATAAAACCAGAAAAAAAGAAAATGTTATAAAGAAAATGTTACTAAGTAAATCATAAAAAAGCGAAAATATCTTCACTGTTCATTAAGTGGAAGCAGGTCGTCATAAAGGGCTTCATGTTGAGCAAGCTGAGGAGAACAAGGAAGAGGAGAGGCTGGTCTTGTTTTCTCATGGGTGGCAGAAATGAAGAGGTGAAGGAAGTGAAAAGGAAGTCAAGGGAGGCAGGAGAGGCAGGTACACAATGTTACAGAAACATGTTGTAATTTCTGTCTGACATTTTTGCTTTTCATTGCTCTAAAAAATGTTTCTATACGGTGCCAATCCTTCTTCCACCATTTGCTTTAGTTTCAGTGCCCATATCACAGAAGGGTCCATGTCATAAAAGAAGTCAAAAGCAGTCTCAAATAATCAGAACCCCTCTGCCATATTATTTAGTGTCAGTGTTTTCTGGCACTGCTTTTTCTACATCTTCTTCCTCATCGTCTGGCACTGGTTTGAAAGCACGTATTTGCATCAAGTCATCTTCAATTCCTCTGGTGTGGTATCCTGAATTTCTTTCAATTAGCTCTTGAATTTCTCCAAGATCCGTCGCTTGAAATGCTTCACCTTTTTTGCCTCTCATGATTTATTTGATTGGCTCTGTCGTAAATCCTGTCAGGTCATGCACAACATCTGGACACAGTTTTCTCCAGCAGGAATTTACTATTCCAGGAATGACGGCTTTCACGGCTTTTTCTATAAGAACGATGGTATCTTCAAATGGTGTAATCGTTCCAGACGCTCATGATGTTCTATCAGGGTTTTCCTCCATAGCACTGACAATCCTTTCCATAGAGGACCAGGTGTAATGAGCCTTGAAGGTCCTTACGACCCTCTCATCTAGAAGTTGAATTAGACATGTTGTGTTTGGGGGCAAGGGGACCACCTTGACACCTTTGGCATGGGGTTCTGGGTGGCCACAAGGATTATCCAGTATCAACAGAACTTTAAAAGGTAGTCCTTTGCTGGCAAGGCACTTCCTGACTTCAGGGACAAAGCATTTTTTATATTTGTAAAATATAAATATATAAATATTTGCAAATATTTATATGCTTATATCACTACAACAGATTATTGGTAATAAATAGGCAAAGGTGCATACAAGCAAATACAGTAATGTCTATATAAAAAATGCTAGTTTTTTTTTTTTTCCGAAATGCCCTGTTTGTTCTGTAAACAGGCTCAGAAATATAGACACAGGCCGGTCGTTGTGGCTCACACCTGTAACCCAAGCACTTTGGGAGGCAGGCAGATCACGAGGTCAGGAGTTCAAGACCAGCCTGGTCAATACAGTGAAACCTTGTCTCTACTACAAATACAAAAATTAACCGGGCATGGTGGTGCACACCTGTAGTCCCAGCTCCTCGGGAGGCTGAGGCAGAATAATCGCTTGAACCCAGGGAAGTGGAGCTTGCAGTGAGCCAGTATCATGCCACTGCACTCCAGCCTGGGTGACAGAGTGAGACTCTGTCTTAAAAAAAAAAAAAAAGACACAATTTGTAGGTTGAGAAATCTCTATGTAGTTGTTACTTCACAACTATACTTCACAAAAGCAGGAATGACGATGGCTTCTGAGCATATTAACCTACCATTTTTCTGTTTTTAAAAAACACAATGAGAATGGCTTATTTCTCTAACTGATGGTCACATTTTTCTGCCCTAGTCTTTAAGAACAAGTGGAGCCCTCACTTGAGCCACCACCTCTTTGGCTCTTAGGCCTCAACAATCCCAAGAGTAGACACGAAGGCAGTCCTAAGCCCCCCGACTTGTAAAACTCAGGCCGTCCTTTTCCACACGATTCTCAGAGTAACTGTAATGACTTCCATTCATCATTTTGTCTTTAGCAAGTAGGTATGTTTTAACTTTACTTCCAAAACCTATTTCATGAGCCAACAGACCTGCAGGACCCGCACAGATGGTAGCTATGAGGCCCTTCTCGTTTCTTGTTCCTTCAGTATCTCTCTCAAGGCAGCAGACTCAAATAAACTGCACTCAGATTATGTCCTGTTAGAAATATCAAGTCATTTGGTCCCTCTTTTTTGTATCTTCAAGACTGACATCAGGACAAATAACAACATCACGGCTACACTGTAGTGGGTCTTTTCCAGCCAGACCTGCATGGTGACCTTAATCTCAGCTTGTCTCATCATATCTACAGGGCTGACTGTCTCCATTTCCTCTGCTCCTTTAGCCAGGATGACCAGAACTCTTTTGGAAGCTATTTTTATCTTTTATTTTTTAAAGACTCAAACCAGACTGAAGAAGGATGCACGGCAGCACACATCCGGCCTGCCCCCTCCCAATGCTAGATTTTAAAAAAATGTTTATGTAAAATATTTAGTACACCTTGACCCCAACCTTAAATACAAAAGTACACATAAGAAAAAAAGAGAATATAGAAGATGGTGGTCAACGACGGAAGCACGAAGGTATCTTGAGCTATTTATCATTCTTAAACACAGTACCAATTACTTAATATTTCTTATGTGTCATGCATTTCAGAGCAACCACGTGAGGCGGGCGCTATTATCATTACTACCATTTAACAGAGGAAAAAACCCAGATTCCAGGGCCTCACAAATTGCTCCAAGTCACAAAACTCTAAGCAGAGAAGCTCCAAGTCACAAATACTCTAATCAAATAGTATTTGATTTCAGAGTCCAAGCTCTAAATCTCTATGCATAATTCTCTTCTTGTACTTTTGTATTGTTCCTACTAGATGGATAGCTAAATCACATATACGAAGTTGCATAAAACATTTTTAAAAGTGAGAGTTCATGAAGTATCTCAATTTAATAACAATATTTGCTTTAGATAAATATCAAAAGTCAGATGTATCTATTTCCCCAACTTGCCTATCAATATCATATTTTCCTTTCAAATCTATTTTTTTAAAGAAACAATCAAGAGGATATACTAAAATTAGAGGGCATTTCATAGGACTGCCCTTATTTGGGACAACATTAATTAGGTTTAGTTCCATAGTAATTTATAGAACCTTTACTTCATTGCCCAAGCTAGAAGAAACACAAGATTAAGAACTATAAAAGAAGACTACTACATTTTAACAAAATCCTTTTGAAGTCCACTCCTCATATTTTCTTAACAATTTAACAATGTAGTTTTCCTACAAATTCTAAAAGTTAGGTTAGTTGTGTAACTGCAAATAGCATTCTACAAGAAACAAACCTATGTATTTTTTACAAAGTTCTTAACCACTTTGGTTCTACAGCTATAATTAAGGTACCAAAGAATACACTGTGTGGTGGACAGTACACGGTATAGGAAGGACAAAGTGTGAACAGAAAACACATTGGAGAGAGAAGCTCTTCCTTCTTTACTGGGGAAAAACTGCATCAAAAGTTTTGATGAGGCCAGACATGGTGGCTCCCTCCTGTAATCCCAGGACTTTGGGAGACCGAGGTAAGTGGATCACCTGAGGTCAGGAGTTCGAAATCAGCCTAGACAACATGGTGAAACCCTGTCTCTACTAAAAATACAAAAAAATTAGCCAGGCGTGGTGGTGCACGTCTGTAATCCCAGTTAGTCGGGAGGCTGAGGCTGGAGAACTGCTTGAACTCGGGAGCGGGAGGTTGCAGTGAGCCGAGATCGTGCCACTGCTCTCCAGCCTGGGCGATAGAGCCAGACTCTGTATCAAAAAAGCAAAAAAAGTTTTGATGAGAAATGAGTTTAATGTATACTAATAATAAACCTGTTAACAGGTTAATAAAGTCAGTAAGAAAAACAACTGAGCTCAATCAATGGTTTCTGAAATTCTGCGCCTAACAATTTTTTTCCATACAGAATAAAAGGCAAAAAACTGCATTTACAAAATACCACAGGAGACAGACTTTTTCTTAAAAAGTAAAAAAAAATATGACCACAAATTAATAATATACACAAATACACACAAATGCAGTTCTTACCCGGTCTTCCTTCTTAGGCAACTGATCCTTGATAAGAGCCTTGGTGCGCCTGAGAAACCAGCCGGACATCCTTCTGGCAAGTCTCTGCATGGCCTTTCGGCCAGTGGCCAGTTCTCGCTTTGTGGCCGTGTGTCTCTGACCATGTTCCACTGGGTCAGAAAACTGCTTCTTGAAGCAGGTCCCAGTCCCTAAAAGGCCTGGCACAGCCCTTTATAAAGACAGTAAGAAAAATGTAAGGGCTTTATTATCTAAAAAGAAAACACTAACTTCTTGCATCTAAGAGATATACCACATTACTTGATTATCAATGGTAACAAAAACAAAAGCCAAGAAAACAGAATGTTCTTTCTTTACAATGGTTTCAGGTTATAACTATGAGGATGAAACTGGCAGTTAACATGTATATTTACTTCAGGGACCAAGAGTAATATATATATAAAGATAGGTTTTCATGGGACTCTCTACTCTGTATAACACATCAGGGATCAAACACATCTAAAAACAGAAAAACGACTGTTTTGTTTGGAAACTAATGATTAGCAAACAAGATAGTATTCAGCTGAAGAACTATGAAACAATTTTTTAAAAAGTGTTTTCCCTCACCAGTCCATAACACACCACAGTTCCTTCATGTTGTTCTGAAGAATGGTTCCAGTGAGACCAATGCGGACATTACATTTCAAAGCTTTCATAACTTCTGTTATTCTAGCTTTTGGATTCTTGATTCTATGAGCTTCATCCACAATGACAGCTGACCATTCCAAACTATAAAGTAAGAAAAAAGAAGGGTGAGGCTGAGAAAACTTCCTTTCTTAGTTCACAGCATTTTTAGAGAGTAGCTTTCTCTATCAAAGTTTTGGAATTATTTTTTCCTTTTTACTCTTTGATGACTCCATTGGATTCTCACCCACTTAGTTAAATGGTCACAGCCTTGGGCAGTCCACAAAAATAAAATGCAGAAAAGGTACAGCAGAAAAGGTACAGACATTCTTTAATGATGGTAAAAAGAAAAATTTCATTTAAACATCACTGAAGTAACAATAAAGGAATTTTTTAAAGTTGCAAACCAGAAAAACAAGTAAAACTTGCAATGTTTTATTGTAATGTTTTTCTGAATGAAAAATATCAATATAAACTCATGATTTTAAAAAGCTGTATTACATAGCCCTGTCCACTAAGAAAGGTTAGAGGTGATTGTTACCCCAGTAGCAATGAGCACCCATAGTGGTCTCTTCACTAAAAGGAACGAGAGTCTTGCGGAAAAATGGAGACAGCTGATTTCAGGCATACGTTGGGGGACGCACTGAACAGCCGAAAAGCACAGATGTATCCAAAGACAAACGCGAATATATCCAAAGAACAGAGACGCCAGCCTAATTGGAATATTTGAGCATTGTTAAGAATATTGACTACAATTGAAAATAAAATATTGAATAAACAAAAATCCAGGAGTTCTATGAAAAAATGAATTTAGACACTTCACAACACACACGAAAATTAACTAAAAACAGATCACAGACCTAAATATGAACTAAAACTTTTTAAAAAATGGGAAAAAAAAATTGTGACTCTGGATTAGGCACATACTTCTTAGATATGACACAAAACTTATAGTGAATTAAAAATAGAGTGGTAAGTTGGACTTCATCAAAGTTAAAAACTTTTGCTCTTCCAATGACACCATTAAGAAAATAAAAAGACATGCTACAGACTCGGCAAAAATATTTGCAAATCATAATCTGATAAAGGACTTGTATACAGAATATATAAAGAATTATTACAACTCGGCCAGGCACAGTGGCTCATGCCTGTAATCCCAGCACTTTGGGAGGCCGAGGCAGGTGGATTATGAGGTCAGAAGATCGAGACCATCCTGGCCAACATAGTGAAACCCCATCTCTACTAAAAATACAAAAATTAGCTGGGTGTGGTGGCAGGTGCCTGTAATCCCAGCTACTCAGAAGGCTGAGGCAGGAGAATCGCTTGAACTAGGGAGTCAGAGGTTGTAGTGAGCCGAGATTGCGCCACTGCACTCCAGCCTGGTGACACAGCAAGACTGTCTCAAAAAAAAAAAAAAAAAAATTACTATAACTCAAGAAAATTTTAAACAACCCAATTAAAACATGAGCAAAAGATTCTAATAGACACCAAATGTCTATTTGAAGATATACAGACGGCAAATAAGCACATTAAAAAATTCTCAACATCGTTAGTTATTAGAGAACTGCAAATTAAAACATGAAATATCACAACGCACCCACTAGAATGGCTATGATAAAAATGATTAACAGTATCAGGTGTTGCTAAGGATGTGGAGAAACTAGAATCCTCATACACTGCTTTTGGGAAAGCACAGCGACTGTTCTAAAACAGTTGGCAGTTTACTAAAAAGGTAAACATATACTTAGCATAAGACCTCACAATTCCATTCCTAGGTATCTACCCAAGAAAAATGAAAACTTAGGCAAAGACTTGTATGTGAATGTTCACAGCAGCAAATCTGTATAGCCATAAACTGGAAACAGTTAAATGTCCATCACCTGGTGAATGGACAAAACACAGGATAGCCGTATAATAGTACCATTCAGCAACAAAAAGGAACAACTACTGAAATGTATCACAATACGTGGTACATTTGTTAAGTGAAAGAAGCCAGACACCAAAGACTTTATATTGAATGGCTCCATTTATATGAAATGTCCAGTTAAGGCAAAACCTATAGAAAGAGAAAGCAGATGAGTAGCTGCCAGAGACTGGAGATGCGAGCAGGGACTGACCATAGACAAATAACTCTCTGAGGTGATAGAAATGTTCAAAAACTAGATCGTGGTCATAGCACAACTGTTAAAATTTACTAAACATCATTCTAACTTACAAGAGTACATTTTATGTCAAGTATACTTCAATAATCCACCCAATCTGGGTCCACAGCAGAAGGAAGGTAGGAAGGAAGGAGGGAGGGAGGGAGGGACGGAAGGAAGGAAAGAAGGGAGGAAGGGAGGAAGGGAGGCAGGCAGGGAGGCAGGAAGGAAGGAGAAAGAAAGAAAGAAAGAGAAAGAGAAAGAAAGAGAAAAAAGAAACAGAAAGAAAGAAAAAGAAAAGAGAAAAGAAAGAAAGAAAGAGGAAGGAAGGAAGGAAGGAAGGAGAGAAAGAAGGAAGGAAAGGAGAGAAAGCAAGTGAAGGGGGTGAGAAACTTTGCCACCAGTACAGATGACTATTATGCTAACTTCTTACTCCAAAAATTGGTCATTAAGGCAAAAGTATCAAACATTCATCTTGCTTTTTTAAAGTCAAAATTGTGGTTAATTCCTGATTAATAGAGAAAGCTTTCCTTTATAGGAGAATACTATTAATGTGTAGAAAAGAAATAATTAGAAAAATATTATTTTGCCAAACCTAATAAAGTACCTGATTCAGACAAGAATAATTTGTGTGTGCTGATACTACTAAGTAAAAGGATTGAGGGATACCAGAATATTTAAATGGTGGCAAAGTATCACTCCACAGATTATCTGATCATTATAAAGCAAGAAACGTATCTTGACAATGGAGAGATCTGATGATGGTAACCTCCTAAACCTGTGCGACAGACTTGGCATCACTGACAGTCAAACAACTTGGCATTAATACTTTCTGAAGTGATGCAATATGAAGTCCACACAGCATCATTTATGAAGCATTCTTGCCAAAAATGTTTAATCTGAATCTATTTAAGCCTTTGGGCCAAAACCACTTTATTAAGATACAGATGACAGATGAATATATGTTGAGAAAGTAATCAGACAAATCTAATATGTGAGACATCCTAAAACAACTGGCCTGGTCCCCTCAAAAAGCCATATAATTAAAAAATACAAAGTGGAAAAATGATAGAGATTAGAAGAATAAATAGACTTAACCAAACTTTTCATTTGAACCTTTATTGAATCCTGCTTTATAAGCACTAGATATTAAAGATGTTTTGAGAATGACTGAGGAAATTTTAATTGCTATTAATATTCTCGTGTGTGACAATGATAATGTGGTATGACAGCAAGTATCACTAGTTTTAGGAAATCCATGCTAAAATACTTCAGGATAAGGATGTCATGTTTTATGCAACTTGCTGAAATGACTCATTACCACCACCATACACAAAGACACAGACATAGACACACACACATTTACATACATTAACTTATATTTTGCCAACATTTGAATACACACACACACACACACACACACACCCCTGCTGAATCTAGACAGTGAGAATATGGATGGATGTTCGTGTACTGTTATTTTAACTTTTCTATAGCTTTCATCATTTTCTTAATATAAAGCTGAAAAAAGCTAGAAGCCTCAAGAACAAAGAGAGGAGAAAATAGCAAAAATTCGAGAAGCTGCAAAGAACATGGACAAGATGGCTTACAAAAGCAGAGACTACAGTGTCCTATGCCAATAGTGGAAAAAGCCAAGAAGCAATCTAATATTATTTACACATTCTGGAAAAGTTAAGAATTGGTGGCCCCAGATGCCTCTGGAAATTGGAGTCATGTAAATGCTCAACAGTCTGTTGAAGAATCCTCCCACTGCACAAAGTAGATGGGCCAGGTCATCCGAAAGCGGGCAAGAGAAGGGCAAAAATCCTAATTTTCCTTAAGACGAAATCAACAGATGATGCTGAAAACGAAAGGAAAATGGAAAAGCTGCAGCATAAACATGTTCTTCAGCACGAAGGAAGTAAAGACGATGAAGATCAGTAAGAGCTGAGGTAAAGGTAACTGGGGGACAGTGAACTGCAGGTTTCCCTAGAAGTCTTTTATCATATTTGGCTCTTTAAATCATATACATACTTAACTCTAATAAAAACTGAAATGAAGTAAAAAAATATAACAGCGATAAGGAAAATACTAGAGCTCACTCACGTTACAGAGCACGTTCATCCCCTCCACGGAGTATCCGTGATAAAAGGACAGAGCACTGTCCTCACAAAAACAACTTAACATTTGCTCAGGTAAAATAGTAATTATTTTAAATATTTGCCAAACACAAAATAGAGACATTTGAACAAACAAATACAACTAAATAAATATAAAATCATAAACATTTCTCTAATCTTATAAATATATGATTTACAGTTACATAATTCTACTTCAGAATTCTTATTTAATATTTATAACAATATAATAATCAGAAAAAACAGTCACCTAACAATCATTTATTCGGCAACTCTTATGTGCTAAAAGTACTGAGATACAGAATTTAAAGATAAAAATCTACACCAAAGAGCTTACAGTCTAAGGGGACAGACAGGTAAGAAATAATTAAAATATGACTGATGCTATGATAGATGAATTTATTACATTTATCGAATTGCAAAACATCTTTTGGGGTGGTATAGTATATTGGTTAAAAACCTAAGGTCTGGCCAGGCATGGTGGCTCCCACCTATAATCCCAGCACTTTGGGAGGCCGAGGTGGGAGGATTGCTTGAGTCCAAAAGTTTGAGATCAACCTGGGAAACACAGGGAGACTCTGTCTCTACAAAAAATAAAAACATTTTCCAGGCATGGTGGCGCACGCCTGTAGTCCTAGTTACTTGGAAGGCTGAGGTGGGAGACTGAGGCTACAGTGAGCGGTGATAGCACTACTGCACTCCAGCCTGGGCAACAGAGCAAGACTCTGTCTCAAAAACAAAACCAAACCAAACCTGAGGTCTGGTGTTAGATGGTCAAGGTTCGATCCTCATGTCTGCCACTGACTTAGCTGTCAAGGCCTAGAAAAATTATTTAACCTCCCCATGCCTCAGATTAGTCTTCTGTCAGGATCCATGAAACTGTAACAGGCTAATTTATTAGCTTACAAGTTTGATTTATAAAATTAAATCCCAGACCTGACAAAAATGGTAGCTCTAAGTTCAACTTTACCAATAATTATATTCAAAGTGAATGGTCTAAATACCCAAATAAAAGGCAAAGATTATCCGAATGGAAGAAAAAGCAAGACTGAACTATAAGAGACTCACCCCATATTAAGAACAGATATACTGCAATAAAAACATGAAAAGCTATTTACATGCAGTAAGCATAAGACTCAGCATAAGACAGCAGCATTATTCATACAGTCAAAATCTGGAAACAATTCAAATGTTAATCAACTGGAGAATGGACAAAATATGGGACAGCTATATGATAGTATCATCGGCAATAAAAAGGAACAGACTACTGAAATGTATCACAATACGGCTATGCTCATATCAGATAAAACATCAAGATAAGAGATATTATTAGAAATAGTTATTTTTTAAAGATAAAAGGATCAATTCATCACAAAAAAATCCATAAATGCATGTGCACCTCATAAAAGAGCTTCAAAATACTAAATTAAACGGTGACAGAAGTGAAAGGAGAAATAAACATATCTACAATTATAATTGAAGATTTCAACTCTCCTCTCTCAGATACTGTAAGCCAATCAAAAAGGAAATCAGCAAAGATAGAAAACACTTGAACAACATCTTAACCAATCTAGTCTTATTGATATTTATAAACACTGCACCTAATAACTGTAGAACAAACATTGTTTTCCAAGTGCACATGGATCAGAAAAATGCAAATTACACTAGAAGATACTACTACGCACCTACTAAAATAACTAAAAGGAAAAGACTGACAATACCAAATGTTGCTGAGAATATGAAACAACTGAGCTCTCACACATTGCTAGCTGGAGTAAAACTACTGTGGAAAATGGTTTGGCAGTTTCTTCTAAAGCTAAACCTACAGTAAACCACATAATACCGAAATTCTACTCCAAGAGAAATGAAAACATATGTCCAAAAAAGCCTTACACACAAATATCCCTTGAAGTTTTATCTATAATAATCCAAAACTGGAAAAACCCAAAAACCCATCCTCAAATGGATGGGCAACAAAATGTGCATACTGATAAAATGGAATACAATGCAACATGAAGAAAGAACAGTCACTGACACACTCCACAACGTCAACGAATCTCAAAAAACATGCTGAACAAAAGACGCAACACACAGAAAAGGGTGCTTTCTGTGTAATACCACTGACATGCTCCATAACAGCTTAAACTCATCTATAGTGGCAGAAATTAAAATCAGCAGTTGCCCTAGGTGAGAGTTGAGGAAAAGCCACTGTAAAGAGGTAAGAGAAAAGTTCTGGGATGATAAAAATAGTTTTTACCTTGTTTGGGATAGTGGTTGCACTCCTTTGTCAAAACTAGGAGTCAGTATACTACTACCCATGGCCAAATCCGGCCCGCGGGCACTTCTGTATGCTTAGCAAGCTAAGAGTAGTTTTTACATTTTAAACGGTCATAAAAATAAAAAAGAAGAATATGCAGCTGAGACTATATGTGGCCCAAAAGCCTAAAATATTTACTATCTGGCCCTTTACAGAAACAGTTTACCAATCCCTGGTCAAGATTCATCAAACTGTATACCTGAAATGGCATAATTATTCTACACAAATTAACTCTCATTAAAGTTGATTTTAATACAACTCTCCAGCTGGGCTCGAGGGGCTAGTTTTCACAAAGACTGATTTAATTCATCCTCTGTCATTTTCCACATGAGCCGATTTACCCAAAGCCACAGAGCTAATTAGTAATTTTTTTACTCTTTATTTTGTGCTTATAAAATTTGAAACAAGTATCAACTGTTCTTTTTATCCTGTGCTAAATCATTTTAATGCTGATGTGGAAGTATCACCTTAAAAAAATTACCTAGTTTTCTAAACTTCGGTTGACTTTGGGGGAATATCATTAACTCCTTCGTTAGCAGTAGTTCAAATTGAGTATAACTATAATGTCTAAACATTTTAAAGACTTATTAGATAACTGTTTCTAATGCCACGCTTTCATCTTCACCTAAAAGATAAAAATTGTATCCCTGTAGAGAGCAATCTAGGCTCTGAGCAGATGGAAATCAATGATTTTAGCAAGGCCCAGCCCGTTGCCGGAACGACGATGAAGAGTTCAGACCTCACTACCATGGTCCTGAGACCAGACTACTATAAAAGCCTCGCATTGGTTTGCTAGGGCTACCAAAATAAAATACTACACACTAGATGGCTTAAAGCAACCAAAATTTATTTCCTCGCAATCCTGGAAGCTCGAATTTCAAGAGCAAGGTGTCAGCAAATTTGGTTTCTCCTGAGGCCTCTCCCCTTGGCTTGCAGATGACTGCCTTCTTGCTGGGTCCTCACAAGTCCCTTCCTCTGTGGCATGTGTGTGTCCTTGGTGTCTCTTTCTCTTCCTATAAGGATACCAGTCATACTGGACCCAGGCCCAATCAGCCTCGGTTTTAACCACCTCTTTAAAACTTAAAGTGACCTGTCTCTAAACACAGTTACATTCTGAGGTGCTGGGGTTGAGCCCTGAACATTTAAACTGTGGAAGGGGGTTGAGAAGAAGTGACACAATTCAGACCATAACAAGCCTCTTAATTGGTCTTTCTCCATTCAGCTTGGCTCTCCTCTACCTGCACACACAGCAACTAAGGTATTCACAAAGCGCAAATCTGATCATTTTTATCCTATTGGTAATCTGCTGACAACACTGTAGGGGGAGCTCTACTGCTCTCAGGATAAAGACCAAAATCCTCAAAGTACCTTCCAATACTCTCTACAATCTATTCCCTGCTTATCTCACTGGTGTTACCTTTTGGCCACTTCTCTCTTACACTCTATGCTACAGTGGTTCTGTGTGTGTTTGTGTGTGTGCGTATTTTTTGCCACTCTATATTCACAACAGACTCCCATAATTGAAATAATTCATGAAAATCACTGACCTAGTTCAGAGACAGGGTCTGCATAAAAGGCTGTACAAGAGATTTAGGACAAGTCTTATCACTCTTTAACAATCATTGTTTGAAGAAGTATCCTGTAATCAATGTCAGAAATAGAGTAAGAAATTCTAGGAAACCTGATGCAGGTTTTTCCTTCTCAGAGAATAAGTTATTATGAATTAATATTTCAACAATTCTAAAATGAAATTAAATCAAGCATAGGAATAATCATTACTTCTTTTAAAAAAATCACAGTATAGGCTGGGCATGGTGGCTCACACCTGTATCCTAGCACTTTGGGAGGCTGAGGTGGGTGGATTGCCTGAGCTCAGGAGTTTCAGACCAGCCTGGGCAATGTGGCGAAACTCCGTCTCTACTAAAAACACAAAAGCAAGACTCTGTCTCAAAAAAAAAAAAAAAAAAACTTAATGTAAAGGGATGTAAGCAGAATATTAATACAATCATTCCTATTATTCCCATTACCTGTTAAGTTCATCCAGGCATAAGCGCAGTGTTTCATAAGTTGTTAGAGCAATTTCACATTTCCTCTGCTTTACACGAATTAGTTCATTATCTTTTCTGTTTCCATGTAAAATAGTGACTCTGAAATATCCCCAGGTGTCCAATTCATCCTTCCAGTTGTAGAGGACAGAAAGAGGAGCAACTATTAAGAACATCTAAAAGAAGAATAAAAAAATGTTGTTTTTTAAAAACTGAAAAATAATCCCAAAGTGAAATCAAGAATATCAATAGTCCTCTTCCTTCATTTTGACATCTAGTTAGTAACAATAAATACAACTGAGTGATTACCTATATCTGGACATTGAAGATTCTCAAAAAGTACTTTGCTGTTTAATTAGCTTTTTTCAGGACATAACAGACACCTAACCTTGCTCAAAGAAACACGTGTTTTCTATTTCCCCCTACCAAAAAGGCATTTAGAAATAAGAGAGAAGTAACTTTCCAAAAGAGAGAAAAGAATAAAATCTGGATCCCAATAATAGCTTCAAAGGCCAAGTGGGTAATGTACACACACCAGCAGGCCACGTGTTCTTCTTGAAATATATGGTCTCCTTGAGCTCTCCTTCCTTTTGCATTTTCCTAGTCCATTTCCTCTTCCCCTCTCTCAGATACGCTCAAAGAACTGGAAAATTCACTGGAAAATTGAAGCAATCAGAAGAAAACTTCCTGGATGAACTTCTCTCAGTATTGTACCAATAACCTATCTATATTCATTTCCATACATTTTGCCCCCCCACCTGTTGCCATGGATATGCTGTTCATGTTCTCCAAAAACAACCCCTGAACGTACACAGTGGCTCCCATTCCTTCTTGCCAACCTAGAGTCAACGCTGCAGAAAGTGCCCCCAATCTCCCTACCTGATTAACTTTTCTATTTTAATGAACCATATCACCTATGGACAAGCATGTTCGAATATTTCCCAGAGTTAAAAAAATTCAAAAAACGAAAATTTAAAAAAACCTCTCTTCCTTAGCCCAACATCTGTCTCTAGCTATTACCTCATTACTCTACACTCCCTAGAGCAAAGATCCTCAAGACTTATCAATATTTAACTCTCCTCCTGTTCTCTCTTGAAACTCAGGTAAATAGGACTTCTGCCCTAATAATGCCTACCAATCAATCCCTCTGAGGATCACCAACATCTCTCTGGTTATTCTTCACATTCATGTACCTTTCCTGTACTAACCCAGGAATCCTCTGTCATCAACCATTTTAACTTTTTAATGTTTTTATTTCTCCGTGTTACCACTATTCCTATCCTGTTATGTTTAAAAGGGTTACCAGTACGATTCTTTTCTAAAGTTTTATACTTGATCTACTCGACAGAGATGAACCAATTAAACATACAGAAAAAATTCAGTTTAACAAAGAAATACTCAAAGTTCTAAAAAAAAAAAAAGTCTCATATTTATCGCTACAATCTTAACTCTCTCAAAAATACCCAACATAATTTATACCCTACTGTGTGCATAGCTGATCATTTTTTCCTTCAGTATACAAAGGTTATTTAATATACAGAAATTTCAGTTTAGAATCCACCGTAGTCAGGGGCCCTTCCAAGTCCTTTGTATAAAAACAGCATACGTTTTGATAGAATATCAACTTTTGGCATTAAATAAATTGATTAACTATGTTGGGTATTTTTGAGAGAGTTAAGATTGGAGAGATAAATACAAAAACTTTTTTTTTTTTTTAGAACTTTGAGTTTTCTAGCAAAGATTCCAATTTTACATTCTGTAATTTTTCTGTAAAGGTATAATTTATTTTTCATTTTGATATCACACTTATTCCCATGTAGAACTTTTGTTTCAAGTCTACTGTCACTGTCCTCTGAACATACATTATTATTCCTAACTTAGCATTGACATGTACGGTTTCATGTATTAATTCATTCATCAATTGAACACTTTCTATTTTCTAAGTACTACATGAAGTACTAAAGTTTGGCATTATGCCAAAACCTGATATTCGATCAAAACAGAAAGTTACAAACCAGATCAATAAATATCAACTCTTGCAATTAAAAAAGAGAAGTAAATAAGAAATATAAGAATGGAAATGACAAGCAAAGTTAACTATAAATTCAACACAATATCAACTAATATATATCGACAGGTTTTGAGGAGAAATTGGAGAAAATTTATTTTTCATAAGTTGAGAAAACTTGAGGAGAAACTACCAAATAATAACTTATATTATAAAGCTAAAATAACTAAAACTGTTTAGCACTGGAAGAGAAATGAACAAATAATTAGGACAGAAAAATATGTCTAGAAATAGAAATGATTTTAATTTTACACAAAAGTGGCCCTTCAAATCACTGTGGAAAAGTGGACCTATTCAACAAATGACATTAAGATAACTGGCTAACCCCCTGAGAAAAATAAAATTGGATTACTAGACACCTACAGCAAAATAAATTCTAGCTGAAACACAGATATAAAGGTATAAAATGAAATCATACATATTATAAAGAAACCATGAGTGAATGTACTTATAATTTTAGAGTACAACAGGTTTTTCTAGGCAAACATAAAACCCAGAAACTATAAAGACCAATACCTATAACTACCTAAACATTTGTAAAAAATCAATACACAATTCAAAGCTGACTCTACATGACCGAAGAAATATTTTCAAAACACATAATGAGCAAAAAATTAGATTCCAGGATATATCGTTAAGGGCTATTACTCAAAGACTATGATTAAAAACAAGAATTAGATTTTAAAATAGCTTTTAAGCATCTGAAATGCTACAGCTTCACTCATAAAGAAATGTAAATCAAAGCAAAATAAAAATTTTAAATCTCTCAGACAGTCATAAATTTATGTTTGCTAATACCTAGTGCAAATAAAAAGGTGGAAACAGACATTCTTACACACCACTGGTGGGGATAAGGGGTAATTTAACTTCAGTTATCAAAAAGTAATCCCCTAAATCCAGCTCTACTATCCAATTCCAGCACTAAGAATTTATCCTACAGTTATTGTTGCAAAAGTTGTCAAGATATATGCATAAGGATGCTCATGGGAGCATCATGTGCAACATAATCCTCTTGGTACATATGAAGAACTAAAAAAATAGTGTATAGTAAATAAAATAATTATAAAATATTTTTGTTAAATTGTCATTGAAATTGTTTCTGATGCTCGTATTATGATTGCTACAAAAATCCTCCTCTTTTGCATTAATTATGAATTTTACTTAGAATCTCTAAAGCTTCATCATGCAAGAAAATATTTTATAATAAATTTACTATGATTCATAAAAACTGAATTTCAATCAAAACTTAGCCCACATCTAAAGAGCCACTCCAAAAATCAATGTTTAAAATGTAGAGCTTGTGTCTTTTCCTTTAAGAATTTATTCTTGGCACAAAACATTCACGCATTCTTAGATGATTTATTCACACTTGAAAAGTTTTTAAATGTATATGAGACGGATCGTATCACACACACATACCTTAGACCCACCACTCCTTAATTTGTAACAGTTCATTAAAGAGCTTTCTTCAACAAGCTTCACCATTAATTTTTCAGAATTCAATTGTAATTGTGGCATTAGCATAATAAATACAAAAGAATTGATTTCTTCTCCATTTCATAAACTGTCTTTTTAAAACATACATTGTTTTAAATGAACCAATACAAATTTATCTTTCAAAACTTTCAAAGTTACAATTTTTGTTTGTATTTACTTCTGGGAAATACTGTAGAATGTCACTGGTGATTCCATTAAAAACTCTAAATTCCAGTTCAAATGACTAACTCAACACATGTTTGTGTTGATGCCAATGAAACAAAAGAACAAACCTAATAAATCCATAATAGTGGTAGAATGCCTGGAAGGGCAGCACCAGCAGGTCAGAACAGTGCAGGAGCAGATGAGAACTGGCACACCTGAAGAACTGAGCAACCCATCCTACACCTCTGAAAGCAAAACCTCCCCCTGCCCTCCCCCACTAAAAACTTTACTTTTCCTAGAAGGAACCTAAAAAACAACGATAAGCAAAACAAAACTCAACAAAACAGCTAAGGCAGTTGGAAAGACTGAGTCAAGAAAAAAAATGGCCAAGTAATTTTAAGAAGGAAAAGTTACGCCAGTCATCAAAGGAACTGATACTAGCATCAGTATGCAACTTTCCCTGCATAAAGCACTGTATATATTTTTCTAAAGCAAAATTTATTTGGAAGAATTCTACAGTGAGTGTTAGGGCTCGTGGAAATTTCCGAATTTCATCAATTAAAAAAGTCCTTAATACTTCCAAACAATTAAAAAAAAAAAATCCTTTCCAAGGAAAAAAGTCGGGTTGATATTGAACTCTAATCTGCAACATGGAGTGACGGAAGATAATAAAATGAGTTTTGTCATTATAAAAGAAAATTTTGAGGCCGGGCGCGGTGGCTCAAGCCTGTAATCCCAGCACTTTGGGAGGCCGAGACGGGTGGATCACGAGGTCAGGAGATCGAGACCATCCTGGCTGACACGGTGAAACCCCGTCTCTACTAAAAAATACAAAAAACTAGCTGGGCGAGGTGGCGGGCGCCTGTAGTCCCAGCTACTCGGGAGGCTGAGGCAGGAGAATGGCATGAACCTGGGAGGCGGAGCTTGCAGTGAGCTGAGATCCGGCCACTGCACTCCAGCCTGGGCGACAGAGCGAGACTCCGTCTCAAAAAAAAAAAAAAAAAAAAAAGAAAATTTTGAACTTAAAATTCTATAGGCAGATAATCCTATGGATAATCAAGTGTGAGAGCAACATACAAACACATAAAATTTACCGAAGAATTTTTTTCTTTTTCTGAGACAGAGTCCCACTCTGTCACCCAAGCGGGAGTGCAGTGGCACAATCATGGCTCACTGCAGCCTCAACCTCCTGAGCTCAAGTGATCCTCCTACCTCAGCCCCTTGAGTAGCTGGGACTACAGGCACCAACCACCACACCTGGCCTCTGAAGAATTAACGGAAGACATTAAGCAAAAGTTGGTATGAACACAAACAGAAATAAACTGAAAGTCATAACAAGAAAATTTAACATACTTCTTTCCAGATCCAAATGCTCAGACAAAAAGAAAATAACACTATTAAACATTTTAACAATGCAATTAACAAACATGATTAAACAGAAATATATAAAACCATGTGACCATGATTACAAAGAATGCACAACATAAGCAACATTTTAAAACAACAGAGACTACACCATGCACAACACCAAAGCATAAAAACTGATCCATGGATGTAATCACAATTAAAAAAATATCAAGGCTTTATCTGATGCAACAAAACTAGAAATTGTCAAAAAGGGTTCAGCCCTCCTATCATCCTGTGCCCCAACAATAGCTATTCACTTCGAAATTTTAAAACTTCTCTTTTAAATAGTACTTGGGTAAAAGAGAATAAAAATTGGGGCCACAGATAATTTAGAAAAGACTAATGAAAAGACTACATGTTAAAAACTATAGAACACAGCCAAAGGAGTACTGAAAGGAACTTTTTTCTGAGACAGGGTCTTCTCTGTTGCCCAGGCTGCAGTGCAGTGGCATGGTCACGGCTCACTGCAGCCTAGAACTCCCGGGCTCATGAGATTCTCTCACCTCAGCCTCCCCAGTAGCTGAGACCACAGGCACACACTACCACAACTGGCTGTTTTATTTTTTTTCATTTTCTGTAAAGACAGGGTCTCCTTATGGTGCTCAGGCTGGTCTCAAACTCCTGGGCAATCCTCCCGCGTCAGCCTCCCAAAGTGCTGGGATTACAGGTGTGAGTAACCAAGCCTGGCCCAAAGGAACACTTATAGCTTTAAGGTAATTTATTAGAATACAAAAAGACTGAAAATAAATAAAGAAATCAACTGAAGAAGGTAAATAGCGATGTACATTATAGCAAGGAATTTACAGTTGTTCCTCCATATCTGTGGGTTTCTTAACAGTGGATTCAACTAACTACAAACTGAAATACTAAAAAATTCCATCTGCACTAAACATGTACACAGACCTTGTCATTATTTTCTAAACAAAACAAAATAAAAGCTATTTATGTAGACTTTACATTGCACTAAGTAAACTGCAGATGATTTAAAGTATATGGGAAGATAATAGGTTATACGTAAATTCACTATTTTATATCAAGGACTTGAGAATCCACACATTTTGGTACCCAAGAGAGGTCCTGGAACCAATCCCACATAAATACCAAGAGACAACTGTATATGTATGTGTGTGTGTGTGTGTGTGTGAGAGAGAGATATGATACACCACATATGCATACATACACACACACATACATATATATATAAAGAGGAAGAAAAAGAAAGGTAGGAGAGGAATTTGAGTCAACTGAGGTAACTATTACAAGCATATTTTACGACATTATCAAATGAGTATCTTTGTTAACTTTATTTTCTTTCATTCTTGTTCTTTTTTTGTTTTTTTTTTTTTGAGACAGGGGTCTCACTTTATTGCCCTGGCTGGAGTGCAGTGGTGCAAACATGGCTCACCGCAGCCTCAACCTCCCCAGGCTCAGGTGATCCTCCCACTTCAGCCTCTGAAGTACCTGGAACTATTGGCACACACCACCGCACCTAGCTAATTTTCTGTATTTTTAGTAGGAAAGATGTTTTGACATGTTGCTCAAGCTGGTCTTTAACTCCTGGGCTCAAGCAATTCGCCTTCCTTGGCCTCCTAAAGTACTGGGATTACAGGCATGAACCACTGTGCCTGGCCCATTCTTGTTCTATAATATTTTAAATATCTTTAAGTATTTTAATATATTTAAAATATTACTTTTCCCTCTTTTGCTCTCTCTCCTGTCTGCTGTCACAGTGGCATAAAAGAGATATATAAAGGCTCTGTAGTGACATCGAGAACCAGGGAACAACTGAATTCAGAGCTAAAAACAGTACTTGAGCTACTGAATACTTAAAATACATTAAGTACCATTATTATCTTCAGGATCACATTGAATCTGATACTCAGGATGCACTTATGCTACTGAAAAACTAAGAGAATTTAAAATGACAACAATTATAATATCTGGAGCCAGCAGTTCTGAAAAGTCTGCGTTGAAATGGTCTTTATGATAGACAAGAGTAAACTTGGACTTCTCAGCAATCTTGTATTTAAGACTTGTATGAAAGAGTCTGTTTTAAAACTTACGGTAAGTAGTTTTACCAAATATGATAAAAGATTTCATAAAATCACTTCATTTTTATTCTTATCTGGTTTCCTGGAGGCTGAGGGTAGTATTTTTTAAAAGACATGTAAGTATAATATTTTTCATATTTCATTGCTTATTAGAAATCTTTTTGGTAAGAATCATATATAACGTATTCATAAGCATACATTTATGAAGGAGAAAACTGAAGGATGGATATGAATAGCATTCACAGACATAAGGGCAGAGACAGGTAAGCACAGACCTAGTCTTTCTGATTGCAACTTTCCTGTATTGGTAGAACTTACTTCATATTTTTTGGATGCAATTAGTCAGCTAGACAACTTGAAATAAGTTCATGAAGCACTTTTGTTACCAATATCTATAACTATCACCTTTACATTCTCACATAAATAAAAAACAATGAAGTTTCAATTAACTTTACATATACATTCATAGAAGTTTAACAGATCAACCTAAGTAAATTATGTAAATCCAGCCAAGCAACAGATTAAAACCCCAAAGCAAACCCAAGCTGAAATTCCGTCTTGCCATTATGATAGTCAATCAAATTTAACTTGGGAATAAAATTGGTAATCTTTCAAAAATTAGAACTATAAAACAAATACTTAAATAACATCTTTAAATTCTTAGGTTTTAAAATTTATACTAATACATTTCAATGTGTAATATTTAAATATTTCTATGTGCTTTTGCAATACCAGCACCATGAGTTGAAAATGTCCAGAGATTTTACCTTTTTTGCTGTAGAAGAAGGGGGCTCCTTTTTCATGCTTCTTAGCAAAAACTCTGGCATGTTATTTTCAATATCCTCACGAGTTCCCTTTTTATGCAAAACTGCAGCCAGAAATGAAATAACCTGGAGAAAAAAGACTTTTTCAACCACTGTGTATAATCTATCATGACGTACAAAATTTCACTGTTTACATGACTATTCAATTAGTGACAAAGTATGTACAAAGAGATTTGTTGGCGGGAAAAATAGAACATGAAATATTAGTACAGATTTTCTTTAATTCTAATAACAAACAGTATTTTTCACACTTGTAAACAAACAAACAAAAATCTCACATTACCCTCTTTTCATGATAACTTCTACCTACCCAATGAATTCTTTCTCAATTCCATCACTTGAGACACTACCTTCTTGTTTGTTTCTAACCATGGAAACTGTCTCTTCATATCCTCTATTAGAATAAACTGTATACATTCTTGTTTCCATATAGAAAATAAACTCCTTAAGGGGGATAATATTTGGCCCATAAATTTGTACATTTCTATTTATCTAATAAATATATGTGAAAAGGCAGAATGTTATTTTAAGATAGACTAATTCATTAATATATACAACATTTTGAATAACAGCTCATCTCCAAAAATCAAGTGAGAAAAACAGACAGATAGAAAAAAGGAATCATAACCTCATATAATAAAGAGCAAGAAATACTGAATTGATTAGACTTTGAATCAAATGTTGGCTCTGATTGCTTGGCTGCTCTATGAACTTGGACAAGGTAGTTAACCTCTCTGAATAATATTTGTAAAAATGGCAAAAAATAATTTTGGCAGGGTTGTTTTAAAGATTGGGAAGAAAGGTATGTGAGGTATCCATATGGAAGAAAATAACTGATCATTACCTTACAAAAATAAATTATATAAGAAGAAAAACTATATAAAACAAAAAACTATGCGAGAATCAGAAAAATTATAGAAAAAAATATACTTAACAAGGGTGTGGATACCTAGTCTGAATCCCAAACGATAGAAGAAAATAAGTGATACAGGAGAAGTGTCTGAAGAAATAAAAGCTGAAAACTTAACTGATTTTTAAAAAAATCAAGCCACAGATTCAAAATCTTCTTCTAAGAACCAAAACCAAAACAAAATGAAAACCAAAAACCAACTAACAAAAAACCACAAGCAGGTGCTTCACTGAAACAACTTGAGACAGAAAAATGTTTGTTAAAAGCAGCCAGAAAAAACAACAGATCACCTACAAAAAAGCAACAACCGGTCTGGCCACGGTGGCTCACACATGTAATCCCAGCACTTTGGGAGGCCAAGACGGGCGGATCATTTGAGCCCAGGAATTCGAGACCAGCCTGGGCAACATGACAAAACCCCATCTCTACAAAAATTACAAAAATTAGCTGGGCACAGGGTGGCTCGTGCTTATATCACTAGCTACTTGGAAAGCTGAAGTAGGAGGATTGCTCGAGCCCAGGAGAATGAGGCTGCAGTGAGCTGTGATGGCACCACTGTACTCCAGCCTGGGCCACACAGCAAGACCCTGTCTCAAAAAAAACAAAAACAAAACCAAACAAACAAACAAACAGACAAGTAGCTGACCTTGCAGGAAAAGAATGGAAGGTACTACAGAATATTTTCAAAGTGATAATAAAAGCAACCTATATTTTTATACCTACGGATGATATTCAAGACTGAAGGGTAAAGATTTTCAGACAACCAAAAAGTGAGCCAATTCGTCACCAAAAGAGCCACACTAAAGAAACTATCTAAAGAATGTTTTCAGGTACAAGGAAAATGACTCTAGATAGAAGATCGGTGACACAGGGAAAAATTAAGAGCAACAAAATGGTAAATATATACAAAATATATATGTATATTGACATTATGAAACAATAAAAAAGTTTTGTTGAAATCAACAGATTAAAAGCTATGACAACAAATGTATATTAGTCGGAAGGAGCACAAGTGTAGTTATAATATTCTGAGGTCACTATGCTGTAGGGAGGAAATTAAAGTACTAATTTATGTTAGATTATGATAAATCAATGGTATCTATTGTCATCTCTAGGGTAATCATTAATAGAATAAAAGAATGTGTACCTAATAAAAGGGGATAACAAAGTTATAGGAAACAATCTGTCCAAAAGGACACAAAAAAAGTGGGAAAAACGTGACATGGAATAAATAAAAAGCAAACAGTAAAATACTAAGTTTAAATCCAAATATATTAGAAAGCACATTATATGGAAATGACTAAACAGTCTAAACAAAAGATAAAGATTGTCCAAATAAAATATATTTCTTTGCCATTTACAAGAAAAACTTCTAAAAAAAAAAGGGATAAAGTTCTAATTAGAAAATAAAAATGACAGACCATGTAAACAAAAATCAAAGAAAATTGATACAGCTATATTCATATCAGACAAAGATGCTGAGGCAAAAAACCATTATGAAATTAAAGAGGCACACTTTAACTTAATATTGATAATAAAATTAGTTCACTTGGAAATTTTAAGAAGTCTAAATTTATCAATAAAGAAAAATTTACTGAAATAAAAGTAGACAAATCCACAAGCACAATGGTAGATTTTAAAATAACTCAGCAAGAACAAACAAAATAATCAATAAAGATATAGAAGACTTTAGTAACGACTGTCAGCCTTGACCTAGTGAACATTTGCTAGAACACTGCACACTACTGCAAAGCAGTTTCAGTTCAAGTACCCACGAAATAGTTACCAAAGTTGACACATGGGGCCCGGTGCAGTGGCTCACACCTGTAATCCCAGCACTTTGGGAGGCCGAGGAGGGCGTATCACCTGAGGTCAGGAGTTCGAAACCAGCCTGGCTAACATGGTGAAACCCCATTTCTACTAAAAATACAAAAAAATAGCTGGGCATGGTGGCGCGTGCCTGTAATCCCAGCTACTCGGAAGGCTGAGGCAGAAGAATCACTTGAACCCAGGCAGAGGTTGCGGTGAGCCAAGATCATGCCATTGCACTCCAGTTTGGGCAACAAGAGTGAAACTCTGTCTCAACAAAAAAAAGGTTGATGTATGCCAGGCCACTGAAGTCTCAATACATTTCAATAGACAGAAACCATACAGAACATGTTTTTTGATCACAATACAAGAAACTAGAAATAACAAAAATATAAGCAGAAAATCTCCAAATGTTTGGACAGTAAGGAACAGAGTTCAAAGAACTCACAATATAAATTATAAAATATTTGAATTAAATAATGAGTAATAATACGTGTTGAATTTGTAGAATACGGCTAAAGCTGTACCTTAGGGACTTAAATGAATATTACAGACAGTCCCCAACTTATTATGATAGCTCAACTTGCAATTTTTCAATTTACAATGGTGTAAAAGTAATACGCATTCAGTAGAACTGTAAATCAAGTACCCATACAATCATTGTTTTTCACTTTTAGTAAAATATTCAATAAACGATATGAGATTCAATACTTCGGTATGAAACAGGCATTGTGTTAGATGATTTCGCCCAACTACATGCTAATGTTAAGTGTTCTGAGCATATTTAAGGTAGGACAGGCTAAGCTATAGCATATATTTATGGGGATATAACCCCACTGTAAGTCAAGGAGCATCTGTATTAGGAAAGAAGAGGGACTATTAATCAGTTATCAAAGAATCTATCTCAAAAACTTAAGAAAATAACAGAAAATTTAACACAGAAAGCAGAGATTACTAAAAAATACAATGAAAATGATCAACAATGCCAAATGATCATCCTTTGAAAGAATTTTTTAAATAAACTCCTGGCAAAATTGATAAAGATAATAGAGAAGAAAAAAGGCAAACAAAAAATATGTATAACCCATAATAATGCTTTGCCAATAAATGTAAACATTTAGAGGAAATGTAGAAATAGAACTTATCAAAAACCAACACAAGAAAAGGAAATCTACATACTCATAAAACCATGAAATAAACCTGAATATGTAATTATAAACCTTCTACAAAGAAAAGTTTAGGGCCAGATAGTTTCACCAACAAATTCTACCTAATGCTTAAGAAAAATGTAATGCTAATCTGTAACAGACCCTTTCAGGGTTTAGAAAAAGGGGAAAATATTCTCACCTCGTTTTGTGAGTCTGGCATAACTTTGATAAGAAAATCTGACAAGAACATTATAATACAGGAAATTTACCAGCCAGTTTCTCTTACTCATATAGAAGCCGAACTCTTAAACAAAATGTTAGGACACAGAACACAGAAATTTAAAAAAGGAAATAATACATACCAAAACCAAACTGGCTATATTCTGCAAATATAAGTTTGGTTTAACCTTTGAAATTTAGGTATTAGGTAGTTATCAGCTAGGTATCTTAGGCATTACACGTAGCATTCCTAACTTAGATTCCTTAAAATGAGAATAGAATGACCTATTACAAGAAACATATTTTACCAGAAGCAGTACATTATTAGGCACACTGCAAAAAGTTGAGAATGTATATTTTATCACTAGAGGAACCACTAAAAATAAAAAGCAAAGAACTATAGATAAAAAGTCAATAGAAAAATTAAAATCAAATTCTAAAAAATATCGTATCAACCCAAAGGCAGGCAGGAAAGAACAGAAAACAGGTTGTTCAAACTGTTCAAATCAGACTGCTTCCGAATGAACAGAAAGCAAATGTTATATCCAAATCCAAACATAAGAATGACATTAAATGTAAATGAACTAAATATTCCAATTAAATATCAGAGATTGTCAGAATGAATAAAAGAGCTGTCTACAAGGGACATTTCATAGTAAAAAAAAAAAACCAGTCAATTCATAAGGAAGATATAACAACCATAAAGGTTTGTGACCTTGTAACAGAGCTTCGAAAGATATGAAGGTAAAACTGGCAGATTAAAGGAAATAGACAAATCTGGCTGGGTACAGGGGTTCACACGTGGAATCCCAGCACTCTGGGAGGCCTAGGTGGGTGGATCACTTGAGGTCAGGAGTTCAAGCCCAGCCTGGCCAACATGGTGAAACCCTGCTTCTACTAAAAAATACAAAAATTAGCCAGGTGTGGTGGCACATGCCTATAATCCCAGCTACCTGGGAGGCTGAGGCATGAGAATCACTTGAAGAGGAGGCAGAAGTTGCTGTGAGCCGAGGTCACCATGGTGCTCCAGCCTGGGCGACGGAGCAAGACCTTATTTCAAAAGAAAAAAAAAAAAAAAGATTTATACACTTCACCCAGAAATTCGACATTTAGGAATCTATCCTATACAGAAATACTCTTAGGATTCTATCCTACAGATATTCACCATTTGCCATTTCCTAAAATAGGCAACAACCCCAAAATCCTTCTCCATAGGTCCCTAGAGGAATGGTGAAGTTACAACATATCACCTATAGTATGTGGTAATTTATTAATTAATGAATGAGGACAATCTTTACGTACCAACATAAAAAGATCTCCAAGACCCATGTTTAAGTGAAAAAAAGCAAGGAGCAGAATAACATATGGAAATAATAGTCCTATTTTTAAAATTTATTTACACATACATTAAAACTTGTTCAACCAAATAAAAAAACAGACTGGACTTCATAAAACTTAACTTTTGTGCCTCAGAGTAAAATAACAAGAAAATAAAAAGACAACTACAGAATGGGAGAAAATATTTGCAAATCACATATCTGATGAGGGATTAGTATCTAAAATATACAAAGAATTCTTACAACTCAACAATAAAGAAGACAATGAAATTAAAAAACAGGCAAAAGACTGAAATACATATTTCTTTCTCTAAAGATATACAAAGGGCCAAAAAAGCACATGAAAAGATGTTCAACATCACCGGCCATTACAGAAATGCAAATCAAAACTGTAATGAAATACCACTTCACACATAGTAGGATGGCTATAACGAAGAAAACCAAAAAATAACAAGTGCTGGCAATGAGGCGGAGGCATAGGAAACCTGGACAATTGTTGGTAGGAATGTAAAATGTTTTAGCCATTGTGGAAAACAGTATTGCAGTTCCTCGACAAAAAAAAAGAAACACTGAATTACCATAAAACCCAGTAATTCCAATTCTAGGAATACATACAAGAGAAATGTTTGTACACAAATGTTTACAGAAGCATTATTCATAATAACTAAAAGTGGGAACAACCCAGAAACTAGAAAGAGGTGGGAGTTGCACAACATTCTGAATGCATTAAATGCACTCAATCAATCATTTTAAATAACGAATTAATGTTGTGTGGATTTAACTTCAATTTAAAAATTACAGCTTGCATTTTTATATGAATGCATTTGCGTATTATAGTGTAATCAGAATTATTTTTATTCTTGAAAAAAATTACAAAGTATGTATGTAAAGTGTCAGGTCAGTAAATATCAATGATTCAATAAACAAGAGCTTTTTGTTTTTTTGGAGACGGAGTTTCACTCTCATTGCCTAGGCTGGAGAGCACCGCAGCCTCCACCTCCCAGGAGCAAGTGATTCTCCTGCCTCAGCCTCCTGAGTTAGCTGGGATTACAAGCTTATGCTACCATGCCCGGCTAATTTTGTATTTTTAGTAGAGACAGGGTTTCTCCATGTTGGTCAGGCTGGTCTTGAACTCCTAGCCTCTGGTGATCCACCCACCTCAGCCCCCAAAGTGCTGGGATTACAGACAAACAGTAGTTATTTTTAATCCCAGCACTTTGGGAGGCAGAGGCGGGCAAGCTCAGGAGTTTAAGGCCAGCCTGAGTAGCATGGTGAAATCCCACCTTCACAAAAAATACAAAAATTACCCAGGCCTGGTAGTGCGCATCTGTAGTTCCAGCTACTCGGGAGACTGAGGTGGGAGGATCATTTGAGCCCAGGAGGTCAAGGCTGCAGTGAGCCAAGATTGCACCACTGCACTCCAGCCTGGGCAGAAGAGCGAGACCTTGTCAGAAAAAACAAAAACACATGACCTATTTCTCTGGCATCATTCCTTAAGGTAAGAAGGCTTTGTTCCTTGCATATGATCTTGTATATAATACACAAAGTAGCTTTTGCAAATTATGTTGTCTAAAGTATTATTTAAAAATGACAAATAGGATGGTTAAAACCTGTCCTAAGTTTTAAAATAGTCTAGCAAAATTTGCATTTCAATTTGCAGGACTTATCCCAAAGACTTTGGTGTCTGACCAACCAGCTTCATACTAGCTATGTGACATTGGGCAATTTACATAACCTTTCTATAAATGTCAATATTTTCACCAATTAAATAGAGGCAAGAATACTTAATTAACACGAAAGTTTAATGGAGAATGTTTATCACAGAGCCTGGCAAACATAGATAATGTAAGTTACAACCATAGAACCATACTGTTACCCAATTCAACTTAAAATTCACTAACGCATTCAATAAAAATATATTTATTACCTACTAAATGCCAAGATGCTGGAATAGTCTAGATGAAAGGCTATTTCCAGATGATGGAACAGTCTAGATGAAAGAGTATTTCTATCATTCAGTAGTATGAAATCAAGCTAATTTGGGGTGGCAGGGAAGAGGTAGTTAGATGTGCTGAAGGAGCATGGTTGAGAAAAAAGTAGAAAATAATCAGCTACTGAAGAATCCAGTGAGAGATTAATGTGAGCAAACTGACTGATGTAGAACATAAATTAAAAGGAAGAGAAAGGATACTCCACAAATGACTGAGTTTAGGCATTGGACTATCTATTGTTAACACCACCTAAGTAAAAGATCTTTGATGCATGTTCACAATTTTCATTTTATAAATATTTTTAAATTTATGTTTTCTATTAAAAATAATCTAAGATTAGAACTTACTGAATTCCTTGATGGTGTAAATAAGCATAACATTTTGGGTTCTGACTACCTTTTGGAATATAATTTAACACTGATCACAGAAAATTTGTAATCAGAAGTATAGGTAATCGGCATATTGACCGGAAAGGGGCATGAAAAAACTTTTTAGGGTAATGGAATCGTCCTGTATTTTGATTAGCATATTAGTTACACAGACAGACACACTTGTCAAAGCTCATTAAGCAGTACACCTGGGATCTGTGCATTTTACTGTTTAATTAAGTGCACCTTAATTAAAGAATTGAAGATACACATATGTATACACACACACAGACCATATTGATAGATACACTCTTTTTAATTTTAGGTAACTGGTCCTCAAAGGCTACTGAAAAGGCAAAAGAGATACCTACTAGATACCGTAACAATTTAAATGAGGTAATATACGATCTAATCCACTGATTTGCTCATAACTCACCTACGGATTGTTTCATTATAGGAAAATTATATTCCTAATTGTACAAATTCATAATTCAATTTGTTCATCTATCCAAGGTAATATACAATCTTAATTCTAACTTCATTTGTCAAATTCTCTAAAACAAAGACATGTGAAATGTATCTTGTATTTAAGAATCTCAGATCTTTGGAAGATGTTTCATAGGTGGTGGCTAAATTTATAAACTCTAATTATAGATTAGCTTTACTTAATTCACTAAATCCACTAATGATTTTTAAAAATCTTTGTATCTCATTTAAATCATCTACCCTACCTCTTAACATTACTCATCCACCCACTCCCAAAAAACTTAAGCTGAAATAATAAACTTTAGTTGAGAATACAAACTAACTAGAGAAGCTAGCTAAAACCACTAACAAACTCTCAGCTATATATTAATTATATTAATTAAAATATACTAATAGGTATCATGGTAATGCTAGCAGTAATGTGTCAATATACAAAAGACAGTTAAGGAAGGATATGAAGAACAGCACAGGTGCATTTTATGGACCAGGACTATAAATGGCACTCATCACTTCTACCCTTATTTCTGTTGGCGGAACCCAGTCACAAGCTCCACTGACATGCAAGGAGACTTGGGAAATTCAGTCTCTGTCAGCTAGCCCAAACTCTAAGAAGGCAAAGGAAATATGTATTTTGGGTGGACATCTAGCCGTCTTATCACACTATAGTGGTCCAGCAGAGGTCTATCAAAATATTAATTCACAGAAGACTAATGACAAATTTACAATGAAGGTTTTGTAACTTATCTGCAAAGAAAAAGCCAGAAGATGTTTTATTGTGGAATAGTTCTAAAATTGCTTATAGATGAAAAGAACAAAAACAAATATTTAAATCAGTCACCTCTAAAATAGTGAAAGGCCAAAAATTGCATTTCAGAAATGAAATACCACTCTGGGAAAGCTTTCTGTTTTTACATGCATTCCTTTCTAAATTCTGTCGGCCAACAGTTTTACAAGTCATCTTTACTCACACAGTCAGCTCACGACATACGGAGTAAATCTGAGGTTGGGGAAAGGGCAACAAACCTTCCCTTAGGCCAGAACAGAAGAAGGCATAGCAAAAATTGTCTATTTCTTATAGGACAAAAAGAAAAAAAAAAGTCTACTACCTTATTTGTCAACTCCCTGGGAGATAAAAAGGTACAGAGAGAGTGGTTCAGAACCACACTTCAAAAGTATGATTTTCGCTTGCTTTGAAAAACAAAACAAAACAAAACACAAAGTGCTGTTTTGAAATGGGGTCTCTCTCACTTATCTTTACAAAGCTCTCTCCTAAAATCAGAACTACATGCCAAAACAAGGAACACAATTTTATCTTTGAAATACTGGTACATTTTTGTTTCTGCTTAAAAGGGCTCAGGGATCTGGAGGCTAATTAACCTTCCACATTGGATATTACAGCATTTTCTCAATGAATGAAAATATAGACAATATTATTCTTCTCTTTACTACTATATTCCTGAGTGAATAACTTGACTTGAGATCCCAAGAACCTTCCTATTTTAGTGGTTTTGAAACTACTGAAGATCTTATTATCCAAAAATGGTACTAAAAATAACCTAAGAAAGCTTTAATTATCAGCAATCCCATTTCTCTCAAGAGTGAGGTTTACATCTTTTTAATACGACAGCCTTCAGTAATGACATTTTCAACAATGTAATTATCTAATAATATAGAAACAAAAATTCAAAGAATGTGTTCACGCTTTGCAAAATTCTATCTCTGCTACTCAAAAGGTACTATTATCTTCTTTGCATAGCAGATGAGAAAATAAATATGGTAAGACATATTACTGCATCTGCTTAATAGTAGTCCTTAAGACTTTGGTGTCTGTAAAAACTGATTACCACATTATGATTAAAAACTAAATTATTTTGATTCAATGAATTTGAGCTCTTCTCTTTTGTGATACAGCTTTCAAATATATATTAGAGCTACGCCTTCAGCAAAAAATAAAAATCATTAAAACTCAATTCAAAACTCATAGTTTGGTGGGTTTCCAAAAGCAAAGTGTGAAAACACCAACCTTCCTGTGGAGTCTTCCTTGACACCCCCAGGCAGGCTTGTTTCTCCCTCCAACCCACTTACCAGACTGGATCACGACTCTTGGCCTCATTTCCTTTTGTGGACTCTGTAAGGCAGGTGTATTAGTCAGGGTTCTCCAGAGGGAGAGGACTAATGGCATAGAGATACACGGGGAGTTTATTAAGTGTTATCTCACACGATCACAAAGTACCACAACAGCTCGTCTGCAGGCTGGAGAGCAAGGACAGTCAGTCCGAGTTCCAAAACGGAAGAACTTGAGTCCAAGGGCAGGAAGCATCCAGCACGGGAGAAAGATGTAGGCTGGGAGGCTAGGCCAGTCTCTCTTTTCACATTTTTCTGCCTGCCTACTTTCTAGCCACGCTGGCAGCTGGTAAGATTGTGCCCACCAGATTAAGGGTGGGTCTGTCTTTCCCAGCCCACTGACTCAAATGTTCATTTCTTTTGGCTCACCCTCACAGACACACCCAAGATCAATACTTTGGATCCTTCAATCCAATCAAGTTGACACTCAGTATTAACCATCGCAGTAGGTATCATATGCATTTATATTAGGCTCTTCAGTGCCAATCACAGCGCCTGGCCCAGACTGACTACTTATTAAATGTCAACCAATTGAACGAAGGGTTAAAAATTGAATAAAAGGCTTTTAATTAACTGTATTATTAAGCCAAAAGATGAAGGCAGTAAATGATAGAAGGGGAAAAATAAAGAGTTCCAGAATAGAAATGAAAATGGTTACTTCTGTGCCTGACCCTAGATAGGGAAGTTATTCCTGTGCCTGTTTTATGTACTAAGTTAAAAAGCTGAACAAAATTGTCTCTAATGTCATTTCCATTTCTAAAAGTATTTTTTTAAACAACGAAATGGTCACAATCCTATGTATAAATATTCATACAGAGGCCAGGCACAGTACTTCCTGCCTGTAATCCTAGCACTTTGAGAGGTCAAGGCAGGCGGACCACTTGAGCTCAGGAGTTCAAGACCAGCCTGGGCAACATGGCAAAACCCCATCTCTACCAAAAATACAAAAAATTAGATGAGCGTGGTGGTGTGTGACTATGGCCGCAGCTACTTGGGAGGCTGAGGTGGGAGGATCGCTTGAGCCCCAGAGGCGGAGGTTGCAGTGAGCCGAGATCTCGCTACTGCACTCCACCCTGAATGACAGAGTGAGACCCCCACTTCAAAAAAACAAAAGAAGAAAAAAAGATTCACATAGACTAAACATCACTTAACCAATGTTTACTGAACTCACCAGATAATCAAAGTTTTCTCTCCCCTCTGAAAAACATACCGTCTGAGCAAAGGCTCTCAAACTTGGGTGGGCCTTGGAATTAACTGAAGCATTTGTTAAAACACAGATTGCCATCCTCTCCTACTACCCAAGAGTTCACAATTCAGTATGTCTGCAGTGAGACCCCAGAATTTACAGTCCTAACAAGCTCCCAGGTGACACTAATGCTGCTGACCCAAAGACCTACTTTAGAGAACCACTATTCCACGGTACGCACCCGCTCACCTCTTTTCCTATCACCGAGCTGTCCGATTAACAAAGGTCAGGTTCCCAAACCTGTATACTCCAGTTGAAATTGTTTACTGTACTTACACTAGCTAATTATCACGTAAATGTACAAAAGGGATTCATTTTCAAGTTACCTGCTGAATTCGATGTGAAAATTCTGTGAAATATTGGGAGACAGTCATAAAAATCTTGGATTTTGTATTCAAAGTTCCTCCCAAGTATCTTTAATTCTTCAGTCCCACTAAAAGTAAAAATAGTAGGTGATGAACTGCATGGTGTTAAACATACCAAGGGCACAATGGACATGAGGAAATCTGGGAGTGATAGACATGTTCATCTTCTTGGTTGCGATGATCTTTTCTTGGATGCGTGTATGTGGGATAAAATATATTACTTTAAATGCAACAAAAGTTGGATGGATATTACAAAACCATGTATAATGAAATATTAACAGAATCTAAGTGGTGAGAATATGGCATTTCATTGTACCATTCTTTTAACTCTTCTGTATTTTAGAAAACTGTCAGAAGATATTCGGGAAAAATTAGTTTATAACCTTTGACCAAAAAAAATCTGCTTATAAGATAGTAGTTATTATGTGACTCCATTTTTTGCTTATGTATGTTTGTGTGTGTGTTTACAGAAGTATATGTATGTATATGGGCATATCATTATGTATGTTGCATATTCATCTGTGCCCTCTTCACCAGATCTGTCCTTCCAATTCACTTAAAAATACTGTGTCTTTCCTATCCCCAAACAATACAAAACAAATAAAAAAGAAACCCCCTCAAATTCTCATCCCTCTCTTCAGCTACTACTAGGTCACTTTTATTCCCTTTCAAAGCCATTTATTAAAGAGATAAATACACGTTCTGTGTCCATGTCTTCACCTACTCCGTTATGGTTTGTGTCTGAAAGCTCCAGCAAAATGGCTCTTGTTCAGCATACCAATGATTTCTACGTCACTAGAACAAATGGACATTTTTCAATTCTCATCCTCTGTAGAATGCAAAATATTAAATTCACCTACTTTTAAATTTGAAATGAGGGAAGGAAACTTTATTTGGTATGTAAAACAAGCTTAAAAAAAAGACTTCAATTTCATATCATGGCCAAATTAGAATATGAAAAGGGGGAAACTTAAGGGATGAAATCAAGAAAAAGGAAAAAAAAAGAAGAAAAGAAGATAAAACTATAGCTCAAAGAGTAAATGTCAATGGCCTATTTTCATTACCAATTAATTTTACTACATTTTGAAATCTTAGTTAGCACAGTAATCATTCACATTTCTTCAACTGGCTTAGTCATATCTAAAAAACTTTATCTATCTATAGAAGCTCTATCTTAAATGGGTCTTTCAAACCACCTATCTATGTAGAAATTATTCCCTGAGTTATAACAACAATAACCAGAGAACTAGGTCCCTAAGCATCAGACAAATCCGGCTGAGTATCAAAATTAGTACAGAAACCACTTCCTAATCTTCAGATGGGCTCCCTCAAAGACTTGCACAGCACACCGACAGCATGTACCACGGCATCTCCAAGTCCTTCAATGATTACAGTGTGTCAGGTGACACAAAATTCTGCAGTAAAATCAGCTCCTTTAAATACACTCCTATGAACTGCAAAATAAATTTCTTTGTAACATGGGCCTCAGAGATGAAAGACAGCCTTCAAATTTGAGACTAAAATGTGCACAAGAATTTGAATTCGAATTGTATTTAAGTTGCAGGATGGTGGTTCCGAAACAGATCACTTTTTGTATGTAGTACCCTCATGTTTCTTTCTTTTCTTTTTTTTTTTTTTTTTTTTAGACAGAGTCTCGCTCTTTTGCCAGGCTGGAGTGCAGTGGCACAATCTTGGCTCACTACAACCTCTGCCTCCCAGGTTCAAGTGATTCTCCTGCCTTGGCCTCCCAAGTAGCTGGGATTACAGGCGTGCGCCACCACGCTGGCTAATTTTTGTATTTTTAGTAGAGATGGGGTTTCACCATGTTGGCCAGGATGGTCTCAATCTCTTGACCTTGTGATCTGCCGGCCTCGGCCTCCCAAAGTGCTGGGATTATAGGCGTGAGCCACCAAACCCAGTCTCATGTTTCTTATTTTGAAGTTGAACATGCATTGGCTAATCAAAGAATTGTGGTAACAAACATTCTACCACAGGCAAAAACAGTAAAAGTGTATGTGAAAATAGTTACAGCAGGGCTTTAATTAATTAATTAATTTTCCTCTAGTACTCATCTGTAACCTTGGTCACAGATGCTGTTACTGAAATACCACGGGTTCGGTCTAAGACCTGCTACTCACCATACAGACAGCCAATCACTGAGACAACACATAATGCCAACAAAAAACGCTTTAATCAGGCTCTGTAGCCAAGGATCAGTCTCAAATCCACATCCCTGACCAAAATTAGGAGTTTTTACAGCAGGGAACAAACATAACAATGTATGGGAAAACACGAACTTGGGAGGGCTAAGGAAGTAATCTGATGAATGAGAGGCCTGGTGTCTCACTGTCTGGACTCTATGATCTCGTGAGTTTCAGTTCTTTGATACTGTTTGAGAGGCCTGGGGGTCCTTTCCTGAAGAACGAACTCAGATGAAACAAATATAAGTTTAAAGCTTTAGGACCAGAAGGGTCAATTTCTATGTTTATCCAAAAACAAACAAACAAACAAAAAAACAAAACTGTCTGTGGGACTGTTGGGTCAGTTTCAATAGCAGTTTCTTGAAGGTTCCTTTCTTTATTCTTGCTGTCTATCCTCCACCTACAGGCCGGCGTGCTAAATGATTGTGGAATAAATGAAAAGCAAATTCATTTATTCCACAAACAATCATTTAGGACATCCAATGTGCAGGTCTAAACTATCCCAGACTTGAAGGAACATAGAGTAGGGTTAATGGTAATACGATTATTGAAAGACTTTATTTTAGCCTAGCTTTTCACACCAGACCTTTACACACAGTAGCATTATTTGGCTATTTTTTTTCTTTTATTTTTCCTTATTCCATCATTGGTGTCTGAAATTTGGCTATTTATAAAGGTTAAATTTAGTTTTTCACTTACCTTTGAGTTCCAATAACTAATGGACGTAATATGAAGAAGAAAATAGGTTAAACTCAATAAGAAAGGAAGCAGCATAACTTAATCACAAACTAGGCACACACTCCTGAAAATCTGAAGTGATTGTTTAGTATAAAATCTAGATTTAGGCCAGGCGCAGTGGCTCACACCTGTAATTCCAGCACTTTGGGAGGCTGAGGCAGGTGGATCACGAGGTCAGGAGATCGAGACCATCCTGACTAACACAGTGAAACCCTGCCTCTACTAAAAATACAAAAAATTAGCCGGGCATGGTGGCGGGCACCTGTAGTCCCAGCTACTGGGGAGGCTGAGGCAGGAGAATGGCGCGAACCCAGAAGGCGGAGCTTGCAGTGAGCCCAGATCACGCCACTGCACTCCAGTCTGGGCGATAGGGCAAGACTCCGTATCCAAAAAAAAAAATCTAGATTCAAAACTCTGTTCTTTTTGGATCACAAACCTCTTTGAAAATCTAACGAAAGCTAAAGACCCTGTAGTAGGCAGCTTCTGACAGGACTTCCAATAATACCCACCTCTTTGTATTCCCAGTTCTGTTTAATCTCCTTCCCTTGAGTTCTGGCTGGACCTAGCAACTTGCTTGTAATGAAGAGAATATGACAAAAGTGAGAGATGTCTCTTCCGTTATTACATCACCAAAGACGATGACTTCTGTCTTACTAGTGCTATCTCTTGCCCTCCAACTTGCTCTCCTTTTTTGAAGCAAGCTACCTTGTGTGAGATGCTCCATGAAGAGACCCATGTGGCAAGGAAGCAAAGGAGGCCTCCAGCCAATAGCTCACAAGAAACTGAGGCCAAGAACCCAACAAGGAACTGAATCCTGCCAACAAACAGGTGGGCTAGGAAGTGAATCTTCCTCAGTCACCTTGAGATGACTGCAGCCCTGTGACAGGCAAAGCTGGAGGACCAGGCTAGGCAGCAGCTGGATTCCCGACCCACAGAAACTGTGAGACAATACATGAATATTGTTTTAAGCTGTTAAATGTTGGCATAATTTGTTATACAGAAACAGGTAACTACAACAAATCGCCTCTTTAGGAACGTGTGTGTGTGTACAAATTCTAGTATACATTTTAGGGAATTTGGAAGTCTCTCTAAAGTTCGCAAACAGAACCCCTAGTGACCCAAGGATTCCAGATTAAGAAACTTCTAACATGATAAACTTCAAACAATACGCACAAAAGGCCTATAGGAACAATTTAACCATGCTAAGAGGCATAACAAACATTAGAATGCTTTTCTTCCATAAAGTATTAAGAAAGTTAAATGACTTCCAATATACTGATATCTTAGTACCAGTATTATCAAAGGTAAAATCAAACCAAGTGGTACCAAAACATTATTTTTGAATACAGTATTTCATAGGTACTGAAGAATGGTAAAATAACTGAGACTCTGTCCTCAACTTTGAGGACTTCACTATCTAGTTGGTGAGACAAACACAAACATACACACGCACACACAAAATAGCTACCATAACAGCAGTAAAAATAGAGATTTACAGATAGTATCCGCTCATGTACACAGTAAAGTGACTTTACTGAATTTTAATTATAACATAATTAAAATAAATACCTGTACTGTTTTCCCAAGTCCCATGTCATCACCAAGAATGCACCCTCTTCCATGGATGTAATGTCCATAAAGAAACTGGGCTCCTTCTCTTTGGTAGTCTCTCAAATACCTATTGACGGTATAAGGAATAGAGTCTCCATCGTCAGATAATTTAAAAGCAACAGAAGATGATGGAAATTTTCGGTTTGGGAAATAAGGTTTTTCCAAATCTTCATCATCAAATATAAGATTCCTAGGGCAATCTTTAACAAATTTTACTTCTTGAAGCTGTTTAAGAGGTATTTTCCTTTCTTGAAAATCTGAACATAAGACAACTGCAAATGACTTGCCATTTTCATCCACTGTGACAGATTTTATGCTTGCTTCACGAAGTTTTCCATTATCTGGAGAAGGGGCAAGACATCTTTCTCCTGGATGCCATATGTCTGCAATAATAAAGAAAATAAAGTTTCCAAAGCTAGCTTATAAAGTAACACCTCATTTATCCACAGCTATGAGAAAAAATACATACCTCACATAAATGCCTTTTCCAAAAAACTGGAACAAGATAAATTATAACATGTATAGATGTTTTTCTAAAATATATTTTCAGATATTCTCCTATAATAAACAGAATAAAGGGTACATACTTTATTTCCAGTGGCTCCTATCCTGGCTGTGTGTCATCATCTTCCCTGGAGTTTAAAAATGTACATTCTTAGACACCACCTCTGGTGATTCTTACTCAGTAGATGGGGGTCATGGGCATCTGGTTTTACTGTTTTGTTTCGTTGTTATCGTTGAATTCAAAAGATAATTCTGACACACAGCCAGGGTTGAGAACCACCGACTAAAATATTCTTGCTGACTCATGAACATATATATACATATATTTCATGATATGGTAGAGTAATCGTGAATAGGATTTGGTAATGAGTAAACTAAAATCCTCTGGGCAGCAATGTTTTGTGGTTCATCTGTCCGCTTTTTTATAGTTATTCCATTGCCTTTCTCTAGAAACAGCTGTTTCTTTTCACTGCAATACTGCTGCTTCTAAACCTTTACTTTAACCACTGCTTGTATACAGCTAACCACAGGAACCTCCCATTCCACTACAGTGATGTCACAGCTTTTTCTCTTCTGGGTTTTGAATAATTATTTGAAGAGATGAATTCTAAGATCTCTTTTTGCTAAGAGTATTACCTCTCTCTCCATGAACTTATTCTGAGATTAACTGTACAGCTATCTATTTTATTTTCTCAGAAAATATACCACTATGAATGAGGAGGAGGTCTATAGAGTATACTACCGATACAATTAAAAAGTATCAAAAAAAACTAAGTAAAAATAATTTTCCAAATGGAATCTTATGGCAAGAATCCAAAAATAATTCTATGGCCACATATATAAGAATACTAGGAATTATTTTTCTTATACATTTCTCACTGAGATCAGATAACCACTGGCAGTTTCCTGGGGTCTTCCTGATGACCTCGAGTTAGATTTTTATAACACTCAAGATTACAACATGACATGTTTATACTATCTAAAGCAAGAATAGTTCATTATGTTCCTCATCCATCAGCTGTTCTTCAAAAGTAAAGCCACTAACTTTGATGAGGTTATTTTACCATAACAATAATGAGTACACAGGGAAAAACGTTCTCTCCCACTCTAATCTCTGGACCCAAACTGTTAACAACTGTTACACCATTCTAAAAGAGTGTTTTAATGTCAAACTAAAGCCTTGATCCACTGTACAAGTAAAACAACATATAGGTCAACGGGCCCTATTTTCATAACAGTACTATTTGCACCTTAAAACCTAAAGCAACCCTTATACAATTCTTAACCCATTACTTACTTTTCCCATTATGTGTTTGCCTACCCTATCATTTTTTAAGACTCATTTTATTATCGATTATTCAACACACGTGATTTAAGCACAAATTATTCACCAAATATTATACCACATAATGGGTATAAAATGAAGAAAACTAATGTCAAAAATGATGGTGACTAATAGTTTTCCTGCATCTCATTAATTGGCATCATCATCTAACCAACTTTTCAAGGTAGAAAACCATTAGTTAGCCCTTAAACCTCATTTAATATTACTCCTTACATCCAGTCTGTCAGAATGGCCTGGTTTTACTTCAAAAATGAATCACTCTCCTCCATGCCACCATCTCACTAAAGCAAAGGCTGGCAAACATTTTCTGTAGAGTCAGTTATTAGCTATTCGTTACTTTAGATTTTGTAGGCCATACATTCTCTTGCCCTTGTAATGCAAAAGCAACCAGACAATACATAAACAAATGGGCAGAGCTGCATTCCAATAAAACTTTATTTACAAAAAGAAATGTCAGACCAGTCTTAGCTCACAGACAGTAGTTTGCTGACCTCTGTCTTAAAGCATGCCACCATCAGCTCTCCCTAAATTAAGCCTAACCAGGCTCTCTGCTCCCAGTCCACCTATTTAGAGTAGGGTACCCCATTATTCTCTATCTCATCATTTTATTGCCTCTGTAGCACTTACCATAACATTTAATTATCATGTCCACTTGTTTTTGTCTTTTTCTTCCACTAGAGAGTAATTTCCTTCCCAAGAAAAAGTTTATACTGTTATAGATTTTATGCCCAGGACCAACACAGAGTCACACAGCAGACATTCAACGACCACGTGAATTTATTACACATTCTTTTTCTTTTTTCTTTTAGACAAGAGTCTCTCTGTCGCCCAGTGCGGAGTGTCATGGCACAATCATAGTTCACTGTAAACTCCAACTCCTGAGCTCAGCCATCCTCCCGCCTCAGCCTCCTGAGTAGCTGGGACTACAGGTGTGCACCAACATGCCTGGCTAAAATTTTTATTTTTAGTACAGACAGGGTTTCGTTTACGTTGCCCAGGCTGGACTTAAAACTATCCTCCAGGCTCAGCTTCCCCAAAGTACTGGGATTACAGGTGTGAGCCACTGCGCCTGGCCTATTACAAATTATCGATCTCACAGATCCTTGGTATCTTGCGAGAGAGAAAACTAAAAAGTACATAAACATATACATAACTGTAAAAAGTGCATTGGAAGAAAAATGCTATGAGAAGGGAGTATTGAGAAATGTAATTTAAAAGGGAAAGGGGTCTAAGAACTGTATTTCAGATAAGTGTACAGCAAGTGCAAAAAAAAAAAAAAAAAAAAACCTTAAGGGAATCACACAACTTATTGGAGTATTTTTGGTTTCTGAGTTTGGGTAATTTCTAGAATGAAAAAAATTCAGCTAAGTTTGAGTTAGAAATGGAATCTCTCAATATCCAAACTACAGAACAACTGCTTAAATTGTGAGGATTTCCTGTTGGATTTAACAGGGTTAAGTCTCCTATAATTTAATGAGTCAAAATCATTTGTTTTGGTTTAAACTAATTATCAATTCAACTCATTCTGGTGATGGGGTCTCTCTCTCCCTCTTTCACTCCAATGGCCTCCTCGCTATTCCTCAAGCATGTTCCCACCTCAGGGCCCCGGAGCTTTCTGCTCCTTCCACCAATAAATACCAGAGTGACTAGATCTATAAGAAGGAATGAACGTCCCAGTCACCATAATCTCCACTTGGGAGCTTCATCTATTTATTTTTAGCTGCCAGTCTCCTATAGGTATTTATATGTGTGGCCCCTGAATTACAGCGTCATCAATTCCTAGACCTCAGAATTCAGGCTTGTAACTTGCCCTCTCTGAGCTTTAGCTCTGAATTCCTCTAGTTAATGAGATTGATATCTTCCTCAAAAGAAAGCAAGTAGTTAAACAATCAGCATATTGCTGGGCTCAGGAAAATCACTCAATGCCTGGTAGCTTTTGTTATACAGCACAATTATTAATGAAAGCTATTCATTTGGGTGCCAGAAGGCATCCCAGATGACTTGTGGTAGATTATCACACCTTCTTTAAACCACCTATTTAAGGCAGGATATAATGCCCTGACTCAATAGGCAATAAACCTCCACTGAATTAAATATCTCAACCTTCATTTACCTACTTACAACAAACTTCTGCCATTCACTAACAACTGGGCATACAACGATAAAGAATGAAAATGACGTTTACTGAGTGCTTAATATGGGCCAGACGCGGGGTCACATAAATGCTTTGTGTATTGTCCACGTCATTTAAAAATCACAAGAACCTAGTAATGAACCCAGTTTTACAAATGAGGAACCTGCCCAAAGTTGCTCAGCAAGTAACTGTCAGAGGCAGCACTAGATCCCAGGGGCTGACCCCCGAGTCCAGGTTCTCAACACTGAATCGGAGATTTGGTCCCAGGCCTGCAGGGGGTTCACAATCTGCAGCTGTCACTGAAGACGATCTACAGGGCAAACCCCAACCCGAAGGGCACCGGCGAGAACTGGTCCAACGCGACGCAGCAGACAGGCCTCTGGGTAAGGGGCGAGCGCGGAGCTGGTACCTTTGCCCGCGGTTTCCGCGCAGGGCTGTGGCGCCGAGGGATCCATCCGGCCAGGGGGAGGGGCCGAGCCCGGCTGCACGTAACACCCGGAAGGCGGAGGACAGCGAGGTGGCTGGCCGGTGGGCCAATGGCGGCCAACGCCACTTCCGGTCGCCCTCCGAGCATCGCTCTCCGGCAACCCGAAGCCGCGGGAAGGAGGAGGGGGATCCCAGCTAAGGCAGCGACTAAGGGGACCCGAGGAGAACGGGAGGGCGACGTCCGGAGCGGCGGCAGAGCCACGGGACGCTGTGTGAGGCTGGCAAGGCGGCGTTCACCTAGTTCTTTCGGGCTCCGCCGCCGCCGGTGGAGAACACGAGGCCAGCATTGCGACCCCCAAATCTCCTCCTCAGGATCTGACCTCAGTCTCCTAACCCCGCAACTTCCATCCCGGCCTTGGAAAATCCCGCGAGAACGGGCTGCCGAATTGTCACTGGGATCTCGCGAGAACGCAATCTTCCTTTCCGTGGGCGGAGCCATCTTCCCGATGTCTCGCCCGTAGGAGGCCTGCAGCAGGAAGGGCCGCGGGAGTTGCGAGTGTCGCGAGGTTTGAGGTCGCTGGGTGGGCCGGGCGCTGAGCGACGCTGGTCACAACTGGGGGGCTTGGGAAGGCAGTGGCTGTGAAGGGCGCCTGAGGCGGTGGAGGCCTGGCAGAGGGCGTCCCGGCGGTCGCGGCTCTCGGCTTCTCGGTGGAGCTTGGTTCGTCCGTGGTGGTGCCGCACCCCAGGAACTTCCAGGAGCCAGTCCCTCCTTGGAGAGCTCCCCGGGACACCCACAGGTGCCAAGTGAAACTAGCGCGTTTTCTTGGATCCTGCACTTTGTAGTGAATCATAAATACTTTAAATACAAAGCCAACAACGTTTGCTGGGAATAAACGTAAAAATACTGTTAAAGTGTAAAGTTTTCCTCCGTCCCTCTGACGTTTCTGGCGGGTCGCTGAACGCGGGAGAATCAGCCGTCTGCCCTGAGCCCGGAGCATCTGAGGCAGCCGCGCCCACCCGCGAGGTGCATGAGGTACACGGCCCCTGACGCTCCCAGGCAGCGCAGACAGACGGATCCTTAGTGGCTCCCGCGCTTGTTACCATTTGCATACTCTAAGGTATTTCATGGATTGAGTGAAATACCTGACGGGGCCTGTATCCGTTCCCTATTGCCGCAATAACCAGTGACCACAAACTTTGTAGCTTGAAACAGCACAAATGCATCATCTTGCATTTATTGTCTCGCGGTTCTGTAGGTCAGAAGTACTACTGGGTGTCACCCTAGCTGCACTCCTTTCTGGAGACTCCACAGGACCATCCTTAGCTTGCCTTCGCCAGCTTCTGTCAACATTTCGTTGCCTTTGGCCCCTTCCTGCATCTTCAAAGCCAGTGATGTGCCATCTCCGACCCTTCCGTCCTCAAGTCTACCGCTGATGGCAGCTGGAAAAGATTCTGAGGGCTCACCTGAGCAATCCAGGATCATCTTCCCATTTCCAGGCCTCTGCCCTTGATCACATCAGCGGAATCCTTTTGCCATGTAAGCTAATATATTCACGAATTCCAGAGATTAGGAAATAAACATCTTTGGGGGATCATTATTCTGCCTACAGTAGTGTCTTAAGAAAACAATATGGCTGTTTGCTCTGCAAATAGATCTCAATTCTTTGGCAGATACTAAAAACCAGTAGTATGTGTTCATAAAATGCTTCATTTAAAATATAACTTGTTTGCTTACCA
>NW_012101599.1:1284268-1286996 GCF_000951045.1 Mandrillus leucophaeus
TGCACCACTGCACTCCAATCTGGCGACACAGCAAAAAACACTACTGATTATAATTGTAATTCTTGATTCTAACATACACCCTGATATTGGAAATCTTAAAATCTAGAAAAATCTGTTTCTTGTTATTGATGGATTGTATCTCTTTTCACATTGTCTCTAAAATCAAAATGCAAATTGACATTTTAATCAAGCTTATTTTTTTCCCCTACAACTACCAGGGAAGAAGTTTGATTTTTTTTCCCTCTCTGAAATGACTAGTTGTGTAATTTTGTCTTATTTTTCCAGAGGTCCATTGAGTTAAGATGTAGCTCTTGACAGAGCTGACCTCTAATTAGAAGGGATAAGCAAATTCAGAAATAAATTTTGGTTTAAATGGAAGGTATCATCTGGTTGAAGGAATACCCTTGTGACTAACGAAAGAGGAGGATACCTCATTTTCTGAGTGTTTATTATTTAACCTCATTGCTGTACTTACAATGTATACTGAAGCAGAAATAATCATGACATGAAAATATGTCCTAGTGAACTAGTTGCCTCATAAAACTAGATATCCTCAAATATTCCTTCCCCCACCTAACAGTAGCTTTTGTCTCTGCATTGACATCCTTGTGTAGGTGCTGATATTGTGAACATCTACCACTGTCAGTCCAGTCACTTCAAAGTTAAATTGAATATCTTGTAAAATATTACGGAATTCCTGTAGTTAATATGTGTGATGTTAGATAAATCACATAAATGAACTGAATCACATACAAAACTTTTGGCAAAGGAGGATCTAGCAAAAATTAAGCCAATTATAACTACAGAAGAGAAAAAAATAACACAGATGGTGATAACACAGCCATTTCAAAAGAGGCTCATGGAAGGAAGGTTAAACCCACCAGTAATTTGCCAAAAAATAGTCTCTCTTTATCTTCATACTACAAGAGTCAAATACATATCTGTATGTGGTTGACAGATCTCCAGAATTGTGAGTTAATGTAGCAAAAGGGCTCCAGGAAAAATAGATGTGAAACTCTTAAGACAACGCGAGAAATTAAGTCTTTGAGTTTCAGTTAGATGATTTTAGGTTGCAGCATTTCTCCATTCATACATTGTTCCAGCCAATGGAAAAAAAAAGAAGAAGGAAGCAAAGATGAGTGAAGGCAAGAGAAAGAAGATAAAATAGATCTGTCCTTCCTTGCCACAAATAACCTAAATCTTAAAGTTTAAAACTCAACGTTGCACAACAATGTGAACATACTTAACACTATTGAACCATACACTTAAAAATGGTTAAGAAGGTACATTTTATATAATGTGTTCTTTCTTACCACAATTATAAAGCAAAACACAGCAAAAAAGCTCTGGCCAAAGAAAGAAAAATTTGAGGCTTGAACGAGGTGTAGTGAAAGATATATAGAGTAAGTGTTAGAATATTCAGCAACACCATTTTTACTTCATAGACTCAATAGACTCAAATAATAGAACATTTGATACCTCATGTCAGATAAGTATAAAAATCCTGCAACAAAACACCAAGAACTACTGGTTGAAATATGTTTATAAAAACTCTCAAGATGTAAAAGCCAGTGCTTATACACTGTTGATGGGAATGTAAATTAGTACAACCTCTATGGAAAACAGTATGGAGATTTCTCAAAGAACTAAAAATAGAATTACCATTTGATGCAGGAATCCCACTACTGAGTATCTATCCAAAGGAAAGTAAATCATTATATTGAAAAGACACCCACACTTGTATGTTATCACAGTGAAGTTCACAATAACAACATCATGGAATCGATCTAAGTGTCTATCAAGAGGTGACTGGATAAAGAAAATGTAGTATATAAACACCATGGAATATAATGCGGCCATAAAAACAAAGGATTAAACCATGTCTTTTGCAGCCACATGGATGGAGCTGGGCGCCATTATTCTAAGTGAAGTGACTCAGAAACAGAAAATCAAATACCACGTGTTCTCACTTAAAAATGGGAACTAACTAATAGGTACATATGGACATGCAGAAGGAAATAATAGACACAGAGGACTCCAAAAGTGGGTAGGATGGGAGAGAGGTGAGGGTTGAAAAATTATCTATTGGGAACAGTGTTCACTTTTTGAGTGATGGGTACAGTGGAAGCGCAAACCTCACCATTATGCAATATATCCATGTAACAAACCTGTACTGTACCCTCTGAATCTATAAACATTTTAAAAATAAAAAATAAATCTCAAAATACATAGCTGAGCTTTCAAGAAGTATGTGAAATACTCATAGACCAAAAAGAAGGAAGGAACTGAAAACTAGTTTATTAAGATGGCACTTATACCACTCCTTTCCTGGACACATTTGTCTGGCTCAGTTACAAAAAGGTCTGGATTTTAACAGGCTTCTGGGAGCAGAAGACATAGTCTTAAGCTTCCACAACGTCCCACATTGAAACGGAGCCTCTCATTTGAAATCAGCTTGCAAGGTGAGCTAGAAGAAAAAAGTCTGGACAGCAGAAGAGGAGGAGGATGAAGAAGGATTTGTCTGTCTTGGCATGGGACTTTTGAAGGGGTATTGTTAATTCCGTCTGAAATGTTGAAACCACAGCTATGCCCTCAAATTTAGGATTTGAATATATACAGTCTGCATTACCTAGGAAACCCCAAGCCAAGATAGTAGCGTAATGTAGTGCCCGGTTAATTGCATCTAGGTTGCTAGAAAGAAGCACGCACATCCTTTCTAGAGGGAAAC
>NW_012101599.1:1288186-1290489 GCF_000951045.1 Mandrillus leucophaeus
AAGAAGGAAGCAAAGATGAGTGAAGGCAAGAGAAAGAAGATAAAATAGATCTGTCCTTCCTTGCCACAAATAACCTAAATCTTAAAGTTTAAAACTCAACGTTGCACAACAATGTGAACATACTTAACACTATTGAACCATACACTTAAAAATGGTTAAGAAGGTATATTTTATATAATGTGTTCTTTCTTACCACAATTATAAAGCAAAACACAGCAAAAAAGCTCTGGCCAAAGAAAGAAAAATTTGAGGCTTGAACGAGGTGTAGTGAAAGATATATAGAGTAAGTGTTAGAATATTCAGCAACACCATTTTTACTTCATAGACTCAATAGACTCAAATAATAGAACATTTGATACCTCATGTCAGATAAGTATAAAAATCTTGCAACAAAACACCAAGAACTACTGGTTGAAATATGTTTATAAAAACTCTCAAGATGTAAAAGCCAGTGCTTATACACTGTTGATGGGAATGTAAATTAGTACAACCTCTATGGAAAACAGTATGGAGATTTCTCAAAGAACTAAAAATAGAATTACCATTTGATGCAGGAATCCCACTACTGAGTATCTATCCAAAGGAAAGTAAATCATTATATTGAAAAGACACCCACACTTGTATGTTATCACAGTGAAGTTCACAATAACAACATCATGGAATCGATCTAAGTGTCTATCAAGAGGTGACTGGATAAAGAAAATGTAGTATATAAACACCATGGAATATAATGCGGCCATAAAAACAAAGGATTAAACCATGTCTTTTGCAGCCACATGGATGGAGCTGGGCGCCATTATTCTAAGTGAAGTGACTCAGAAACAGAAAATCAAATACCACGTGTTCTCACTTAAAAATGGGAACTAACTAATAGGTACATATGGACATGCAGAAGGAAATAATAGACACAGAGGACTCCAAAAGTGGGTAGGATGGGAGAGAGGTGAGGGTTGAAAAATTATCTATTGGGAACAGTGTTCACTTTTTGAGTGATGGGTACAGTGGAAGCGCAAACCTCACCATTATGCAATATATCCATGTAACAAACCTGTACTGTACCCTCTGAATCTATAAACATTTTAAAAATAAAAAATAAATCTCAAAATACATAGCTGAGCTTTCAAGAAGTATGTGAAATACTCATAGACCAAAAAGAAGGAAGGAACTGAAAACTAGTTTATTAAGATGGCACTTATACCACTCCTTTCCTGGACACATTTGTCTGGCTCAGTTACAAAAAGGTCTGGATTTTAACAGTCTTCTGAGAGCAGAAGACATAGTCTTAAGCTCCCACAACGTCCCACATTGAAACGGAGCCTCTCATTTGAAATCAGCTTGCAAGGTGAGCTAGAAGAAAAAAGTCTGGACAGCAGAAGAGGAGGAGGATGAAGAAGGATTTGTCTGTCTTGGCATGGGACTTTTGAAGGGGTATTGTTAATTCCGTCTGAAATGTTGAAACCACAGCTATGCCCTCAAATTTAGGATTTGAATATATACAGTCTGCATTACCTAGGAAACCCCAAGCCAAGATAGTAGCGTAATGTAGTGCCCGGTTAATTGCATCTAGGTTGCTAGAAAGAAGCACGCACATCCTTTCTAGAGGGAAACGTTAAAACAAGGACTCCTCGGAATTTCTGGAGATAAAGTCCCATCTAACAATTCACAACCCTAAAGCTGCAAAACATACACAGAAACAAGCCATCATGAACAAGGGCCAGGAGAGAAAACAAACAACAGAAATAGAGCCCTAGAAATTTTAGCTAATCGAAGTAATCGATAGAAGGGGGTTTATAAAGTGTGGTTAAAATACATGTTGATTTTTTAAAAACTGAACTGAAAACTTAAGAAAGGAAACAAGGCATTGTTAAAACAGATTTTTTAAAAAGAACCAGAACTTCTTAAAATAAAATTGATTATTGAGATGGAAAACTCAATGGTAACTTAAAGAGCAAATTCAACATACCCTACTAGAGAATTTGTGAACTGAAAGATCTAAATAAACAATCCAAAATGCAGGACAAAAAGGCCAAGTAGAAAACATAAGAGAAAAGTCGAAAGAAATGGAGGCTAGGAGGCAAAAAATGAAAGAGTTGGGGTAGCTCAAAATAGTAATATACAAAACAAGCTTTAATGCAAAAAGCTTTAGGGACAAATAAATTAACTACATAAATGATAAATGGCTTTTTTTTTCTTTTTGGATATGGAGTCTTGCTCTGTTGCCCAGGCTGGAGTGCAGTGGTGCAATCTCAGCTTACTGCACCCTCCCCTGCCTCAGCCTCCCGAGTAGCTGGTACTACAGGCGC
>NW_012101599.1:1291328-1293406 GCF_000951045.1 Mandrillus leucophaeus
GATGAAGACTAGAAAGTAAATATGCAACAGACCCCAAAAATGGAATGTGTTTAGACGGTTTCAGCTGGTCCTAAGATGACAAAGCCCACATTTTCTTGTAAGGTAATATTCCATGTAAGATTACCAAAGGAAGTCATTAACACAGATTTTACTATCCTAATTCCTCGCCTACATGTGGAATATAAAAGGATTGGCAATGGGAGATTAGAGGAAGAGAAGATGTTTTTGACACAGCTATTGCAGTGCCACGTCTCTCCTCCAGATAAACAAAAGGGGCTTCAGAGGGATCACCTGGAAATTTTGGTATGCATTCCCTAGAATTTGTGGGATATGGTGAACTATTTGACTCAAACTTTAGATATCTGAAGGGGAGGTACTATGGATGGCTAACTGCTCTGAAATTTAATAGGAAAGATTCACACTTTTGGGGCCACTTCACTCCCAGAGTTTGCTGTTAGGAAAGGATGCACATTTCCTCTGGTGTAAATGTAGGTCATAGGTAAGTGAAAGCCAGCGGAACTATCAAGATGACCCCAGGAGGAGATCTGAACAGCCGGATGTCTAACGGAAAGTAGTGACTTTGGAGAACACAGAAAAGCACCCAAGAGAGAAAGACGCCCGAGGAGAACCTCTGCAATCTCACGGCAGTGCTGGTTAAATAAGACCTTTCCTGTTCCCTTTTTTTTTTTTAGACAGAGTCTGCTCTGTCACCCAGGCTGGAGTGCAGTGGTGCCATCTCTGCTCACTGCAACCTCCGCCTTCCAGGTTCGAGCAGTTCTCCTGCTTCAGCTTACGAGCGTCTGGGACCACAGGCGAGCGCCACCACATCTGGCTAAGTTTTGTATTTTTAGTGGAGACAGGGTTTCACCATGTTGGCCAGTCTGGTCTCAAACTCCTGACCTCAAGTAATCCGCCCGCCTTGGCCTTCCAAAGTGCTGGGATTACAGGAGTGAGCCACCTCGCCTGGCCCTCGTTCCTTATTTTTATCTCTTTTTCCAAATCAACCCTAAAGAAGTTGGAAGCAGCTTAGAAAGTAGGAGAGGAAGGTGAGGCATAAATCATATAAAAGAAGCAATCACCCCCACATTTTCCCCTGCCAACCACTTGCCTGTACCAAGTGTGAGTTCTGAAAGGAGAAGTCTTTAGGGTTGAACAAGTGTTGAAGTCTTAATTTTTTTTTCATTACATGGACTTTACCAAACGGACTTTTTGTTTGTCTCTTTTTAGTGGCTAGAAGTGACCCCAGGATTTTTTTTATTATCGAGAGACTAGAAGAATCATGAGACTTTTCCTAGTCGCCTTTCAAGAATATGAAGAAAAAAATGATTCTCAAAGTGGGTTTGAATGAGTATTGTTCAAATAAATGAACTTATATTCATATTTCATCCCCTGAGTCCTGCTGTTTCAACATCCATTAGAACTGAATAATAATACTACATATCAAAGTTTGTGGGACATTGCTAAAGTGTAAAAAATGCTTATATTGAAAAAGAAGAAAAGCTTAAAATTAATTGTCTGTGCTTCCAACTTTAAAAAAGGACAACAAACTAATCCTAAAGAAACTAGAATAAAAGGAAAAAATAAAAAACAAGTTAAAGAGTAATTAAAAAAACACAATAGAGATGATCAACAAAGCCAAAAGTTGATTCTTTGAAAAAGATTAATGAAGTAGGCAAACCACTGGTAAAATGAATCAAGAAAAGTAGAGAAAAAACTCAAACATTAGGAATGAAAAATAGGGCAATGTTGAAGAGAATTCAAATATTAGAAAAATATGGGAGTATACTAAAAATGATTTCATGCCAAAGTGTTTAAATGTACACTGCCTTTAAAAATATATTAAAAAGGGGCCAGACACTGTGGCTCACACCTGTAATCCCAGCACTTTGGGAGGCTGAGGTGGACGGATCACAAGGTCAAGAGATCAAGACCATCCTGGCTAACACGGTGAAACCCTGTCTCTACTAAAAATACAAAACATTAGCTGGGCGTGGTGGCACGTGCCTGTAGTCTCAGCTACTCAGGAGGCTGAGGCAGGAGAATCGCTTGAACTGGCAAGGAAGAGGTTGCAGTGAGCC
>NW_012101599.1:1294331-1296391 GCF_000951045.1 Mandrillus leucophaeus
CGAAACCTGCAACAAGCATGATAGTTAATGATGAAATGTTAGATGAAATGTTAGAAATGATGAAATGTTAATGACAATAGATTAAAACCATAAACACAATGATGTCTGTTATCACTACTTCTACTCATCATTGATCTTAACCATTTCAATAATAAAAGATACTATATGTAAATTATAGATATTGAGAAGGAAGACTCAAAAGCGCTACTATTCACAAACAATATTATTATTCACACAAAAAGCAAGAGAATATGCAAATAAATCTTTAGAATAAGAGAATTCAACATAGTTTGAGGATACAAGTGCAATTTATAAAAATCAACTATTTCTGTAGCTACACAAGTTAGAAAATATAATTTTTAAAATGTATTTTTACAGTAGCAACCAGTAATATATAAGAATAGCTAATAATTATCTAAAAATGTGTGCAAGTTGCTTATAGAGACAATAATAAAACCATATTGTAAACTTACATGGAAGGAGAGATATACCATGTTCATGGTATAAAAAATAATAAAGATGTCAGTTTTTCCAAAATCATTCATAGTGCAATTCCTTGCCAAATTACTGGCAGTTTTTTTCCCCTGGACCTTGACGAGAGGATTGTAAAATTTATATGCAAGTGTGAAGTGCCAAGAATGATCAAGGCAATTTTGATAAAACATCAAAAAGGAAAAGAGGAATAAATGGTGATGGAACTTTTTTTCACAGAGGAGAGAAATAGGGTTGAACTTCTTATCCTATACACAAAGTTAAATTCAAAGTAAATTAAAAGCAAAATGTAAAATGCAAAACTTTTAGAAAACTTTAAAATTAGAAAAAATGTAAAAACCAATCCAACAAGTTATTTTTACACATTCAAATTTTCCAGTCATCCCCACACAGCTGTCAAGTATCAAATGAGTGGTAAAGTACTAGAATGATAAAAGAAGTGGTATACTTATGCCACTTGTAGGACTACTTATAAAGCAGCTGCCTTCCTAGACATGCTTTTATCCTAACTCTTTAAATGAATAGGATTGTATTATATTGTTTACATGTCAAAATTTGCATGTCAATGATGCATATATGGTTATGTTCAGAGCATTCCTTTTGGCATTCTTTCGTTTTTTAATGTCAGATTTTAATTTAATGACAAATGCAAAAAATATAAACATGAAACATTTATGAGATCTGTGTTATATATGATTAACTTATTATAAAAATAATCAGCATAAAACACTAGCATGTCCATATAAGGACATGCTACTCACCTTTGTTAGCTTTAAATAAACAAAGGTAGGATGTTTAAAATGTAAACGTAAATCATAGATTAACATTGCTTTAATAAATACAACAAATGCAGACTTAATTACAATAAAATTTGAAATGCTAAAACTAATTCTTGAAAGTTAAATTACGAATTGAATAAGATTTCACATAAAATATTGACAAATAATAGTTGGACTTAATCCTTATTATCCTTCCCTCATACATATCCAAAAATGGTGTAGCATAGAGAGCTGGCTGATACAAGTTCCACAGAAAGACTTTTTCCCATCTAGAAAAATACAAAAATGTATTTTTCCAACGAATAAGCTCCAAAAATCAATTACATACTCATAATAGAATCTTACCTCCTCCACCCCGTAAAGATTCTAAAGTAATATGAATTACATTTGAAGGACATCAAGATAATCCCCCCCCAAATGTAGATTTATAATATTGTGTAAATCTGCATGGAAACATTACATATTTGAATCATATGTAAAATCATAGGGTGAAAAATTTTTTCTATTCTTACCATGGACTTCCCTAGTGGTCTTCAGATTACATGACCTATAGGATCCATTTCAAGTCTAAAATTCTATGTGATTTCTGCTGAAGATCACTTTTCTCTCTGTTATTTTAGAATGCATCACCTCATCTTTGGCAACTTTCCTTGAATTGAGTTCTGATTGCTTAAATTCTTCAAGCAAGGCAGACTTTTTCAAAAGAGAAGCTATATAGACATGGTTTAAATTTTTTAAGTTCAAATTTTAAACCATGTCTATATACTTTGTAAAGATTATTACCAAAGT
>NW_012101599.1:1296441-1298955 GCF_000951045.1 Mandrillus leucophaeus
AAAGCAGCTGCCTTCCTAGACATGCTTTTATCCTAACTCTTTAAATGAATAGGATTGTATTATATTGTTTACATGTCAAAATTTGCATGTCAATGATGCATATATGGTTATGTTCAGAGCATTCCTTTTGGCATTCTTTTGTTTTTTAATGTCAGATTTTAATTTAATGACAAATGCAAAAAATATAAACATGAAACATTTATGAGATTTGTGTTATATATGATTAACTTATTATAAAAATAATCAGCATAAAACACTAGCATGTCCATATAAGGACATGCTACTCACCTTTGTTAGCTTTAAATAAACAAAGGTAGGATGTTTAAAATGTAAACGTAAATCAATAGATTAACATTGCTTTAATAAATACAACAAATGCAGACTTAATTACAATAAAATTTGAAATGCTAAAACTAATTCTTGAAAGTTAAATTACAAATTGAATAAGATTTCACATAAAATATTGACAAATAATAGTTGGACTTAATCCTTATTATCCTTCCCTCATACATATCCAAAAATGGTGTAGCATAGAGAGCTGGCTGATACAAGTTCCACAGAAAGACTTTTTCCCATATAGAAAAATACAAAAATGTATTTTTCCAATGAATAAGCTCCAAAAATCAATTACATACTCATAATAGAATCTTACCTCCTCCACCCCGTAAAGATTCTAAAGTAATATGAATTACATTTGAAGGACATCAAGATAATCCCCCCCCCAAATGTAGATTTATAATATTGTGTAAATCTGCATGGAAACATTACATATTTGAATCATATGTAAAATCATAGGGTGAAAAATTTTTTCTATTCTTACCATGGACTTCCCTAGTGGTCTTCAGATTACATGACCTATAGGATCCATTTCAAGTCTAAAATTCTATGTGATTTCTGCTGAAGATCACTTTTCTCTCTGTTATTTTAGAATGCATCACCTCATCTTTGGCAACTTTCCTTGAATTGAATTCTGATTGCTTAAATTCTTCAAGCAAGGCAGACTTTTTCAAAAGAGAAGCTATATAGACATGGTTTAAATTTTTTAAGTTCAAATTTTAAACCATGTCTATATACTTTGTAAAGATTATTACCAAAGTTTTACTTTTCAAAAATGTTCCCAAAGTAATTGACAGCTTAGGTACCACGAAACAAGGGTAAAGAGAATTCTATGGCCATTACAAGATATGCAGACTTGAATAGTTGATTCTGAATGCAAATATAATATTATACTTCATTTATAAGGATCATTTTTATCACATTGCCCTAAATTAGAATGCAATGGCATGATCTGGGAATTGACAGTGTTTGGTTAAAAAGAAATTAACTTGAGGAATTAAGGGAAACATAAAAAGCATGTAAAAGGTAAGTGAGTTTATTTTTAAACTGGATACTATTTTTTTTTAATATAAAGCAACTCTTTCAGGGGAACTGCTCCCTCCAATTTATGCATAGATTATTTGACAGACTGGTTGAAATATCCCACACCACTTTTGCACAGTGGAAATGCAAAACCCAAAGAATTCATATTTTCAAGATTGTTAACACCTTCTCAAATTTCTATAATTCATTCAATTTCTGTAGAAAAACATGAACTTTATTTTTCTTACTATTAATTATTTATATAGCTCAGTTTCACAAATAGGTTCTCAATATCTAAACGCCTGCAATAATTTCACTGTTGAAACCATTTTCTTAAATTTTTTATACATTTCCTAGTGTTGTCACAATAAGGCCTCGTATGACTGTGAATTGTCCTTGGGCTTTTTATATTCACAACCAGAAGAGGATCTCTTTTCTTTTTCTATCAATCTTTTTAATACTTTTTTTTTTTTTTTTTTTTTGAGATGGAGTCTTGCTCTGTCTGAAGTGCAATTGCACGGGCGCGATCTTGGCTCATTGCAGCTTCTGCCTCCTGGGTTCAAGCGATTCTCCTGCCTCAGCCTCCCGAGTAGCTGGGACTGCAGGTGCCTGCCAGCACGCCCAGCTAATTTTTTGTTATTTTTAGTAGAGATGAGGTTTCACCATGTTAGCCAGGATGATCTCAATCTCCTGACCTCGTGATCCGCCCGCGTCAGCCTCCCAAAGTGCTGGGATTACAGGCATGAGCCACCACGCTGGCCCTATTACTTTTCTTAAAGAAAGATTATGTCAGTTTCTGAATCTGTGGCGCCCTGAAAATTTACATGCCTGTTAAAGGTGGACATTTGTACTGTATTTTCAGATGATAGTTAAGAAAAGCAGATGATGGGGGGAGTTTACACATGGTTGAATATCATTAGAAAATAATAAATCCACTAAGCAAAATAAGCCTAAGACCATAACAAAGATGAATTAAATGAAGAAAATCCCCATTCTGTCTTCCACTTTTGTTTGTGTTTTAACTTAGCATTCATTGATAAAAGAGGATATTCCTGAAGGAAAAAAGTTAAAATTACCACTCTTTTCTGCTTTTAAGTATTTTACTTATTATATAGTGGTACGTATCACTAGTCTACAGGAGTAAAGTACAAATTT
>NW_012101599.1:1299822-1301351 GCF_000951045.1 Mandrillus leucophaeus
ACAAAACAAAACAAAACACTGAGTTACAGTTTTTTGGGTTTTTTTTTGAGATGGAGTCTCGCTCTGTCACCAGGCTAGAGTGCAGTGGTGCAATTGGTTCACTGCAATCTCCGCCTCCCAGGGTCAAGCTAGTCTCCTGCCTCAGCCTCCCAAGTAGCTGGGACTACAGGTGTGCACCACCAATCACAGCTAATTTTTGTGTTTTTTGTAGAAATGGGGTTTCACCATGTTGGCCAGGATGGTCTTGATCTCTTGACCTCGTGATCCGCCTGCCTTGGCCTCCCAAAGTGCTGGGATTACAGGCGTTAGCTACCATGCCCAGCCTGAGTTATACTTTTTTAGTATTGCAGAAAAAAATCTTTGAAGCTAGAATCTTGCACTCATCTAGATTGGCATTTAAATATGAAAAGTGCAATGGAAATAATCTCAGCCATATAGAACCTCAGAAAGGTTGCAACAAAAAGACCCTCTTGAAAATCTTGGCTACAATAATAGTAGGAGACTTTAATACCATACTCTCAATGGTGAGTATTACAAGTAGAGAGAAAATTAATAAATAAATAAATAGCACAAGCAACACTGTAGACAATTAGACTAACAGACATATAGAGAATACTATGCCCAACAACAGCAGAATATATATATTTTCTCAACTGCACAGGGAACATTCTCCAGGGTAGACCATGTGTTAGGTCACAAAACAAGCCTGAACAAATTTAAAAATATTGAAATCATACTGTGTATCTTTCCCAATCAAAATGGAATGAAACTAGAAATCAACAGCAGAAGAAAAAAAATTCACAAGTATGTGAAAAGTAAACAACACACTCTTAAACAACTAAAGGGTCAAAGAATAAATCACAAGGGAAATTAGAAAATATCTTGAGACAAATGAAAATAAAAACAACATACTAAAACTTACAGGATGCAGTGAATGTAGTGTGAAGAAGGAAAGTTATAACTGTAAATGCTTATATTAAAAAAGAAGAAAGGTCTCAAATCAGTGCTCTAACTTTCTACCTTATGGAACTAGAAAAACAAGTACAAACTAAACCCAAGCCTAGCAAAGAGGGGGAAAAAAACAAAACAAAGATTAGAATAGAGATGGAGAATAGAAAAATAATATAGAAATCAACAAAACTGAGAGTTGGTTATTTTAAAAGCTCAAGAAATTTGACAAACTTTTAGCTAGATTGGCTAAAAAAAGAGAGATGACTCAAGTGATTGAAATAAAAATTAAAAATGCTGATTTTATAGAAATAAAAAGAATTATGACAGTATCATGAATAATTGTACACCAACAAATTAGATAACCTAGATGAAACTGACAAATTCCTAGAAACACACAACCTAACAAAACTAAATTATAAAGAAATATAAAAATCTGAGTAGACCTTTTTAATGAGTAAGGCAATTGAATTAATAATCAAAAACCTTCTAACAAAGAAAAGCCTTGGAGCAGGTGTCTTTACTGGTGAATTCTACCAAACATTCAAAGAAAGATTAATGCCAATCCTTCTCAAACTCTT
>NW_012101599.1:1301401-1302882 GCF_000951045.1 Mandrillus leucophaeus
TGTCTTCCACTTTTGTTTGTGTTTTAACTTAGCATTCATTGATAAAAGAGGATATTCCTGAAGGAAAAAAGTTAAAATTACCACTCTTTTCTGCTTTTAAGTATTTTACTTATTATATAGTGGTACGTATCACTAGTCTACAGGAGTAAAGTACAATTTTGTTGTCTATATTATTCCTTCAAAAACGTGGTTTTTCCAAGTTGGTCACAGTTTAGTAGGGAAGAAAGGGTTGTAAATCAAATACAAGTACAGAGTGATACTATACTGTATAAATACATACTGACGTGTTTTTGACCAAGACTAGTATCTTTCAGATTTCAGATATGAGTGTATAAGCCAATGGTAATTTGCATGGTTCTTTTCCTAACTATGTATTTTTAAAGATTTATTATAACCTGTAGACCATCTACTGAAACTAACTCAGTTTAGTGTTAAATTCTATTAAATGTCTTATTTGTCTGCTGTAAAAAATCCCTAGTTATTGAGACAAATTACAAAAGAAATAATATATTTTAGAAAATCTTAGAAAAGTTGCCAGTCACCTGGGTGACTATTCAGTTATTCATTCATTCAACAAATATTTATTTAGTACATCTACCATATACTAAGAACACTGCTAGGCACTGAAGATACAGCTATGAAACAGGAAAACATAGTTCCTACCCTCATAAAACCCAAAGTCAAATCAATGCATCCAAAAATTTTGGCTAAAACATGGAGAGTACACAAATTCTTATGTAGTTAAATAATACAGCTATTATTGGAATCATTTTCATACTTAGACACATTATATAGTAAAATTTAAGAATATCAAAGGCAAATTTCTAAAAGCTCTCAGAAAGAAACAGATCACTTACAAATGAACAGGTAACATATTCATATTAGACACTTCAAAAACTTCTGCAAAAAGACAACTGAGTTGGTCGGGTGCAGTGGCTCATGCCTGTAATCCCACCACTTTGGGAGGATGAGGTGGGTGGATAACGAATTCAGGAATTCGAGACCAGCCTGGCCAACATGGTGAAAGCCCACCTCTACTAAATTTACAAAAATTAGCTGGGCATGGTTGCATGCACCTGTAATCCTAGCACTTTGGGAGGCCGAGGTGGGCAGATCACGAAGTCAGGAGTTAGAGACCAGCCTGGCCAGCATGGTGAAAGCCCACCTCTACTAAATATACAAAAATTAGCTCAGCATGGTAGCACGTGCCTGTAATCCCAGCACTTTGGGAGGTTGAGGTGGGCAGATCACGAAGTCAGGAGTTCAAGACCAGTGGTAAAAGCCCACCTCTACTAAATATGCAAAAATTAGCTGGGCATGGTGGCACGTGCCTGTAATCCCAGCTACTCCGGAGGCTGAGGCAGGAGAATCGTTTGACCCTGGGAGGCGGAAGTTGCAGTGAGCTGAGATTGTGCCACTGCACTCCAGCCTGGGTGACAGAGCGAGACTCCGTCTCACAAAACAAAACAAAACAAAACACT
>NW_012101599.1:1304192-1323050 GCF_000951045.1 Mandrillus leucophaeus
AAATTCCTAGAAACACACAACCTAACAAAACTAAATTATAAAGAAATATAAAAATCTGAGTAGACCTTTTTAATGAGTAAGGCAATTGAATTAATAATCAAAAACCTTCTAACAAAGAAAAGCCTTGGAGCAGGTGTCTTTACTGGTGAATTCTACCAAACATTCAAAGAAAGATTAATGCCAATCCTTCTCAAACTCTTTGGAAAAAAATGAAGAAGAGTGAGCTGTTCTTATCTAAGTCTGTAAGTCCAGCATTACGTGATATCAAAGCCAGAGAAACATGCTACCAGAAAAGAAAACTAAATATCGCTTAAGGTGATTGAGGCAAAATACTCAACAAAATACTAGCAAGCCCAATTCAACAGTATATTAAAAGGATTACACACCATGACCAGGTGGGATTTATTACTGGAATACAAGGATGGTTCAATACACAAAAATCAATCAGTGTAATGCACCACATTAACAAGTAAAGGAAATAAAAACACACAATCATCTCAACTGATACAGAGAAAGCATTTGACATAGTTCAATACCCTGTCATGATTTAAAAACAAACAAACAAACAAACTAGGACTGGAAGGAAATTACCACAACGTAATAAAAGCCATGTATGAACAACACACAGCTCAAACATCATACTCAATGGTGAAAGACTGAAAGCTTTTCCACTAAGATCAGGAATAAGGCAAGGATGCTGTTTTGCCACTTCTATTTAACATAGTACTAGAATTCGTAGTCAGTGCAGTTAGGTAAGAAAGAAAAATTAAAGGCATCGCAATTGGAAAAGAAGGAGTAACATTGTCTCTGTTCACAGATGATATCATTTTATATGTAGGAAACCCTAGAGATTCTACACAAACAAATCTGTTAGAGCTAATAAACTAATTTGGGAAAGTTGCAAAATCACAAAATTGACATGCAAAAATCATTGCTTTTCTATACATTAGCAATGAATAATCCAAAAAGGAAATTAAGGAAATATTTCAACTTACAGTAGCATCTCCTTCAGCCACAAACAATAACAACAAAAACCACTTAGGAATTAATACAACTAAGGAGGTGAAAGAAAGACTTGTACACTAAAAACTACAAAATATTGCTGAAAAATATTAAAGGAGACACAAATAAATGGCAAACAAAACCTGTATTCATGAATTGGAAGACTTGATATTGTTAAGATGTCACTGCTACCCAAAGCATTCTACAGATTCAGTGCAATCCCTGTTGATATTCCAGTGCTTTTTTGTAGAAATAAAAAATCCATTCTAAAATTCATACAGAATATCAAGAGACTGCACATAGCCAACTCAATCTTGTAAGATAACAAAGTTGAAAGTCATACACTTTCTTCTTTCAAAGCTACAGTAATCAAAATAGTGTGATACTGAAAGACAGAAAGACAGACATAGAGCAATGTTGTTGCTATTGTGAATAATAGCAACATTATCACAATAGCCAAAAGTGGAAGCAACTCAACTATCCATTGATAGATGAATGCAGAAACAAAATGTGGTATATACATCCAATGAAATATTATTCAGCCTTTAAAAAGAATGAAATTCTGATACATACTACAACATGGATGAAACTTTAAGACATTATGTTAAGTGAAATAAGCCCCAGTCAAAAAGGACAACTTAGAGATAACTTGCTAGATGAATAAATTAGAATATAAAACTCAAAGCAGCAGAAATCATTTTTGTTTATTTGGAAGAACACAAGATGAACTACGAAGAGGAAGAAGAAGCCACATAGTAAAAGGAAGTATAAAATGAAGAAATAAATCCTGATATAGCAGTAATTATAGTAAATGGCACTCATATTGGATTATAAAATAAGACATTCTTACACTTTACAACAAAAAGACATAGAAAGGTAGAAATTAAAAGCACTAAAAACATATACAAAAGAAATATAAACAACAAAAAAGGCCAGAGTACCAATCTTGATCTTAAATCTATCAAAAGACTTCAGGCCAAAATTATCTTCTAAAGGCAAAGAGCAGTATTATACATAGATATTATAACAGGTCAAGAAGGTAAAACAAATCAGGAAGTTCAGCAAAGTTGCTGGATACAAGATCAGTTTTAAAAAGTCAATAACATTTCTCTGCAGCAGTAAAGACCATCTAGAAAACATAATTAGGAAATAAGCTGCTATACACAGCAGTAAAAACAACTATAACAAGTCAGTAAACTTTTGAAAGAATGTGAAAGACCTCCATGGTTAAAGTTTTAAAAACCTATTACAAGACGTGAAGTTCTAAATAAATGGAGAAATAGTTTATCTTTACAGATAAGATCATCTAACATTCTAAAAGCATCCACGCCCCCAACCGACAAATGATGCATCAGTCTACAGCATGCCAATTGAAATTGTAGCCAGATGTTTTTAAGGACTTTACCTATTTTAAAATGTATATAGAAGAATGAAGATCCACAAATAGTTAAATCAGTTTTGAAAAATAAGACTAAAGGGCAGGAATTTGTTCTACCACACTCAAGATTAAAACAAAGCTATAGTAATTTTTTAAAAAACACAAACAATAGTATGGTACTGGTGTAAAAACGTAAATGAAGAAATGGAACAGAACGGAGATCTCAGATGGAAGTCTTAGATACCATAAACATGATACCACAAATCCTTGGGGAAAGAAAAAACCTGTTTATGATAATGGGAAAGTAAGTTTACCATATTGAGAAAAAACAGATTTATATCTCATACTGTATACATATATATATGCATATAGAGGGGTGTGTGTTTATATGTGTGTGAAAATATATATGTATATATGTGTATACATACTAAACATCTAAATATGAATGGCAAAACTATAAAGCTACAGAAGAAACTATACGTTAACTTTATGACCCTAGTATGGGAAAGAACTCTTAAGCAAGATACCAAAAGCAGAAACAAAACGTAAGGAATTGTTAATTTGACTTCATCAGAATTGTTCAATGGAGGACCCCACAGCCAAACTGAAACCAATGTGCTAAGTAGTATTTAAACTGATAAGAACAGATACCACACTTGATCTTAGCCAAAAGGCCGAGAAGCTATGTGCTAACTGGTATTTAGGATGTACAAGAAAACATATGCAAATCATTCAATAATAAAGAGGAAAATAATTGAAAAATAGACAAAGAATATATATAGGCAATTTGCAGAAGGGGAAACCTAAATGGCTAAAGGATATATGAAGAATGCTCAAATGTATTGAAAATCAGATAAGAGTGATTTAAACAAATTCAAACACTACAACTAGATATCCATGAGATAAACAAGCATTAGAAAATCACATAAGGCCAAGTATTTGCAAGGATGTGGGAAAACAATAACCTATGTGAACTACTAGTGAGAGTAGACTGGTACAGCTCGTCAAATTCAGTACTTAGTCAATTTCAATATGCATACACCTTATTAACCAGCCAACCCTTACCTGGGTATATATATTGTAAAGAAGTTTTCACACATAGGAGTCATGTATTATGTAGTCATTGAAGTGCTGTTTGTGGCTTCCAGTGATGAGGGGAAATCTTGGTGTTCGCTTCTGGAGGAAGGGGTGAGTGAAATGTGCAGACTGCATAATACTGAGTATTTTTTGGCAACTTGAAGTAACAAACCAAGTGTCAACAGAGCAATATGAATAGATCTTTAAAACAGCGCTTTGGGAGGCCAAGGCGGGTGGATCACCTGAGGTCAAGAGTTTGAGACCAGCCTGGCCAACATGGTGAAACTCCATCTCTACTAAAAATACGAAAATTAGCCAGGCGTGGTGGTGGGTGCCTATAATCCCAGCTACTCGGGAGGTTGAAGCAGGAAAATCGCTTGAACCTGGGAGGCGGAGGTTGCAGTGAGCCAAGATCGCGCCATTGCACTCCAGCCTGGGCGACAAGAGCAAAACCCTGTCTCAATAAAACAAAACAAAACAAACAAACAAACAAAAACCCACGGCACTGAGTAAAAAAATAAGAAGTAGAACAAGATCTAATAAGATACAGTGGACTATATTATTATATTTTGCAAGAGTGTGTATACACGTATGTTAGACTTCAAACTCGTTAGACCGGTTGCCTCTGGAAAGGGGGGAATGGGAGAGGGAATGGTAACAGAGAATGAGATGAAAAAGGAATCAATATCTAAATTAAGTATTTTGCTTCAACTGTAATGATTGGGTGATACGAACTGAGGAATATGATTAGTTCAACTCTCTGGCACTGAGGTCAGTTGAAAACATTGATAAGATATAATATCTGTATTTGATGAATGTGCAGTGTAAATGAGGAAGATGACACAAGATTTACTTTATAGTAAAAACATGCTGAGTAATATAAGTCAAGTAAATGTAGGTGTGATCAGAGATTAGTGTAATCAGAAAGAAGGCATTCTGGAAGAGAAAAGCTTTTAGCTGGCATTTTATCTAACTGACACATCTAAATATAAAATATTATTCTACACAAAGTAAACTTTGAGAAAAGTCAGAAAATGGAAAAAGTTCCTGTCAAGTGTGAAAAACCAGCGATTAAGTTTTGCTGGAGTATTTGCTGCCTGAAGGGGATTCGTGAGAGAAAAGGCTCCTGGAAGATTTTAAAGGTGAGGCCAGAGAGTTCAATTCTTCCAAGGCAGTAGAGATCCACTGGAGACTTTATAGCGGGAGAGTGACGTCCCAAGGACACAGGGGTCATTGCTGATGCTCCCAAAGTACCTGCTGATCTGAGCTGCCAGGGCCATTCGATTAGTAGCAATGACTTCAAGGCCTCATCTAGAGTTCTCACGTTTCCTTGTACTTCCATTTGACTGAAGAACAAAGGACTTAGAAAATTGGAGTCCTAAGAAACAGTGAAAATAAGTCTGGGAAAATCCCTGGAGCCTAAAATTAAGCTCTGTGTGTTCTTGGTTTCTTGTTGTTCTCTAGCAACTTCGTTAAGTTTCTGTTCCTCTTTCCACTCCAACATATTGCAGCCCTTTGATGCCTTTAGATTTGCAAGTTCAACACCTTTTTTGGACTTTTTTGGTATGAAGACCCAGTTTTGAGCTAGGCTGACATTGGACAAGCCGGAAGGCCAGCAGCTACTGCGTCATGTCAGTGCAGGGAAGTAGGTATTAAAGACCTGAGCCAGAGCCTTGGGTGCCAGGGCTGGGAAGAAGGTTGGTCTGGCAATCTCAGAATGGCATGGTATTGATAGGTGAGAGCAAACACTCATGATCACGGGGTCTAGCTTGAAGTAGCCAGGTTGTCGTGACCTTCAGACTTAGTCTCATTGTTTTTTAAACTTAGTTCGAAGATTTAGAAAGCAACAGAATGAAAGAAGTTCCACTTAGTTATCTTGCCTTCCCTTGTCACTCAGGTGAGAGTGTGAATGCAACTGGACTATCTTTTTCTCCTTGCCCAGTTCCTACATGCAAAACATTCCTTTACCAGGAACAGCCCTTACGTCTTTGATGTCAGTTGTTTAATTCTCTGGAAACTGACCTCTCTTTCTCCGTATCCTTCTTGCCTAACTTGTAGATTTCCTGGAGTTTGTCTCTCCCTGCAGCTGAAATTCTGGCAGCCAATAGGGGACTCAGCCTCACTCCAGTCCCCAGAATCAAACCAGGTATTAATAGGAGGGATTAAATTGCTGTGACTCAACACTTAGGTACTCTGGCAGCAAAGATGCTTGATGTTGTCCAGCCCTGATCTTGGGCCCCAGTTTTAACAACAGGCTTCTATCTTGCTCCTAATCTGCTCTTTACACAGCTGCAAAAGCCCCTGCCTTGGCAACATTCCTGGTGGTAACAAGATCCCTCTGGGGAATGGCTCAGCCTTGGTCTTCCACTCCTCCCCCCATCACTTCTGCTGCCCCTCATATACTGAAGCCTTGCCCTTGAACACTGTCTTCATGATAGTTACACGTTGTACTCTGTATGGTGATTGGGCCACAGACAATTAGTAAGGACATGAACTATGTTCATCATTCCTCGGGGGAAGAGGGAGGGCGGGGGGTCCATTAAAAGGGTGTCACTCATTGCTGATGTCCCAGAAACTGCAAACTGCCAATTTGAGTTTAGGAAACACCTATTATTCTACCTTGATTGTATCTAAAAATGGGGTGAGAAGGAAAGTGGTTTAGTGAACTCCACCCTCAGGAATAAATGCAGAGGGCAACACCTCAGCGAAGTGTAGTGGTCTGCAAGGTATATTTCCGACATCTGCCATTCCCTGTCCTAGGAATGTACCTCCACCCTGCCCTTGGAACAGGAAAGCAGTCCTTGTATTCAAGCCAAATTGATATTAGGAGCTCCACACATGATCTCATCAGGGACACTACAGTCTGTACTCTCTTTCTTTGCTGCCTTTCAGGGAACAAACACCAGACCTAGAACACCGATGACTGACTATTCAGGAAAGGTATGGAAGAGTGGGCACAAGGTGGGACCCTGACTATTCAGGAAAGGTATGGAAGAGTGGGCACAAGGTGGGACCCTGACTATTCAGGAAAGGTATGGAAGAGTGGGCACAAGGTGGGACCCTGACTATTTGCTGGAGTCACCACCAGCTGGGACCCAGTTCTGCTGACTGTTGTAGTCCTGTTGTAACAAGTACTTTCATGTTTGCTACAATAAATAAGTATCAATGTGTTTAACCAGTAATGATAACCGCTTTGCTTTTTGGCAAATCCTAAAGAGATAAAACTAATTCATATAATTGAGCGGGGAGAGAAAAAGTCACACACACAAGTCTCATCCTCCTAGATCCATTTACCATCTTAAAAGGGACAAGGAACAGATAACCTGATAATTGTGGAAGGATTCTATAACCTTATTCACTTCTACCAGATTGGCTGTTATCCTATTGGCTTCATTATCCTATTTCTTTTCAGAGATCTGGAATCAGATCCTTTAATTTTTCAGGTTTCTGCGCTTATCTACAGATGTAGAAGAAATTGCAAAATGAGGGAGATTATGCAGCGATATGAAACAAAATCTGAAGGGATAGAAAGGATGGTTGAGTTGCTGGAGAGGAACGAAAGCTGAGTTCCTGGGGCCTGCTTTGAAGATGAAAGGAAGGCACCAGGAGATAAACTGGCCCAGAGATAGGTCTTGTGGGGCTTTGCAGTTAAAAAACCTGCAGATGGTTTTTGGATGGGATCAAATATCAGAAAGGCAGATAAGCCACAAACCCAAATTAGGTTCCAGTTAAGTTATTTTCTCAGATACAATACTCAATACAATCCTTGACATTTTGTTTCACATGCAAGCTTTTTCCTATCATTCTTTCAATAAACATTTACTAAATGTCTATTCTGCAGCAGGCACAGCTGCAGGTAAATTAGCCAGAAATCAATTGATTGAAAACCAGTCCTCTATAAGTCAACTTAGCAAAGCATCAATTTGCCTAAAAACAATTTGCTAAATTTACCCAATTTATCACAAGTATATTTTTAAGGACTATTCTTCTTGAATATTCTTCTTAAATGTAGTATTCATGGGAATATTTTTAGGACTATTCAAGTTGTAGCAAGGGAGGACGTAGGTGGTCTAGTGTTTTTCAGACATTTTTCCTAGTCTGGTTTATTTTTTACTAAGTATCGGTTAAGGGTTTGTCTCTAGGTTTGCTGTATTTGCTGTTCCTTCAGTCTGGACTGCCCTTCCCCAGATATTTTCATGTTTACTTTCCAAATTGCCTGTCATTTTGTCAGACATGTCACTGGATCCAGCTAAAAGGTGAATTTTGAAAACACTAAAAGGTTTCCCTAAAGCAAATATTGTACAGAAGTAGTCAAATCAGTCACAAATAAAAATTCAGCTTTCATTTTATCTTAAAAAAAATTTAAAGGACCAACTTATCAATGGTAATCAATTTGTAATTAGTTTAATTTACAATCACTCTGAAACCCTCAAACATCACTTTTTCAGATATTTATAGCTTGGATTAATTAAAAATTTCACACTTGTCTAGAGACTATTCTACTTCATGTTACTCACTGCACATTCTAGAATTAGCGTACAGATTTCCCTCATACTTAGTTGATACACTAAAGAATTCAGTTATTTTTATAAATTGCATGAATTTCTAGGTTTTTCTAAAATACCTTATTACCCTAGAAGTAGATAACCAGCTGTTTAAAGTTTCAGACTTTAACTGCCTTTCAGTACAAAAGAATATATTTAATTAAAAATCTCCAGAGAGATAATCCTAAGGAAAAAAAGACAGCATATTGGCAGGAAAAGAGTAATTTTGAGTGTAGTACACCACATTCTAAATGAAAAATTTTGGATGACTTACAAGAATCCAGAGAGATTGAATCTGAATGGTGTGATTCAGCTGGTAAATATGTGCTATGCATTTACTAAGAAGTCATAAAGTACAGGAGAGAGGTCTCACTTAGAGGCACTTATATTTTATAAAATCAGAAAGACTTTAGTTTGTTGAATAAGGTCAAGTCTTATTTACATGCAAGGATATAAAAGCCAACATAAGTGGCTATAACTAGGATCAAATATTTAAGATGCAACTAAAGGACTCAACTTTTATGAGAAATACACAGGAGATGAACCAGCTATAGGACACTATGAAGAAATAAACATATTTGAGACATGATACAAAACAACGGTCCTGGATGCTTTAAAAATTCAATGCCAAAGAAAAGAAGATGTGTTGGGGCATGAGGGTGCTACTGAGAACACTGTTGCATTAAAAGAGATTAAAAGAAATACAGAAACAAAATGTGATATATAAATCTGGATTTAAAACAAAACCCAGCCATTCAGCACATTGCTTAAATATATATCTGAGGAACAAATGAGAAAATTTGTACATGATCTGGGTATAAGATAGTATTGTAATGATTGCTAATTTTCTTGGATGTGTTAATAGTATTGTGATCATGTAGTGGAATGCCCTGTTTTTAGGAGATGACCCTGAAATATTTAGGGGAGAATATCATGAAGTCTGCTGCTTATTTTGAAATAGGTTAAGCAAACAACATACACACACAAGTGCACACATCCACTTATCTGGCAAAATGTTAACAATTGTTGAATCTAAATGGTAGGTGTCTAAGTGACATGAGTGTTCATTGTATTTTTCTTCTGAATTTTCTATATGTTAGAAAATGTTCGTAATTAAACACTGGAAAAAATAAAAATTATTAAAGTTTTTGTAGTAAAAGACAGGTCCTTTTAGAATTTTGAAAAAAGGATCTTAAGGAATTATCTTCATTAAAGATACAGAGCTAAACTTAAGAATAAGACAACACTCTTCGTAAAGAATGCCATTCGCCTATACCCAAATAAAATGCCAGGCAAATAATGGTAATTATTCTTAAGACATAGGCAATTGGCCTTACAATACTGATTATCTGTGTTTCTAACTATCCTGCATCCTCTCAGAGTAAATAAGGATGTTAATAGCTTACAGCACTATACCTCTGTAAGCTCATAGAGGTCAGTATATTATAAATTATTGTCAATGTTATAGGCATCCAACCTTTACACAGATGTCAGAAAGGAGGCAGATGAAATTCTGACTTAGTATAAAATCTAACAATCTTTGTAAGCAGAATGGTTAAATAAATATTTTTCCATTTAGCTAACATAGCACATGAATCAGTTGAATTTACCTGAGTAAGTGTGGAGCTCACTGAGATTGTGTCTTGGCATTGCTGGAATATTGCAGTAAGTGCAAAATGCTTCCCAAAGGACGCTGCTTTTTCACAGCCCAGGCTGGAGAAACCAACTTAGTAGCAAATTGGTCTACCTGTTAAGAAAATGAAACATGGAGCGGAGGAAATGTCTGTCAGTTATAGACCAGCGCTCCTGTAACAGCCAACCCCGGCTCAAGGTCCTAGATGATCCCAGTGGGCTTCAAAACCCACGGTGGGTGATGTGCAGAGGCCTCAGGGCAGTTAGGACGAGAAGACCTGGCATGCATGGCAGTGTAACAGGAAGGAATTTAGCTTTCTATTTACCTTCAACTGAATCCACCTTGCATGCAAAAGCCCACCTTTCAGTCAGCTGCATTCAGAGATCTGATGCTGGATAACAGCTTCTTAGAAGGAATGTTCTTATTTTTTTGAAAATCTGAAACACAAGAAAAGTATTATTCTTGGGCACCAAATAAAGACCTGGTAAAAATCCTTATTGCCACAGAAAGTCATCATCTTCTGACATTATGAGAGGTAGAACTTGGAGGCAGCATACACTCTGCAATAGTACATCAACATTCTGATCTCTTTGCAAGAAAGTTTCCCGTTATAGACTCGGCTAATTGTTATACTGTGGGTGAAGACCACCTGGAGGGAAATGTCTACACAGCAACTCATTTCTTCTACTAGAAGATGTCAAAAGTAGAAGCTGGTTAGTCATAGCGAGATTGCTGTCACCAGTGAACATGTCAACTGAGTCATACAGGGAATATCTAAAATGGACTTTTCAGAAATTGAAAACGTTGCTTCTCTTGATTAGTAGTGCAGGAAGGGGAGAATAGCTATTCCTTGATTAATGGGCAAACACACCCTTTCCCAGAGACTCAGACAGTTGGAGAAACTCATGAATGAGTAAGTCAGAGAGGAAAAACAACAGTGCTGATATAAACAAGAACCGTTTATTTTCTCCTTGTTTCCATGAAGAATGCCTTTTTGTTTGCAGATCCTCACTACTGTGGCAACCCAGAGAATAGAGGAAATTATGCCAATAACTAAAGCAAAACCTGAAGATTTCTTAAAAGTACCTAATTATGGTTTTAAAAAATTCTCCATCTCGATTTGCTGGAAGTTGAGACCCAGGTCTTTTGCAAGACTGTGAGGTGAAAGAAATTTCTAACAGCCTTCCCTGGACCAAACCATCCTCTCCAATTTCTGTCCCTTCCTGTCTTTTCACTTCTGGTCATGCCTCCTTGGTGTACATTCAGGCTCATGATTCTCGGATTCTCCACCAGAATATACCTCTTCCCTCAAGGGCGTGCTAAATAGCTTGATACTCTGGCCAGTAAACAATTTGAAACCCTCCATGTGTATTTCATGGCAAAGTGGCTTATGGACAATTGGAATTTCAGTTTAAAAAATAAAGCATATTTTTCAAGTGAATTCTGTTTTGTGATGTGGCTGTTGATTTCATTTTAAATCAGAGGTGGGAACCAGGCTGAAAGACAAGCCAAGGGAAAGATTGTGCCGTGCAGCGAAGTGCACATAACTTCAGTGCATACGGCTTGGTGAATTTCTGGATACGAATCCACCTGTGTAACCACCATCTGGAACAAAATGATGAACATTTAAAGCACCCCAGAAGATTCTATCATGCTTCCTCCTAACCCTAACCTCCTTCCGCCTAAAGGTAATCATGATCCTGATTTCTATCACCAGGGATTCATTTCACCTGTTCTTAAACTTTATGTGAATGGAACAATACGATATGTACTCTCTTGTGTCTTTTATGTGTGTGAGATACACTCATGTTGTTACATGCAGCTGTGGTTTGTTCTTTTTCATTGCTATGGAGTATTCCAATATATGCAAATGCTTCCATTTCCATTCTGTTGCTTTGGTTGTTACAAAATATGTCATTTCATGGACATGTGCGCTTTAAAAAAATAGACTTTATAAGCCAGGCACCTGTAATTCTAATACTTTGGGAGGCCGAGGCAGGCAGAACTTGAGGTCAGGAGATTGAGACCATCCTGGCTAACCCGGTGAAACCCCGTCTCTACTAAAAATACAAAAAATTAGTTGGGCGTGGTTGTGGGCGCCTGTAGTCCCAGTTACTTGGGGGGCTGAGGCAGGAGAATGGCGTGAACCTGGAATGCAGAGGTTGCAGTGAGCCAAGATTGCACCACTGTACTCTAGCCTGGGCAACAGAGCAAGACTCTGTTTAAAAAAAAAAAAAAAGACTTTATAGAGCAGTTATAGGTTCACAGCAAAATTAATCAGAAAGTACAGAGTTTCTATCAACTCCCTGGCTCCACAAACATACAGCCTTGGCCACTATCAACATCTCCCTACAGAGTGCTACATTTGTTACGATCAATAAACCTTTATGGACACATTGTTTTCACCCAAAATGACCCCTTTCATTATGAAATACCCCTCCAAAATCCCTAACAACTCCGGTGCTCTGAACTCTTCTCTTTCTGAAGTTAATACATTATTCCTGCTTTCTTTCTATTAGTGTTGGCACAGTATATCTTTCTCCATCCATTTACTTCTAATATATGTGTCTTTATATTCAACATGGGTTTCTTGTAGAGAATGTATAGCTGGGTCTTGTTTTTTGATGTACCCTGACAAGCTGTCTTCTAGTTGATATATTTAACCATTGACATTTAAAGTAATTATTGATATAGTTGGATTAATATCTACCATATTTATTACAGTTTTCTATCAACTGCCTTTGTTTTTTGTTTTTATTTTTGAATTCCATTCCTTTTCTGCCTTTGGAGGTCATAATTGATAATTTTAGATTATTCCATTTTCTCTCCTTTCTTAAGATACTTTTTTTGTTGCTTTTTTAAGTGGTTGCCTTAGAGTTTGCAATATACATTTACAACTAATCTAAGTCACCTTTCAAATAACGCTATATCCCTTCATAGGTAGTGCAAGTACTTTACGACAAAAAAAAACTTATTCTTCCCTCCTGTCCCTTGTATCATTGTTGTCATTCATTTCACTTGTCCATAAGCGCACACACACACGTTGTATTCATTTACGTATACGCAAGCACGCATAATCAAATGCATTGTTGCTGCTATTATTTTGAAGAAACTGTTCTCTGTTAGATCAATTAAGAATAAGAAAAATCAATGTTTAAAAGTTTCCTTCACTTAGTCCTTCTCCAATACTCTGCTTTATACGGATCCCAGTTTCTGACCTGTAGCGCAGTCCCTCTCTCCGAAGAACCTCCCGTAATATTTCTTGCGAGGCAAGTCTGTTGGCAGTAAATTCACTCAATTTTTGTTTGTCTGAGAAAGTCTGTATTTCTTCTTCACTTGTGAAGAACAGTTTTGCAGAGTAGAGAGCTCTGTGTTGGTGGCTATTTTCTCTCAACACATCAGCTATTTCACTCTACTCTCTTCTTGCTCACATAGTTTCTGAGGAGATTATGACATAATTCTTATCCTTGTTCCTCTGTGGATAAGGTGTTTTTCTCCTCTGGCCTCCTTCACATTTTTTTCTTTATCTTTCATTTTCTGCAGTTTGAATACGATCTATCTAAGGTGTGGTTTTTTGGCATTAATCCTGCTGAGTGTCCTCTGAGTTTTCTGTATCTCTGCCTTGATATCTGACATTAATTTAGGGAAATGCTCAGTCATTATTGCCGCCACTATTTCTTCTGTTCCTTTCTCTCCTTCTTGTTTCCATTATGCTAATGTTACACAGAGTTCTTAGATATTCTGGGGTTTTGTTTGTTTTTTGTTTTTGTCCTTTTCCTATGACTTCTCAATTTTGGAAGTTTCTACTGACAAATCCTCAAGACGAGAAATTCTTTCGTCATCTATCCAGGATGATGGGCTCATGAGTCATGAGTCCATCAAAAGTATTCATTTCTGTTGCAGTGTTTCTGATTTGTAGTATTTTTATTCTTTCCTAGAACTCCTATCTTTCTGCTTACATTACACATCGATTCTTGCGTGTTACTGAGTTTTTTCACTGGATCCCTTAACGTATTTATCACAGTTGTTTTGAATTTCCAGTCTGATAATTCTAACATTCCTGCCATACCTGAATTGATTTGGATGCTTATTCTGTCTCTTCAAAGTGTAATTCTTGCCTTTTAGTATGCCTTGTAATTTTCTGTTGAAAGCCAGACCCACCAAAGCTCCTGGATTCTCATGTGCATAGACCCTTAGGAGCCCAGCCAGGTCTCTTGACAGGTCTGAGTGTGGCCAGGTCTCATGGTGAGTACCGTCCCGTCACCAGTGGAGGCTCTGCTATGCTTAAGTATATCACAGGCACAATTAGAGAATTTCAAGTTTTAATTCTATGGAGTTTTATTGAACAGAAAATATCAGAGATAGGAATTGAATACTTTTTGTCATGGCTACAATTTTTTTTTCTAAAAGCCAGTGAGAATTTGCAGTTCACAAAGACCCTCAAGCCAAAATTTAATATTGAGTGACTGTCATCAGCTCCTGACATGGAGGGCTGGTTATTGTGAAGCCACAACTTGATAAAGGCCTTTTGATAATAGAAGCTGTCTTCTACCTTTGTTACGGGAAAAGGGTCCTGATCCAGACCCCAAGAGAGAGCTCTTGGATTTTGTGCAAGAAAGAATTCCAGGCGAATCCATAGAGTAAAGTGAAACAAGTTTATTAAGAAAGCAAAGGGATACAAGAATGACTACTCCATAGGTTGCCCATTTTTATGGTTATTCCTTGATGATATGCTAAACAAGGGGTGGATTATTCATGCTTCCCCTCTTTTAGACCATATAGGGTAACTTTCTGACGTCGCCATGCATTTTATAAAGCGCCATGGAGCTGGAGCTGGTGGTGTGATGGGATCTTTGGGGTGTTGCTTTTCTGTCTGGAAACCTCCATGCCGGCGGGGCCTTTGCCCGAGTTCTTGTCCTGGATCCAGGAAGAGTGAGGTGTGCAGATAAGTGGAAGATGAACAATATGAAGAGATTTACTGAGTGTTGCAACAGCTCAGAGGAAACCCACAGTGGGTAGCTCCTCGCTGTATGCAGGTCATCTAGTGGAGTGTTCAGCTCTCAGCAGAGAGAAGGCCCTGGAGAGGGCGGCTGCTCTGCACAGACAAGTGGTTTGGACGTCGCTGCAGGTCTCCGAAGCTCTCAGCAGGGAGGATAGCTCCTCTCTGCCAGCACGTTGTCTTGTCAGCAGAGAAGGTAGTTCCTCTCTGCAACTGGTCACCTGGTGGCCTCTCCATCCCCTGTTCTGCTCCGGCTGAGCTGGGGGCTTTTATGGCCTTCGGAGGGGAGGAAGTGCATGCTAATTAGTTGGTGGGTGGCCACAGGCAGCCTGGAAGAGGCGCCCTGAGTCCCCGCTCTGGTCCTTGGGACTGGCAGCCAGGCTCCCAGCATACAGGCCCTCCCTGGCCTGAAGGAGGGGACTTACGGGGGACCACCCACTTCCGCCCAGGAATCTGTCTGCCTCCCGCTGCCATTCATGGTCCTGGGTCTCTGCCTCAATCCCCCTCTGAAATCAGAGCAGGCACCGGAAGAGGAGAGAGGCCAGGCACCGGTAGCAGGGATGGGGGTGGGGAGTGGGGGTGGAGGGGCATGTGATGGGGGGAGTGTGGGCCTTCCCAGGTCCCCCGAGGATGCAGGCTGCAGAGGTGCCCAGGTCCTGCCCCTAGGAGAGCTGCTGCAGCTGCATCCAGCTTCTTTATTGCAACCTGTTTTATCAGCAAGGTCTTTATGACCTGTGTCTTGTGCCGACCTCCTAATCTTACCCTGTGACTTAGAATGCTTTAACCTCCTTGGAATGCAGCCCAGTAGGTCTCAGTCTCGTTTTACACAGCTCCTATTCAAGATGGAGTTGCTCTGGTTCAAACGCCTCTGACATCTTTGTGCTGATAAAAATACATATCTTTGGCCAGGTATGGTGGCTCATGCCTGTAATCCCAGCACTTTGGGAGGCTGGGGCACGCGGATCACAATGTCAGGAGATCGAGACCAGCCTGGCCAACGTGGTGAAACCCCGTCTCTACTAAAAATACAAAAATTAGCTGGCATGGTGGTGTGCGCCTGTAGTCCCAGCTACTCGGGAGACTGAAACAGGAGAACCCCTTGAACCAGGGAGGCAGAGGTTGCAGTGAGCCGAGATCGCGCCACTGCACTCCAGCCTGGCGACAAAGCAAGACTCCGTCTCAAAAACAAACAAAAAAATTAAAAATTTAGTTTCAAATGCATAATAATTAGTGGATCTTCTATCTTTAATAAAACTGGAACAAAACCTACAAAAATCAATCATTATGCATCTTTGAACTATAGAAAATTAGTTTTTGAATGTTGAAATCAAATCTTAAGAGTTTCAGCTGGTCTTTTTCAGCATTTCAATACCTTCTAGCACAGGTTTCCCAAAGTGAGCTCTAAAACAGAGGTTCTCAAACAATAACACAAACCTGGGGATCTTGTCAAAACACGTATTTTAATTCGTTAGGTCTGGGGTGGGGCCTGAGATTCTGCATTTTAACAAGCTCTGAGGGAACGCCGATGATGCTGATCCACCATCACAGATTGAGTAGCAAAGCGATGAGCCGCCGTTATTAGGAAAATACAGCCGGGAATAGCTAGGTGTGTGTTGCAACGGGAAAAGCAATATCTTTGTCAAATGACACTAGTTCAGTTTTAAGTCCTGCCACTTGCTAGCTGTGCAGTCTTGAACACATTCAGGTGATGATTCTGAGGTTCAGTTTTCTTGTCTGTTAAATGTGTGCATTACCCACCTCACTAGCTCAAAATATAGTGGAGTTTCTTCTTCTTTTTTTTTTTTTTTGAGACGAAGTCTTGCTCTGTTGCCCAGGCTGGAGTGCAACGGCACGATCTCGGCTCACCACAACCTCTGCCTCCTGGGTTCAAGCGATTCTCCTGTCTCAGCCTCCCGAGTAGCTGGGATAACAGGCATGCGCTACCACGCCCGGCTAATTTTGTATTTTTAGTAGAGATGAGGTTTCTCCATGTTGATCAGGCTGGTCTCGAACTCCTGATCTCAGGTGATCCACCCGCCTCGGCCTCCCAAAGTGCTGGGATTACAGGCGTGAGCCACCGCGCCCGGCTCTAGTGGAGTTTCTTCTAACTTAAAAGTTAGATTCTAAGTAAGTGTATAAGGCAGAAATAGATGTATGTGTATGGTGTATGTATATGTACATGCTTGGGAGTACCTTTAAATCTTCTGTTAAGTAAGTGATTTTAACAGATCCAACGCAGGTAGGTAGAGGCTCCGCATTGTTATCTAGGCAGTACTCTGTTCCTGGACAGTTGGCATCGTGGTTTGTTGGAACATTTTGCAGTCCCGGTGAGGTTCAGATTCCCTCCGTCACCAAGAAGGGGTGGAGAGGACAGTAATTGTTCAAATCCCTGAAGGATTGCACTCCGATTCTCAAAGACATTGAGCAATTTCAAATTAACTTCCAAATCTGTTTGTGTAAACTGTATCCCTTTTCAGAAAGAACAATCTACCACATTCACGTATAAACAGAAACTTAAATTACAACAGATCTTTCCCTTTTCAAAAAGTTTCTTGAATTCATTGACAGACCTTTGGCTAAACTGATGAATTAATTTGTTCAGGCCAGATTTCATAAATCCTCTAATAATTCTTCCCTTTACACATATTGACTTGATTTTTCAGATCCACAGCATGTGGTTTAAATGTTTGAACCATTACTGCTTTAATCAACTAACATTTATTTCAAGGTTGGATGATGACTGACCATTGAAAGATATAGCTGACTAATAAAGTCCAGTTTGTCAGTTAAGTAAACCTGAGTATCTAAATAATAAGTAGAAATCAGTCTGTGTCACTGAATTTTGGAATGTTTGGCAGCTTTAACGTAACTCTTTCTCTCCCAGGACTATGTGGAAGATCAATCTCTGGGTATTGCTACAAAGCTCGGGCATGCATGTAGATGCCATCCTTAGATGTAGCTAATTGAGCTTGGCTATACACACACCAGCTTTTAACTATACAAGTAGATCTGTTTATGGTGTGTTAGACTCTGTTTAAAATTAATACATGAAAGCTAAGTACCAATTTAGCATGGTTCAAATCAGGTTTTAATACAAAATTGAGCTGAGCTTTTCAATTTTATTTTTGTTAACTCACAGCACTAAACTTGAGGTGAACCTTGCTTACCATAAATAAGTTTAAACTCAAGTTTGGTAAAAAAAAAAATGTTCAAAGACTATATATAAAGCTTTTTAAGAGTATCTGTTAGAAAACTTTATTTCTTGAGTCCAATGAGCTGAATATCATCGGTGTTCTTTGGTGGTTAATTATCACAGGGCCATGAGAGAAACTCAGGGGATCACTTACTGGTTATACCAAGAATGATTAAGTTGGTTATTTTCCTTTCTGATATGAGTCATATCAAAAAGTCATGTCAGAGTCTAGGATTCCCATTAGAATATTGAGGTGAGAGTCATCATAATTTCAAGATAAAATGCCTTCTGTGGATTGGGAAAGCCATTTGATTATGACCCTCTCAATCTTAGACTGGCTAAGCGTAAGATAAAGGATAAAACACACACAAAACAGCATCAGAATTACCTGGATGCTAGTTAAAACACAGACTGAGACAAGGATGCCAAAATTATTCAATGGAGAAAGGTCAGTCTTTTCAACAAATGGTGGTGAGAAAACTAGATATCCATATGCAAAAGAATGAAGTTGGACTTTTAACCTCATATCATATATAAAAATTAACTCAAAATGAATCAAGAACCTAAATGTAAGAGCATAAACTGTAAAACTCTTAGAGGAAGACATGGGGGAAATCTTCATGACATTGGACTTGGCAATAATTCCTTGGATATGACACCAGAAGCACAGGCAACAAAAGAAAACATAGAGAAGTTGAACTTCATCAAAATTAAAAATTTTGCCTATCAAAAGTCTCTATAGGCTGGGTGTGGTGGCTCACACCTGTAATACGAGCACTTTGGGAGGCTGAGGCAGGAGGATCACCTGAGGTCAGGAGTTTGAGACCAGCCTGGCCAACATGGCGGAACCCTGTCTCTACTAAAAATACAAAAAATTAACTGGGCATGGTGGCAGGCACCTGTAATCCCAGCTACTTAGGAGGCTGAGGCAGGAGAATCACTTAAACCCGGGAGACGGAGATTGCAGTAAGCTGAGATTGGGCCATTGCACTCCAGCCTGGGCGACAGAGCAAGACTGTCTCAAAAAAAAAA
>NW_012101599.1:1323127-1333029 GCF_000951045.1 Mandrillus leucophaeus
GGTACAGTGGCTCACCCCTGTAATCCCAGTGCTTTGGGAAGCGGAGGCGAGTGGATCACTTGAGCTCAGGAGTTTGAGACCAGCCTGGCCAATATAGTGAAACCCCAGCTCTACTAAAAATACAAAATTAGCCACTACAGGCTCGTGCCTGTAGTCTCAGCTACTCTGGAGGCTGAGGCAGAAGAATTGCTTGAACCCGGGAGGTGGAGGTTGCAGTGAGCCAAGATTGCACCATTGTACTCCAGCCTGGGTGACACAGCCAGAGCGAGACTCCATCTCAAAAAAAAAAAAAAAAGACAACTTTAACAGATATTTCTTCAAAGAATATATACAAATGACCAAGAAACATATGAAAGAAGCTCAATATTATTAGCAAAGTGCAAATCAAAGCCATAATAGGCTGTAACTTTACATCCATTAGGATGGCTGCTATCAAAAAAGTAGAAAACAGCAAATGTTGGCAAGGATGTGGACACATTGGAACACTTGTGTCATGCTGGCAGGAATGTGAAATGGTGCTGCTGCTGTGGAAAGCAGATTGACAGCTCCTCAAACAGCTAACAGAGAATTATCCTGTGATCCATCAATCCTCATTCTCAGTTTATACTGAAAAGAATTGAAAGCAGGGACTCAAGGAGATATTTGTACAATGTTTATAGCAGCATAATTCATGATAGTCAAAACGTTGAAACAACTCCAATGGCCATCAACAGATCAACGGCTAAACAAAATATGGTATATACATACAATGGAATATTATCCAGCCTCAAAAAAGAGTGAAATTTAGTACATGCTTCAGTCTAGATGAGCCTGAAAAACATTATACTAAGTGAAAAAAAAACAACAGATACAAAAAGACAAATATTTTATGATTCCACTTATCTGAGGTACCTAGAACAGACGAAAATTCACAAAGACAAAAAGTAGAATAGAGGTTACCAGGGACTAGGGATGGGGTTGGGGGAGTGGGAAGCTATTGCTTAATGGGTATAGAGTTTCTGTTTGGGATGATAAAAAACGTTCTGGAAATGAGTAGCAGTGATGGTTGCACAATATCATGAATATATGTAAAACTACTAAATTGTATACTTACAAGTGGTTCAAAGGGTAAATTTTATATTATGTATATTTTGCCACAATGGACACACACACAGAGAGAAAGAGAGAAAGAAAGACAGAGAGAGAGAGAAAGAGAGAGAGATTGCTGGGTCCTATTCCCAGAGTTTCTGACTCTGTAGGTCTGGGCTGGAGTCAGAGAATTTACATTTCTTTTTTTTTTTTTTCTTTTCTTTTTTTCAGAGTCTTGCTGTGCTGCCAGGCTGGAGTGCAGGGCACAATCTTGGCTCAGTGCAACCTCCACCTCCCGGGTTCAAACGATTCTCCTGCCTCAGCCTCCTGAGTAGCTGGGACTACAGGCGCCCACCACCAAGCCCAGCTGATTTTTGTATTTTTAGTAGAGGCGGGATTTCACCATGTTGGCCAGGATGGTCCTGATCTCTTTACCTCGGCCTCCCAAAATGCTGGGATTACAGGCGTGAGCCACCGCGCCCAGTCCGAGAATTTACATTTCTAACAAGTTCCCAGGTAATGCTTATGCTGCTGGCAGAGAAACCACACTTGAAGAAACCTCTCCTTTAGAAAATAGTTCTTGTCTCCCAAGAGGAGAAGGAATGCAAAAGACGATTTTAAAGAAAGCTTCCAAATTGTGGCCAACTCTGATAGAAGGTCATTGACACTTGAAACTCAGCGCTGAAGAGGATGCTGTAGTCATGCCCAGGCTCAATGGGAAAGAGCTCCAGGACGAGAGCGGCTGACATACCACAGGACAGGGGGAGGAACTGACAACACAGCTCCACATATTTATCATCCACAAGGTTGGCTGGTCTTAATCTTGTGCTTGTCATATCCATTTTTAATACAATCACATTCGTACACTTGACTTTAATTTACATCACAGAGTTACATGTCTTTGACGCAAGACTTCAGCAAAATGGCCCAGCCGGGGTGTTAGGGTTTTCTACCCATGGAAGAGGAGAGGATTGGAATGAAGAGAGGAAGGCACAAGGGAGAAAGCTGACATATGGAATCAAGTTGGAGAACATAGTGGGAAATAGAAAAGTGTGTGCAAAGATTTCTTGTAAATTCCTGAGTACTCAATTAAAAGCAGACCAAAACTTGAGAATTGGGTTGAAGGCTAAGGACTGTGAGGGGAAAGGGTGGACAATGCATTTGCAGGCACCAGCTCCATCACTGGCTCAGAGTCTCCTAGGCATGGCTCTTCTCAGCAAGCTGTGCTGGAAGCCTGGATTACATCTGGAATTCAGGAACTCTCCCTGTTTCAAATACAGCCGAGAGAACACAGGTGGTCCACAGGCTGCATTTTTGCCACCCACAACTTTGGACCACATTTAGAGGAGCCAGTGAAAGAATCAGTCTGCTGAGTCAGAATAAAAGTCAACACTTTAAAAGCTCTTATCCAAATAGGCACTCATACATGTTGCCATATGAAACATGCAATCTGTCCCATTAGTAATAAACTCTTCAGACACAAAAAGCATTTGTGTCACAAATTCTGTACAAGTTATAAATAGAGGGAAAAGCATCTGGGAATATGAAGTCAAGAGTCGTATGTTTTGATGCTAGCTCAAGTGCAGATGAAAAACATAGGTGCTCACCTCTCAGTTCAGTTCAGTTTACCAGTGTTTCTCAAGGATCTCTCTGTGAGGCACTTGGATGCATGGTCTATAAAGAAGACCAAGTCCCTTTCTTGAAAGTGCTTAAAAATCTAATGAAGGGGGGAAGATAAATACACAAATCAATAAATTCAAGACAGAGTACTGAAGATGTTAGGAGAGTAATACAAGTAAAACATTGACCAAGTTAAAAAGGACAAAACAAAACAGCAAGTAAGGTGTTAACTCCTCCATATTCCATTAGAATACTCTTAGCATGCCCAGTTCCTGATACAAAAGTAGGCATTTGATAAATGGTTCTCTGAATGAATTAAATGAGTATTATCTCTTCCCAGACCTAAACAGCCCACCAATGACCTAGCTTACAATTTATGCACTGTTAATTTGCCTAATTAGACCCAATATCTACTTCTGTGCCACAAAATCATATGATTACAGCATTAATAGTCATGAAATTCTTTATAGACCTGGGCTTCTCCAATTGAGGACATTACAATCTACATTACAATCTACAATCTAAATAAAGAATAACTTGAAGAGGGATTTAAATAGAGGAGGGTATTGAGAAAGTCACAACTATAGTAAAAGAGAGTTAAAATCTGCACGTGGGGTTCATAGCGTTAAAGGAAATGATTTACCTCTGAAACTCATGTTTGTTTCTACCAGATGAGCAGGAAGAGATTCTGAAGAGGAAAAGATGATGAGAAGTAGGAATAACAAGCTTGGGCAAAATGGCAAGACCTCCGTCTCTTTAAAAAAACAAAATGGCTGGGTGTGGTGCTGCACACCTGTAGTCCCAGCTACTCAGGAGTCTGAGGCTGTGGTGAGCTATGCTCATGCCACTGCACTCCAGCCTGGGTGACAGAATGAGACCTTGTCTAAAAAAAAAAAAAAGAGAGAGAGAAAAATTATGTATGAATCAATCAGCCAAGTTTCTCTTAGCATCCAATTCGTATCACGTATCATACTTGGCACACTGACCCATTTTTGTAGTTCACGACAGAATGTTCCTGTTAATTGAAATTCTTTCATTTTGCACACTGGAGGGCCATTCCTGCAGATTAGGCTTCACGAGCTTGGCAAAATGGAGCCCACATTGCAAAGGAAAAGCAAAAGGAGTTGAGCTGCTTAGAATTTCTTGGCAGTGGAAAATATTTTCAAAAACAAGCATCTTCTAGGCAGTGTTCTCAAAAGTTACGAGGTTCTACATATATTTTAGCAACATGCTTTTAAAGGAAAAGCCCGAGACTGATGATTTCTGTTCTACTGAAGAATACAATGTATAGCTATGGCTCTTAATCTTACTGTGCAAAATTAATCTCACATGAAGCAGACATGAGAACAGGGCCAGCGAAGCTGATGCAGCAAATAGTGAATAGGAGGAAATCAAGCCATTTGATAGAACATTGTGATATAATGTTGCAATACAGGATTTCATTATCTACTTCACAGTCTTAAAATAATAAAATTATAATTCCTTTCACTCTTCTGTATAAAGTATCTGTATTTAATGCATGACTATTTGACAAATAAGTAAATGCCTAAGTAATTAACATGCTAATATCACAGTTTACCGTATAATTTATCAGGTAACAGTAGGCGTTCCTTCAGCCACTGACCAGGTGTTTATACCTAAGAAAACTGCATTACTTTCTCTGAGCTTTCATTTCTGTCTTAGTTTGTGTTTCCTTTGTGGCACACCCTGAAATAAGGACTTTATTTACGAAGCATGCTGGAGGCAGTTTGTCCTAACTGGGGAGAGCTGACAGTGCTGTCCTTTCCAGGTTCAGGGATGTCCCATTGAGAGCTTGAAACAGGCCATGGTGAGAGCATAGACACCATGGAGACCAGCAGCTGCTTCCCGCAGGGGCTGTTTCTGTCCCACTTGTTGTTTTCCTCTGTATTTTGAGCACTGGTTTACTAGCGTGCTGCTGGTACGGGCAACTCAGCAGAGGAGTGGAGGAGTAAGACAAGGAAGGGAAAGCCTCCAGTTAGGGGATATTTTAAAGCCTGCTACCCCTAAAATTAAAGCTAGAGATTGCTTCCGTGAAGAAACTCTGAGAAATGTTATAGGACGCATTGCAAATTTCACCTACCTGAGGATAGAGGGAGCTGGGGTATTTATGCACCAACTGCAATCTCTTATTGTAAAGACTGCTGGGGTGGAACCGTTGATTCCCCTGGCACCTCTGCCTCCAGTGAGTGGGAGGAGTGGCCTTGCCCCTCCTAAGCAAAGAGATGCAGCTCCCATCAACCATCAAGTGACAGGCCAGCACTGAAGTGATAGAACCAGGAGTATGGGTGGGGCACCAACAGCATCTGCTACAATTGCTTTGCCCGTATATTTTAAAAAGTCAACCATCTCACATTAGCTTAATGGGAATATCCTAATGTAAAAAATAGATACAATTGTATTTTTTTATAGAAAGTGAGAAAGACAAGAGAAAGATAAGAGAAAGACAAGATGTTTAGTGTAGTATCATCATCATCATCATCATCATAAAAATGACAATGATTGGCAATAACCCATTGATCTAGAAAACAAGAGGAAAAAAACGTTAACAATCGCTAACAGAAAGCCTAGTTAATGTTGTTCATGAATAGGAAGTCAGCACTGGGGACCAGCAGTTTGTGAGGCCATGGATTATACATTTTGGGGCATAGGTAAAGACTCCCACTTAAAAATGACCTCCTCCTCTGGACCATTCTGACCCCTAACATTTGCCACTTTGGTTCCTTCACTGAATGTGGCACATAAAAGGCCCTTGGTGATGATGAAAGAGGTCACTTTGAAATAATACACGAACCCGCAAGCTTTACCGAGAGCCTCGCCATGATGGTTTTGTCAGAATGCTAGGTGCTAAGGAAATGAACAACAACAGGAGGTTTTTACAGTGGGAGAAGATTGGAAACTATTCACAGCATGGAATCTTGGGTGAGGATGACTGACAGAAATAGAGGCCAATGACTTAGCCAGGGCCAGATGATGTGACCTTATAAACCGGACAGAATTTAATTCAGATTTTATCTTCTTAGGTGTGACATGATCTGACTTACACCTTAAAAGGATCACTTTGGCTCATGCAAAGAAAATATAAAGGGCTCAGGAGTGGAGCTGGGAGACCAGTGGGAGTATTGCAGGAATCCAGGCAAGGGCTCTCAGGGTGGAGACAGTGAGACAGGATAGGGTTCAGACCCTGCTGTGAAAGTAGCTAGGTGGGATTTGCTGAGGGGTAGAATATGGGTTGTGAAAGGAGAAGAGAAAGATGATGCTGAGGGTTTTGGCAAAGACACTGGGTGAAAGTGCTAAACCTGCTGAAATGGGAAGACTGGGATTTGGGGGAGGATAGGGTGAGGGAGGCAGGAAACTAGTTCTGTTTTAAACATGGGAATTAGGCCTAGTGATAGAGATGTCCAGTAGCAGCGAGGAGTGGCCCACGTTTTCCTCAGAAAGCTCAAGAGTTTTTCGTCTGTTCTGGTGTCTCAGAGTCCAGTGCTTCAGAATATGCAAGAGATAACTTTGCCTAGAATTTGCAGGAGAAGTTTTTTTTTTTTTTTTTTTTTGAGATGGAGTCTTGCTCTTGTTGCCCAGGCTGGAGTGCAATGGTGTGATCTCGGCTCAGTGCAACCTCCGCCTCCTAGGTTCAAGCGATTCTCTTGCCTCAGCCTCCAGAGTAGCTGGGATGACAGGCACCTGCCACCATACCCCGCTAATTTTTGTATTTTTAGTAGAGATGGGGGTTTCACTATGTTAGCCAGGCTGGTCTCGAACTCCTGACCTCAAGTGATCCATCTGCTTCAGCCTCCCAAAGTGCTGGGATTACAGGTGTGAGCCACTGCACTGAGCCAGGACTTTTTTTTTTTTTTTTGAAACAGAGTCTCTCTCTATTGCCCACACTGGAGTGCAGGGTCATGATCTTGGATCACTGCAACCTCTGCCTCCCGGGTCCAAGGTATTTTCATGCCTCAGCTTCCCAAGTAGCTAGCATTACAGGCATGCACCACCATGCCTGGCTAATTTTTGTATTTTTAGTAGAGATGGGGTTTCACCACATTGGTCAGGCTGGTCTCGAGCTCCTGACCTCAAGTGATCCCCCCACCTCGGCCTCCTAAAGAGTTGGGATTGTAGGTGTGAGCTGCCGTGCCCAGCCCAAGACAAGTGTTTTAATTGCTCACTCTTATAGACTAAATTCTGTCCTCCCCGAAATTCTTATGTTGAAGTCCTAACCCCAGTACTTCAGAATGTGACTGTATTTGGAGATACAGTATTTAAAAAGGTAGTTATGTTAAAATGAGGTCATTAAAGCTCTAATCCAATCTGACTGGTGACCCTATTAGAAGCAGATATGAGGACACAGGCACACAGGGGGAAGATTATGTAAAGACACAGGGAGAAGACACTGTCTACAAGCCAAGGAGGGAGGCCTCAGGAGGCACCTGCCCTGCTGACACCTGGAGTTCAGGCTTCCAACCTCCAGAACTGTGAGGAAACAGATTTCTCTAATTGAAGCCACCGAATCTGTGGTGCTTTGTTACAGCAGCTGTAGCAAACTAATACACTCACTTTGGCCATTAAAAATTTGAATTCCTAAAAACTGTATTTTTTACTATATGGTATCTGTTTTCAAGCAAAATAATAGTCTGTTGGAATTGAACTCTCTACTTCTACAGAAAAAACAAACAAAGTTGACCTGTTCATTGGAATTATTTACATTTTCCATCTGAATGCTAAAGCCTCTGTACTAACAATAATTCTGCTTTTTCCATTGAGTGCTTTTTCTAATAACACTTATCCAACAAATTGATTGTTTCTCATGATAACTACTGGATTAAATTATTAAAAACCATGACATTGACATGTAGCATCATTACATAGATTTAAGCTTAATGGAAATGAAAGCTAGGACACTCTCCTATTTTATACCATAGAAGCTTGGAATCTGATTTTTATTATTCTGATCCACACTGCTTCTTCGAGTGGTATAACCAACCACATAGGCTCTGACAGAATGTTTGTATTCTGGAATTTTCTGAGATCATAGAGGTTAGCCGACGCATGAGATGAATAAATATGAAAGCATGTTTCAAAAACCTTCTCAGTAAGAAAAAGCCAAGTGTAGAAAAGATCTGCAGAAAAGCCGTTGTCATTAGATGAAGGCTGTTCGAGCCTCATACAACGTAGTAGATGAAGAGACCTGCATCTTGTTGAGAAGAATTCTTACCTGGAGTAGGGACGCTGGTTCATGCATGACCGAGGGAGATGGAGAGTAGGTCTTCGGACAATATGATGGGTAACATGTGAGTCTGTTCTGAAGCAGCCATTCCTGTTCTTTCATTATGCTGGATCGTTATTTAAGATCCAGGACCATAGCAGAAGGGAGACAGCTCTGGAGGCATAAGGATCTTCACTTCGTGCCATTTTCTAAGTCATCACTAGTAATCATTTACCTTGTACTGAGGGCGGGTAGAGGAAAGAGCTACCAGACTCCAGCAATGAAACACTTAGAATATCACACTGGATCCTTCTCCTGCACCACTGTGTCCCCAAACCTTTATTCATTGACAGGCTATGTGGCTGTCTCCCTCTAAGATTTCATTTATTTCTATTTTTTCAGACCAGTTTATTTTCAAAAGTAAATACATTTCTGTTTGTTTTGGGAGTTTTCATTAAGAGGCCGACTTTTTTACTTTGCCAGACTATTTGTTCCAATCGTGTCTATTAAATCAAGAGACAGGGTTGCTAGGCTTGGGGTAGTCACAGCTTGCTTTAACTGTCTATTAAGCTGTCCATTAATCTGCCTAGCAAGGAAGCTACTCCCTTGAAATAACTGAACCAAGGCTTATGAATTCTCTGCCCCACCAAATAAGTTTTATAAACTTGGTGATGCCTCATTTTATTTCAGTTTCATTAACCTTTATATTTATTCTACACAGGATTAGTGAGACTTAAGAACTTCAATGTTAAGGGTATTTCAAGTAGGAATTATTTTTCAGCCCATTATATGGGCTCGTTATAAATAATCCCCAAATCTGATCTCTTGATGAGAGATGACAGTGAAAGTCTCTTTGCACTTCTCTGCCAATGACCAACATTACTTTGTGATTATACGTGAATTTGGGCAAGTGTTTTCTTCTCCGAGTCCTCCTCTTCTGAGTCCTAAGAACGCCTAGTTTTTCCACGTTGATTACTTATTGGTAGAACCTTAGCAGAACCATTGCCCGCATCAGCAATTTAAAAGATTGTTTGCCCAGAGTGTTCGCCCCCGACGTGTTTCAGGATGATGGGCCTGCAGTTTTGGTGTCTTAACTCCAAGAAGATGCAGAAATGAAAATAGTTACTACATTTCAAATTGTTATTTAAAGATACGTTACACAGGATTTTATAAAAATCAGCTTGGTACCCTGCAGTTGCTATCTGGGCAGGAGGTAGGATCAAAGTTTTTCCTTTGAAATCTGTTATCATTTCAAGCTTTTATCTTTTCGGTTTACTGGAGGAGTGAGGTAAGAAAAGTGGATGTCTCCAGAGTGATAAGAAAACTGTAAACATTTTTCTTTATTGGAGTATAGCCAGCAGTTTTATTTTCCTAGAAATTCTAAGGCCTGAGGAATCAAAATCGATTTGGCTGGGAAACTCTGGTGGGTATGTGGGTTTTACCCAAAATGTAAAGGATGTGGATTCTGCCTTTGATGTGTCCTCACTCTCCTCCTCCCTTCAAATGTGGACAATTATGACGTCAGCAACTGGTCACAAAATACTTCCACCGAGACAGGCTCTATCAGTTACCCTGACCAAGAATCCACCATCCAAGATGGGCGCTAGCATTCTATCAGAAAGGCCGCACTCAGGCGTTCCTTAACCAACACCTGGGGCTGCTTGAATTAGCATACTGAAAGTCACAAAGTGCGTTTTTATTGGAGAAAGGAGTGGCCTGTTGACTGTCATGATACATGCTCTAAATGGTGAATGTACGATTTTCAAGAGGCATGGGTTAGCTAAAAGTTATTTTGTTTATTTTTTTAAACTTCCCTTTCCTTGAATGTAAAGGATGGAAGAATCTCTTCTGGTTCGCTGTTTTCTCAGTGCCCGTCATATCGGTTTTGGTCAGTAATACCAAATGTTTGAACGGGTGAATGACTGAATGGTTTGCAAGCCCGTTTCTGTGAGGAAGCTGGATGGCCCTCCATCCAGGAAAAAAAGAAAAGTAACTC
>NW_012101599.1:1333079-1335317 GCF_000951045.1 Mandrillus leucophaeus
AGACCAGTTTATTTTCAAAAGTAAATACATTTCTGTTTGTTTTGGGAGTTTTCATTAAGAGGCCGACTTTTTTACTTTGCCAGACTATTTGTTCCAATCGTGTCTATTAAATCAAGAGACAGGGTTGCTAGGCTTGGGGTAGTCACAGCTTGCTTTAACTGTCTATTAAGCTGTCCATTAATCTGCCTAGCAAGGAAGCTACTCCCTTGAAATAACTGAACCAAGGCTTATGAATTCTCTGCCCCACCAAATAAGTTTTATAAACTTGGTGATGCCTCATTTTATTTCAGTTTCATTAACCTTTATATTTATTCTACACAGGATTAGTGAGACTTAAGAACTTCAATGTTAAGGGTATTTCAAGTAGGAATTATTTTTCAGCCCATTATATGGGCTCGTTATAAATAATCCCCAAATCTGATCTCTTGATGAGAGATGACAGTGAAAGTCTCTTTGCACTTCTCTGCCAATGACCAACATTACTTTGTGATTATACGTGAATTTGGGCAAGTGTTTTCTTCTCCGAGTCCTCCTCTTCTGAGTCCTAAGAACGCCTAGTTTTTCCACGTTGATTACTTATTGGTAGAACCTTAGCAGAACCATTGCCCGCATCAGCAATTTAAAAGATTGTTTGCCCAGAGTGTTCGCCCCCGACGTGTTTCAGGATGATGGGCCTGCAGTTTTGGTGTCTTAACTCCAAGAAGATGCAGAAATGAAAATAGTTACTACATTTCAAATTGTTATTTAAAGATACGTTACACAGGATTTTATAAAAATCAGCTTGGTACCCTGCAGTTGCTATCTGGGCAGGAGGTAGGATCAAAGTTTTTCCTTTGAAATCTGTTATCATTTCAAGCTTTTATCTTTTCGGTTTACTGGAGGAGTGAGGTAAGAAAAGTGGATGTCTCCAGAGTGATAAGAAAACTGTAAACATTTTTCTTTATTGGAGTATAGCCAGCAGTTTTATTTTCCTAGAAATTCTAAGGCCTGAGGAATCAAAATCGATTTGGCTGGGAAACTCTGGTGGGTATGTGGGTTTTACCCAAAATGTAAAGGATGTGGATTCTGCCTTTGATGTGTCCTCACTCTCCTCCTCCCTTCAAATGTGGACAATTATGACGTCAGCAACTGGTCACAAAATACTTCCACCGAGACAGGCTCTATCAGTTACCCTGACCAAGAATCCACCATCCAAGATGGGCGCTAGCATTCTATCAGAAAGGCCGCACTCAGGCGTTCCTTAACCAACACCTGGGGCTGCTTGAATTAGCATACTGAAAGTCACAAAGTGCGTTTTTATTGGAGAAAGGAGTGGCCTGTTGACTGTCATGATACATGCTCTAAATGGTGAATGTACGATTTTCAAGAGGCATGGGTTAGCTAAAAGTTATTTTGTTTATTTTTTTAAACTTCCCTTTCCTTGAATGTAAAGGATGGAAGAATCTCTTCTGGTTCGCTGTTTTCTCAGTGCCCGTCATATCGGTTTTGGTCAGTAATACCAAATGTTTGAACGGGTGAATGACTGAATGGTTTGCAAGCCCGTTTCTGTGAGGAAGCTGGATGGCCCTCCATCCAGGAAAAAAAGAAAAGTAACTCAAGTTGTTTAAATTTTCTGACAGAATATCAACCTGACAATCCACACACAACACCTAATGCGTAGGAATCTTTCCACCCAGGCACGCACGCTGCTCACTCTCCGGCAACTTGGCGTTGAGTGGAACAAGAACTGGCAGCTCAGCGGCCCTCGCCCAAACCTGCTCAAGATCATTTCTGTTTACAGAAACATATTCTATGAGACACGCTAAGTTTGTTCTTAAGGTTTTCAAACCCCTACCTCTATACTAAGTTAGAACTTTAAAAACTCTTTACAAGACAACATAATCTTGCAGAGATTCGTGTGTCATTCCTCGGCCGTATTTGGCATTGCTCAGGCAGAGTGAGAGAGTATACACTTTCTAAGAATAACCCACGTAAATATGTTTCGGTTTTTTTTTTTTTTCTGTTGTTATTAAAGAGATTATCTGCAATGTTGCTCGAATACCCTTTGCATCTGGATCTTTTTGACAAAATGTACATTGAGGTGCAGTTCCAGGAAAGCGTCTCTCTTCCAGTGAATTAGAACTCTTCCTCATGTCAAACGAGGAAGGCCATGTATCCTGTTTTCCTTTTTATGATGGCTGCCAGGAAGCATTCCCCTGCTTTAGCCAAGGCACAGCCACAGACCCATAAAAGCATATA
>NW_012101599.1:1335632-1337987 GCF_000951045.1 Mandrillus leucophaeus
TAATAACAATGAATGCATCCTTTACCTGGATTAGTTTCTTTTAATGTTGATCAATTTAATATTTAATCATAAATAAATATAATCAACATTCTTTGCTTCTTAGTCACAAAAATTACTACATGCTTTGGCAAATGGAAAATTATTATTATTATAATTTTTTTATTACACTGTAAGTTCTGGGATACATATGCAGAACATGCAGGTTTGTTACCTAAGTATACATGTGCCATGGTGGTTTGCTGCACCCCTCAACCCATCATCTACGTTAGGTATTTCTCCTAACGCTATCCCTCCCCTGGAAAATTCTTACTGTTTTCAGGAATATGTTCATGTCAACCTTTTCTTTCTGCCTTCTACATTCTAATGCCGTGTGTCAACTCCAAGCATAGGCTGGATGTACATGGATCTAGGAAAATAGGGATACCCACCTCCAACCCCAATCATAAAACTCAGTTTAAAAGAAAACCCTTGAGCACCTAAAACATGAGGCAATCATCATTGAAACTTCATGACGAACAAGCGCCTTCAGCCCAGCCCAGTGTCTCTGAGGGTCCAGTTGTTTGGAGGACGCTCAGCTTCAGGGACATTGGATCCTGGGCTGTGCGTTGGCCTCCTTGCTTTCCGTTCATTCCCCGCTCTCTCCCGCCTTTCCTGCTTCACTGGACGCTGATCTTCATTAACTTCATTTCCCAAAAGCTCTTTCACCAAATAGTTTCCCTTAGGTTTGGTGAAAGAGGGGAACTGGTTAGAGGCTGGAGGGTAGGAAGAAGGGAGCAACCAGAATATTCCTCCCCCAACCTCTCTGCAGCCCAGCTCCTGGGCTCTGCCGCTGGCTGCGGTTCCCCTCCGCTAAGTCTGGTAACACGACCTCCGTCCCGCGTCCTTCCCACCCTTAGGGTGACATCGACTTCCTAGCGTTGCCAGTGTCTTTGTTTTCCTCACTATCTTCTGTCTTCTTTTCCCCTTCAACTCTACCAGTCCCCTACCTCACTGGCCATTTTATTGTCTCTACTGAATCCTTGTTATCGATAAAACTCCAGAGGGACTCCCTGGCCTGGCTTCTGTTTTCCTGATTGGACTTTGATTTACAGGGTTCCCACCCGCAGCCCGAGCTGGGTTCACAGAACTCAGCCAAACCTGGCAGCTTGAGAGAGTGCAGAAGGAACCTATGTTACGAAGACTCAAGGAGCTTCTAAGAAAACTCAGCCTCAGGAAGGACAGAATGGACATTAGGCCAGGGTCAGAGAGGGAGCAGTTTAGCCAGAGTGGCCTAAAACTAGAGCTTTCTCGGAGTGTGTAATCACAGGCAGCAGGAGTAAAGGGAGGGGAGAAAAGGAATTGAGACAAGGAAAGTGGATTCAAATGGAAAGCGGACGTTGCCGACGTTACCCCTTCACAAGGAGACACACACACAGATGCCTTCTGGACAGGAGCCACAGGGCCTTTGGAAGGGTCTGTCTATGAAGAAGAAGGAACAGGGGATGGAGACGGGTAGGAATTTATCTGCTGGTTCCTTCCCACCTCCTGGTCTCCTGCCCCTCATTGTTCAAAATGTGCCAGAGAGCCAGTTGTTGGGGCTGGGAGATGAGGAGACAGCAGGGCTGACTGGTGCTCTCCATCCGGCGAGTAGCCCCAGCTGAGGTGGGGCGGAGTGAGGCTGGGAGCTGGGGTCTGCTACAGTGACAAGCCCAAGCCCAGTGTCCGTCTCACTGACTTTTTCCTCCAGCTCAGACCTCATGGGCCCGTGCCTGAGTTGTAACGATCACGTGCTACAATGACAGAGGGTATAACAAAAAATTAAAGCCTTCATGGGCCATTGAGGCCACAGGGTGTCAGCAGCTTTGGCCCCAGTAGTGTGGTCATTTCAAAAGATGGTCCTGACATCATGGCAGGGATGCCTGCTTGGCAGCTCTGCAGCCGCTGAAGATAGTAGCATCAGCTTTAGCAGCAGGGGTGTAAGGGGCCCTGGGTTTTGGCCATAGCAGCTTGGGTGGGAGACTATCCCAATGCAGAAGTTTCCACGTGTGTCAGCAGCAATGACTGTGTCTGTGATGGCTTTGGTGGCATAACTGCTGCTCAGGGCATTGGCAGCAGGAGACACAGCTGGTGAGTCTGAGTGGGAGAGCGGGCCATGGTGACCCAACGGCCCCAGGGGATGGAGCACTCTGTGTGGGTGACTGGCATCATCAGCATCTTTTACCCTTAGGTGGGGTGGTTAGACCTGGTGTAAGAAGATTTTGCTTCTTGTTTTCAAAGCGTGGATCTACTAGGGTGGATCACAGAGATATCTCTTCAGTCCACCAACCAGACCGGTTCTTTCTATCAGCAATTAGATTTTTTTTTTTTTTTTTTTTT
>NW_012101599.1:1339757-1358210 GCF_000951045.1 Mandrillus leucophaeus
AATGAGCCGCGAGAAGCTCTCATGCAGGCGTGTTCTAGGCAGAGAGGACAGCAGCGTTTCTAAACCTTCTCACTTTGGCCTTATCAGCATTTTGGACCAGATAATTCTTTCCTTCGGGCCACTGTCCTGTGCACTGCAGGACACGCAGCAGCATCCCGGGGCTCTGACCACCGGATGCCAGTAGCAACTCCCATACCCCATCCCTAGTTGTGATGGTCAAAATGTCCCCAGCCTTGGCCAATGTCCTGGGGGCCAAACTGCCCTGGTTGCGAACCACTGAGCTAGAGTGAAGGCTCAGAGTCAAGATCAAGCTCCATGTGTCCGAGGAAATACAGCAACGCCAGGAGGTGTTTGTTATCGCTTGCTTCCTCTGTATGACAAAATCCTTTTCTATAATAATCACGTAGCAATCCAGAGCCATCATTATTTTTTATAAGTTATAAAATAGCTAGCAATTTAAAAAGAACACTTTTTTTTTTGGAACTTAAAACTTCTAAGAGCCACATAGAAAACTGAATTGAAGCAAGTCAACCTCTGTTTTTCATCTTTGAAAGCATTATGGGATCTTTGGATCAGAGGTACCCTGTGCCCAAAGACAGCCTGAACGGTCACAAACTGTTACACACTCACTCTCCAAACCAGTGTATGTAGCGGCAGCTTCCCTGACTGCTGTGCCTTGGGGGATCTCTAAATTAACTTCCATGTAAAAATGCAATGTCTATTAAAGGATAAGTGATACAAATGTGCTAATTTTAAGTTTACCTATACATTGTTAAAATTCCACATACATTCAGCAATAGCTTATAACTCAGACCAACACATGCTTTATTTTTCAGGGAAGGAGTATTTTATCCCTGAGGTTGTTTAGAATTGCTAACTCATGGTGATAATAAAAATCATACCAACCGCGATGGTTTTACCAATCTGTTAATATTCTGTGGTCAGTGCACGCACTTATAGCCTGCACCTAGCGCTGGCCACTCCCGTCGCTCTGCCCCGGATGGATCAAAGAAGGCAGGAGATGAGATCTCCAGGAGGCAGGGGCCAGAGCATATGCAACTCCAGAGGCTGCGGTAAAGACTTGGGCTGTCATTTTCCTTCCATTTTAAGTGCCGTGGAAAGTTGGTGGAGGGCAGGAAGCAGGGGAGTAACAGAATCTGAATTGTGTTTTCCAATCAAATCACTCTGGCCAGGGAGGAAGCCAGGAGACTGGAAGGGAGATTGACGCGGGAGTCCAGGGGATACCATCCTGCTGGCTGGGACCAACGCAGATGCGTCCGATGGAGCAATGTGGGAACGTGCATGGAGGCCGGATATGTTCTGAAGGTGACATGGGCAGGAGGGGCTGTAAATCTGGAGCCCAGGATAGAGGTCAGGGTTGGGGGTTTCATCGGGCCCGTGGCATGCAGCTGTGTTTGAGCGCTCAGGCAGCTAGGGAGGGTGTGGCCAAGGGAGGCCGGCAGCCCTGCGATGTTGAGAAGCCAGCATGGTGTCCAGAGGGCAAGAGGGAGCAGGGTCAGACAGGACAGGGTGAGGGGCAGGTGCGCAGGAAGAAGGGAGGGGCCACCAAGACGACCTGACGAGAGGCCAAGAGCAGAGAGGACAGACTGGAGACCTGGCTTTGCATTCTGGAGGTGATGGAACAGAAACCCACTTGGGGATGACAAGAGGCGGAGAGGTTGTGACAATAGAAAAAACTCTTTGCAGTCATCTTGCTTTGAAGAAGAGCAAAGAAATTGGAGGAAGATATGGAATATTGATTTCCCTTTCTTTTAGTAGTTCATGAGCTTCTTTTGAGGAATCTCTGCTCTGCCATGCTCAGCGCATATGGTTTGAGAGAGGCTCAGGCCCTATCTCTGCTGCTGCACGTGACTCAGTTTGGCCACGTGGAGCGTCACATCTCCTGGCCATGTTATTGGTTAAGAAATGGGCTTGTGACTTGTGTTGGTACAATCCTGAACTTCTTTGGGAGCTACAGGGGACACGCACTCTCTATTTTCCCCTGAATCTGAATTTCGGAGGATGTGTGTCTGGAGCCGCAAGAAGTTACCACACGAGTCCTTAGAACAAGAAGAAATATTCTGGAAAGCAGAACCGAGAGACTCATCTGCACTCCTGAGTCCCTCCAGGCCTCGACTCACTAACCTCTTGAGTCAGTAAATTTCCTTGTTTAAAAAACTGAAGTGAGTATGAGTTAAGTTTTCTGTTTCTGTTTCCACACAAGAGAAAGTGTCCTAATAATAATAACCTTCTATAATAGCTTCCAAAGGGCACCCAGGCACAATTTCCTTTGCGAAAGGCACGCCAGGTATTGTTTTAGTTTCATAGGGCTGCCATAACAAAATACCACAAACTGGGTGGCTTAAAACCACAAATTTCTTCTCTCACAGTTCTAGATGCTACATGTCCAAAATCAAGGGGTCAGCGGAGCCACGCTTCCTCTGAAGGGTCTGGGAGAGTCTGTTCCAGGCGCCTCTCCGAGCTGTGGTTGGCAGCTCCTTGCTGCAGGTGCATCACTACGATCTCTGCCTCCATCTTCACATAGCCTTCTCTGCACTTGTCTCCGCGTGTCCCTTCTCTTCTCATAAGGACAGTCATGTTAGACTAGGGCCCACCCTCGTGACCGGACCTTAACTTCATTAGGTGTGTAGTAGGGTCTCTAAAGAAGGTCCCGTTCACAGATCCTAAGGCTTAGGACGCAGCGTGTCTTTCGGGGGAACACAGTTCAGCCCATAACATCGTTATGATTATTCTCACTCTGCGTATTATTTACACTTTGCATAACATGATCAGAGTCATAGAGTCAATAAATTGTGGAATAGAGACGCAAACCTCACGACTTCAATTTGAAGTTACAAATTCTTAAGTGGTGGTATAAAATATTTCCGCTTCGAATTTTTTTTAAAGAGTGTAAATTATTTATAGAGTTTCATGAAACGGTTATTTCTCTTAGACTGTGGAAATAGTACTGCATTCCATGTCTGAGTGTGATAAACCTGGACTGTTATTCATTCTTACCATCGTACTTCTGCTTGAGACCCATCTGTGACCTTCCCCTGCCCCAACGCCATGCAGGGGGCCAAGCCCACTCCTCCGTGTGGGGCCCTTTAGGGGACAGCTCTCTGCAAACACCCCGAGCACACGGATGTGCCTGTGCCTCCCCAGGGAAGCAGGAGTTCCAGCTCAAAGCCCGCGGGCCATGGGAGCACATCCTGAACTTGGGGTGGTGACGAAACGTGGCTGGGCTGTGCCACCGGCTTGGATATTTGGTGGATGTTAGTCTAAGCCAGAAAATTTAAATCCATCAAAAAAAAGGAATCAACATTACCTCAATCAGGCAATTTGAATCCTAGAGAGATAGGCAGGCTGAGAAAGCCGACATTTCTACAATGCTGAACCCAAGTAGAGAGTATGAACTGGGGCACCATTCTTAGGGCGTTTCTCTCTCCTTTTATTTTTTATTTTTATTATTTATTTATTTATTTATTTTTGAGACAGAGTCTCGCTCTGTCACCAGGCTGGAGTCCAGTGACTGATCTCGGCTCACTGCAACCTCTGCCTTCTGGATTCAAGTGATTCTCCTGCCTCAGCCTCTGGAGTAGCTGGGACTACAGGCATGCGTCACCAGGCCCGGCTAATTTTTGTATTTTGAGTAGAGACGGGGTTTCACCATGTTGGCCAGGCTGGTCTCGATCTCTTGACTTTGTGATCCACCCTCCTCAGCCTCCCAAAGTGCTGGGGTTACAGGTGTGAGCCACCGCGCCCGGCCTTCTCTCTCCTTTTAAGGATTGTACTCTTAGGATTATAAGATACTGCACATCAAAAAATGAACCCCAATATGTGGTCAACTGAGGAACTTAAAAATGTCATGCCAATAATAAAAGCTTGCACACAATAACTGAAGTTAGAAGGAGGTAAATATTGCTAACCTATTGCGGATTTTAAAAGATAACCTAACCCTTTATTATTTTATGTGAGTCTCATGTTCCCGAAAGATAAAAGAATTTAGAAAAAGGGCAAGAAAAATGGACAATACACCTAAAAGAACACAATCACCCAGTTCTATGAAATGCATCCCCTTGAGGGGAGCTTGATGTGAAAATTGTGATTTGGAGTGAGAAAGGGTGTGTCTGAACATGTTTTCGTCCTGTGGTCTTTGGTTCTCCTAGGATGCAGTGGAAGAAAATGAGGACATTGATAAAATTTTAAGAGGCATAGAGCTCCCATGGTAGATGAGCAGTGAAAATGCTTGGTCACTAGCACAGTTTTCGCCAAGACGCTCCCAGTAGGACTCCTGCTTAAGCCTCCAGGCTCACACCTCCCTCCATCCCTCCCAGCCTCTGTTTCAAGAATGTCCACTCATTTGTAAACTATATATTTTGCTGCTCTGTGTCTCCAAAACCCAAGCATGATGCCTGGAGCACAGAAGGCACACGGTACATATTTGTGGCATAGGTAACTGAATTAATGAAAACAGCCATTCAATACAGACTGGATCCAATTCATTTTTTTTTCTGATTTCTGTGTACCACAGAGGCTAGCACTGCTGTGGTGGCAAGCAATCATCATAGCTAAATATGTAAGGAGCATGGTTTTCTTGGATAGTTAGGACATGCCCCGCTTTGTTGAGCTAGTCTAAAGGAGAACTCCAGGGCCATGAGCCTCACTCCCTGAGGAGCACCAATGTGGGAGGAACTCAGCATTCGGAACCCCATTGATCCTTACAGGGAGTGGAGAAGCTCACCCACATTCTGCCGTGTTTGAACACCTGTGTAGCAGGTGGCAAGACAATCAGCTCACACATCATTTTCCAGATCTTGAGCCCTACCCAAATTATATTCCCATGGGAGAAAATACTGGCCATATTTCCTAGGGGCTTCACGCCTGGAGAATAGGAAAGCTCAGGTCCTTTGCTGCCAGCGGGGACAAGCTCTGACGGGTGCCTTATCCTCTTGAGGTCCCTGCAGGATCTGGCTGGCGCCACCCCACAGGCCGCAGCCTGAGATAACCCCCTGGCGTGGCTCTTCTCCCCCTCACCATCCTGCTTCCCTCACTCCTGCCCAGCCTTCCCCGGCACACTTCCTTAGCAAACACCTCCCACTCCGTCCTCACCTCACAGAGTTGTTTCTGGGGAACCTGATCTTGCACACATGCTTACTCTGAGGGACACAAAGCTGTATGAGGTACAGTAACCACCCCCAAGGAGCTTTCAATCCAGTTGAACTTGGCTTGAATTGCATCTGTGCTTCTCACAGGAGGGTGGGCCTTCAATAGATCTAGACAGAGCCTGATGACACAGGCGTTTGGGAATCTTGAGGACAAACCTTCTGTTTTTATAAAAATCTGCCTGCCTTGTGCATGGCAGCAGGTTTGACTCCGGTCTTGCTTCACTAAATTAAGCAAAAACAAGCATTATCAAATGTTTAGATTTCCTGGAGTCTCTGGCTTCAAGTAGCTTGATGATTCATTTCTGACAAGCTCATAAAACCAACCTCTAGCCACGTCCAGGCCTTACGCTTTGTGGCGGTGGAGTGGGTTTTCCCTGTTGTATTTTTAACCTAAGAACAGAAGCAAGGCCAGCCACACTGATCAAAACAAGTGAAGACTTAACTTTCAAGGTGACCACAGTCAGATGGCAGCATGGAAGCCAGCAGAGCCACTTAATCTTCCCCGACAACGGATCGCTGCTGTACCCAAGTCTCTCGTGTGGGTTTCTGCCATAGTCCTCTGCACACACTCACTAAAGGGATTTGCAGTTCATGGGTCCAACACAGCAGCATGGCCATGGGTTTGGGCAGGGCCAAAGGCCCTCGAGGCAGAGGGGTTACCAGGACGGTCATGCAGCCTTTGCCGTCTGGATTTGTGAAGACAGCCACAGTTGGAGACAAGGGTTTTCAGAGATCTAGGTGTTACTTCACCACCCTCCCCTGCTCTGAGCCCACTCTTTCCTCTCCTGTCTTTGTTCTTAGCTCCTATTGTTGCCTCCTTTTAGCTCTTACACATTCTCCCTTCTTCTGGTTCTGCCCCAGATATTCTCCCAAGCTCTGTCCAAAAAATCACCAGTTTACCCCTCGAAATTACTTCTCAAGAATTATTTTCCCCCAAGAAGTTGCAAGCTGCTGCATCCCACCTTGGTGAGCTAAGAGCCTGGAGATCAAGTCCTGGACGAGCGGCCGGACCCCTGGCTGCAGGGCAGCACCCATGAGCATGGCTTCATGCTCAAGCCTTGCTTCAGAAACCCTGAGATCAAGAACAAGGCCTTTTACAAAATGCTACAGATAACGGAATTTAGATGATGCAACCATTTTACTTGCAGTACAATGTGTTTTTAGCTGAGGGGGTTTTCAGGGGAAACACATTACTTAGGTTTAGAGGGTATCACGCTTGTCAAAAGCAGTTAAATGGGACATAGAGCCCTCAAAGAAATGTTCAAATGTAATCTGGACATGGTTTGGGTATCTGAATAAATATAAACTTGACCAAGCCTTCTTGTTTGAGAAATACAGCCTAAAACATACTACTCTTGATAAAAATGGAAGTTATTAAAATGTTCTGATTTAACGTTGCTTTCACCAGCTAGTTGTTGCTTTATAAATGTCATTTGCCATGTAATTCCAAATGACTTTACAGACTACAGAGCATGGGATTATCGTGTCAGAAGGAGGCTTTCACGATCTCACATAAACCAGAAAGACTTTATTTAAACTTGCGTAAGAAGATGTATTGGTTGTTTGGCCCAGGAAGGTCTTATTTGAATGACAGCATTTAAAAGACCACATGACATTTCTAAAAAACTGCACTAGAGTTGATAACAGATGAAGGATTAATTTGTTGTTTTTGTAGTCAGTATAGTCCCAAACCGTGGATCTATTGCTTAGATCCATTTATACCATCAAGTCAGCCCAAGACAAAATTACTACTCTAGTTGTCTGGCATAACCAACTACTCCAAATTTAGTGGCGTAAAACAATAGCCTTTAGAGTAGGCTTACATATTCTGCGGACTGACAATTTGGAAAAGACACAGTAGAGGTGGCTTGTCTCTGCTCCGTGGTGTCTGGGGCCTCAGCTGGGAAGACTGGAACAACTGAGGCTGGAGGATCTACTTTCAAGATGGTGTCTTCTCCCACATGCCTAGCTGAGCTGCTCCAAGCTGGGCTCACTGGGACTGTTGACCAAAGCACTTATAAGTATGTGACCTCTCGGCATGGCTTGGGCTTCTCATAGCACGGCTGACAGGTTCCAAGAGGAAACATTCTAGGAGCAAGTATTTCAAGCACAAGAGTCCCAGGAGGCTAGAAGAGAGACGTGGTGTCGCTTTCTTGGACCTAGCAGCGGAAGCTATGTAGTCGCTTTCCTCATGCTCATTGGCTGAAGCAGTTGGAAGCCCATACAGAATGAAGGGGAGAAGTCAATGAGGGGAGAGTAATATGTGACCATTAAAAACAAAACAAAAATCCAACCCCACTATCATGGTTTTGGCAAGATGGAAAAACCAGGAGCTTGGCTTTTAAGCCAAATTCCTCTGTTTCCAAATGAGTGACCTTAGGCAAGTTACTCGACCTCTTCCTTCCTGTACAAATGTCGGTAAGAAGTAACCGGAACGTTGCTGTGAATAGGCACGAATCCATATTAAAGTGTATCTGTGGTTCATAAATGGCTGGCTAGTGATGCTAGTCCGCTAGTCCTACTCTACTACTCTACTCCTTTTTTTTTTCTTTTTTTTGAGACGGAGTCTCGCTCTGTCGCCCAGGCCGGAGTACAGTGGCATGATCTCGGCTCACTGCAAGCTCCGCCTCCCAGGTTCACGCCATTCTCCTGCCTCAGCCTCCCAAGTAGCTGGGACTACAGGTGCCCACCACTATGCCAGGCTAATTTTTCGTATTTTTAGTAGAGACAGGGTTTCACCGTGTTAGCCAGGATGGTCTCGATCTTCTGACCTCGTGATCCACCCGCCTCGGCCTCCCAAAGTGCTGGGATTACAGGCGTGAGCCACCGCGCCCGGCCCTTTTTTTCTTTTTTAAAAAAGTATAGTTTTATCAAAATACAATTAGTGCAATAAAGTACATATATATTAAACTGTACAATTTGATACATTTTGATGTATGAATTATACCCATTAAACCATCAGCACAAAGAAGGCAATGAATATATCTAACAACCCCAAAAGTTCCATCCTCCCTTTCCTCGCTCCCCCTTCCACTCCTCATCCCTGGCAACCACGGACTCGTCTGCTTCCTGTTATAAGACCGGGCTTGCGTCCTCTGAAGTGTTGCGTGAGTGGAGTCACACAACAGGACTCCTGTCTGACTTCCTCACTTAGCATACATTATTTCAGATTCTCCATGTTGTGTGTATTGTTCATCTGTAACTCTTTCTATTGCTGAACATTATTCTGTTGTATTGATGTATCAGGCCATTTTCATCCATTCATTGTTCTTTCCTCTTCCTTTTTGTGTCTTAATCACTTTTGCCTCCTTCTTTGGGGAGGAGCATCCTTGATCTCCCTCCCATAGCGCCCCCCAAGTCTGCCCTCACAGCACTGTTCAGAAGGCAGCGTCTCCTGGGTCCCTCCATGGAGCAGGGGCATGCAGTTGCACCCTACAGAGGCCACCTACGAGGTCACGCCTCAAGCCTGGCCCTTCCTTTCGGCTCAGCTCCGTTAGAATTCCAAACCTCCCCTCTTGTGACACCTGAGGGAGGCTCTGACAGACATTCTTTACGCCCTCAGGAATTTCCTTTTCCTTTAAAGAAAGAGAAATGGAATTCCAAGTAAGGGTCCTGCAGGACAGAATTTTCCTGCAGGATGTATTTAAGTTCTTTCTGCTTCCCGTCCTCACTGGGCATCACAGCAGCAGAGGTGCATGCGTCCTGGTAGCTAAAGGGTGCCTGCAGCCCCGGCCTCTCTTTCTGCCCCACGTCTTTTAGCGTGAGACCCACATCTACTCCAGCCCAAGAGCAGTTTCACTGATGGCTGGAGCCAAAGAACACACAGAAAGCTCCAAATACTAGGGGTGGTGAGGGCAGCGTTGCATCCAATTATGGTGAGAGAGCGGTGTCCTTCTTTCTCTTTTATTACATTGTTTTGCGATAGAGTTTCCCTCTGTCACCCAGGCTAGAGTGAAGGCTCTTTGCCTTCTCAGCTCGCTGCAACCCCTGCCTCCCAGGTTCACGTGATTCTCCTGCCTCAGCCTCCCGAGTAGCTGGGATTACAGGTGCGAGATACCGCACTCGGCTAATTTTTAGTAGAGATGGGGTTTTGCCATGTTGGCCAGGCTGATCTCGACCTCTTGACCTCAGGTGATCTGCCCGCCTCGGCCTCCCAAAGTGCTGGCATTACAGGCGTGAGTCACTGCACCTGGCATGTCCTTCTTTCTCTCTTGTAGTTGTTGCCATTCTCCAGGCCCCTGCCGGAACCCCTCACTGGTGTCCCTGCTGTGACCCTAATCTCCCCAGGCTCCCCTCCACACAGGAGTCAGAGATCCTGCTAGAAGCATATTGGGTCACCCCCTCCCCACTCAGAACCTGACAATGGCTTCCTGTTACACTTGGAGGAAAATCGAAGGTCCCCATAATGGCTTACCAAGCCATCGGATCAGCCTTAAGTCCTCAGACAGACCTCATCACCTGCCTTGCTGCCTCTAGAGCTGGCCAGGTGACACGTACGGTCACCCAGGGCCCCAGCTTGGAGCTGGTCAGGTGACACATACGGTCACCCAGGGCCCCAGCCTGGAGCTGAGCAGGTGACGCGTGTGGTCACCCAGGGCCCCAGCCTGGAGCTGGCCAGGTGACACGTACGGTCACCCAGGGCCCCAGCCTGGAGCTGGTCAGGTGACACGTACAGTCACCCAGGGCCCCAGCTTGGAGGCCCCACAATCGGTTCAGTGTTCTGCTGTTGTCTTTTTGAAGGTTTAAATAATTTTTGAACACGAGACCCTGCATTTTCATTTTGCACTGGGCCTTGCAAATCATATAGCGGCTCCAGCCACATAGGTCTCTGCTGATATTCAGTCAGGCCAGGCACATCTCAGCTGCTTCAGGGGTCAGGCAGTGGCGGCCCGTTCCCTCTGCCAGGGAAGCTCATTTAAGAGATGTGTACCTGGCTGCTTCTCCCGTTCACTCAGGCCTCAGGTCAACTGTTTCCCCAGCAGCTGGGAGCCACAGATCATGCCTGCAATCCCAGAACTTTGGGAGGCCGAGGCAGGAGGATCCGTTGAGCCCAGGAGCTCAAAACCAGCCTAGGCAACATAACGAGACCCCAACTCTAAAAATATATATATATATATTTTTTTTTAAAGTAGTGGAGTGTGGTAGCACAGTCCTGTCATCCCAGCTACACGGGAGGCTGAAATGGGAGAATCACTTGAGCCCCGGAGGTCGAGGCTACAGTGAGCCATGACTGGGTCACAGCTCTCCAGCCTGGGAGACAGAGCAAGACCCTGTCTCAAAAAAAAAAACAAAACAAAAACAAACGAACAAAAAACCCAACATCTCCCCAGAAGAGAAAACTTTCTGACCACCCTGTCATGGTGTCGATGCCCCTCAGCCCCCGCGGCCACCTCCTCTGTGACGTTCCACCTGTCTCAGCCTGGCTTGATGTTCTATAGTTTCTAATACGGAGCTGGTTCTTGTTTTCCCCATGTAAGGTCGTTGAGGGCAGGGACATTGTCTGATTTGTTCATTTCTTTTTTCCGGGGCCTAACACAGGCACACAGATGTTCTGCAACACGTTTTTGTTGAGCTAAGTTTTACCTCGCAGCCATACCATGAATGGTGACACCTCACCAGGAGCACGTTTTAATCCTATGAATTTGGCTGGGAGAGAAGTTCACAGGACACATTGAAAGATACATTGTTTTATTTTAATTGTGGTCAATTGACTTTTCTCAGACTACCATAAAGTCACATTTATCTTAGTCTCTTTGCCTTTTTTTTGTTTTTTTTTTCCTCTTTCTCTTTCCCTGGTTTTCTATGGCTCTAGTTCTGTGTTTTAAACACAAGGTATGGAAAAGTTGAGATTTTTTTTTTAAACATCGAAGAGAGAAGCCATGCATGGAGGCTCATGGCTGTTTCTCTCTTCGAAGAAAAGAAAAAGAAAAAAGAAAGAAAGAAAGAAAAAAGGAAAAACAGAGAAACAAGATAAGGCATGGGAGATATCCGAAGAAGCCCCCAGATGGCTCTGAGTGGGACAGGCTCAGCTGCAGAGGGCGGCCGCTGCCTGGTGTCATGACTACAGGTCCCAGGGCCCTGCCCCGACCCACGCAGGACAGGAATGTGAGTGCCCGTGGTGTCTCTGAGGTCATGTAGCCTAAACTCTAAATATTTTATGTTCTTTTGGAGTGGAAACGATGTGTCAGGTTAGCAAAGAAAGAAAGTAAAACAAAACAAAATGGAAAGGAGCCGAGAGGAAAGAAAAGGAGAAAAAGACAGTAGGTGGGAGGGAAGTGGAGGAAAAGGGAAGGAAAGGAGGGAAAAGAAACCATAAAAGGCATACCTGGATGATTCTGCCTCCGGGGGAGAAAATTAATTTCTTGAGATTACAAAGCTGTTTCATTGTAGGTCAGGCTCCCAAATTTAAGTTTTCTGACTTTCTATTTGATATTAAATGTCCTTTAATAGACGAAATGATCATTGACATCTACATGTCCGATTGAGTTAAATATTTTATTACCGTTCTCCATGTTCAAGTGAATTTTTCTAGCATTACTCATTTCAATGAGCAATTTCTGTCTAGGTGTGTGCCCTTTACACGCGGGCATCAGTGACTCCACAGCCAAGAGATCAGCAGACGGTGAAGGCCGGGTCAGTGGGCTGCACCCAGGCCCTCCAGCAAACTAAGAGGGCCGGCTGGGGGTCCTGGCATACATCTCCCTCCAGTCTCTCTTTTTCCACCTGGGTGAACAGAAATGGATTAATAATAATCTTTGGTTCTTGACATACTCTCCCCGTTGGTCCATGCACGCCCCTCTACGGTTTCTATGGAGATTTGTTTGTTTTTTTTTTTTAATAATTATATCAACTCCCATGGACTCACCTGGCAACCTGGAAACCAGAACCCTGACAACGCTGTGCCTCCACCCAAGGGGCCCCCAGCCTGGCCTCTACCTCCCCAGACCCGCAACTGGAGGAGGTCCCTTTCCTGGGTCCCGTGAGGCTTTTTTCCTTTGCTTTTAAACACTTGTCCTTTCTGAAATAGTTGACATTCCTCCCTGTGTTCTCAAAAGGAATGTTGTTGAGTTTGGGTTGCTTTTAGCTGTGTACAGAGGTATCATGCTGGGGGTCACTTTTTGGGACTTGCTCGGAAGGAGGAACTGGCCTTGCACGGGACCAAACCCTTCTGCATCCCTCGGTGGAGACAGAGCCCCCGACCATTCCCCGAATCTGGCCCTGAGCTGACCCAGCGCCGGAGGAGGGCTGCCCTCCACGCCACCCTCCAGAGGGGAGCTGACAGCGCCGGACACTCGGGCCTCTGCCTGCCGGGGTCTGCTTTGGATTCCGCACCTGCGCTCCAGGCCGAGCTTCCAGCCACCCACTTTGCAAAAGCCTCCTGGCTCCCCCACCTGTGCAAACACAAGGCTTCCTGTCACCACGTGGCCCAGCGGCGCGAGGCCGCGGACGGGGAGCTTCGAGCTTTTCATTTCCTAATGAGAACCACTGTAGACCTGGAAAACAGCTGTTATCCCAGGGGCCACGGCTCAGTGTAATTCAATTGCGTCTTTATGATTTCTGTCTTGTCCTTTGCAATTTCCCACAAACCTGAAACGTGTTTGGCTACTCACTTTCCCTCTCACCGCGATCACCAGACTTAGCACTCAGGGAGATTCTTACAGCATGGAATGGGTTTTACTCCCTGAGTCCCAGGTGGGAGGTAACAGGATATGGACTTACTCATGCGATGGAGGTACAATGTAAGGGCGCTGAGTCTGCAAGGATAGTTAACTCAGTTCCAAACAGCGTCCCTCCCACGTCCTCTGTCCCCGCTATTATTCACCATTTTCTTTAAAACAAGAGGCTGATGTGTCATAGTAGAAAGAACATGGACTTCCAGGTCAAGACCAGAACATGGGTTCCAGTCCCACTTGTGCGTTTACCAGTTGCGTGGCCTTGGACCTTGCCTGCTGGTAGTTTCCTGACCTGTAAGATGGAGCGGGACACCGACTTCCCAGGGCATGATGAAGACGAACGGAGACAAGATGGGAAACACGTGGCTCACACAGCCTGTAGGTCAGGGGTAGCCTCAGCGCAGACCCCCAGCTCCTCACCCTGCCTCGGCAGCAATCCCAACGCTCCTGCTCTCTCTCCATCCTGATCCATCCTATATCACGGTCAAATGACTCATCCCAAAGCAGCGTCTTGTATATATCACATTTCCTTCCCTCCCCAACCAAACCACACCCCTAAACAACAACAGAAACCCTCCGAGGTTTCCCAGTGCCTTCAAGATGGCATTGACCAACTTACATCAACCGAAATTTAGAGTCCATTTACCCCCTCACAGGGGCCCTTATTACTCCTATACCTTAATCCACTTTGCTGCACAAACTCATTGCTCTCTGAGTGTGCCAGATTCATGCCAGGCCCACCTCTTCCCCTGCTCCCCAAGTTCATGCCGCTCCCCTTGCACGGACTCCTTGCCCCTCCGTGGCATTGCATCTTTTCTTTGAAATGCTGATAAAGTCCCATCTCCTCCTCTCCCATCCCGTTGGCTATTTAATGTATCCCACCTTGATCTGTTGTTAATCACCTGTGTATGCAGCCAGCAGCGCCTGGCATAGGCTCTGTAGAAGATGTTCAGAAACGTGAAGTAATGACTGCTGGTATTAAAGCACAAATGTCAAAGGCATTTCCATTTAGAAATTCAACTGGAATTCAACTCATAACAATTTCCTCCCATGCAATTTTGAAGTATCAGTAGCCCGACTGAAATGATCAAGCTTTGAGTTTGTATATTGCTCTGTGTGTGTATGTGTGAGTGTGTGTGTGTGTGTGTGTATGTGTGTGTGTGTTTAGGGAGTTGCATTTAGTGGTTTATCTCCACTTTATTCAGCTCCAAGTGGGAAATAATTATCTTCACTTCTTTCTCCTGCTACTCTCAGCTGATAAGCTCTCATCAGACCACACTGATTGTTCAAGCAATCGAAATACTGGAATTCAGGAAAGATAATTGAAGCGAAGATAAGGCTGACAATTGTTGACCAGTTTCCTCTTTAACTTTCCTCCCAGACTCCCTGCGTAGTTTAGTCTTCTGTATTTTGTGTGTCTTTTTGCTAAAGCAGCTTAGCCTGTAATTTCATCCAGAACCTTCCAGTGCCTTCCCAGAGCCACTTGAAGGCATTGGGAAACCTCAGAGAATTTCTGTTGTTGTTTAGGGGTGTTGTTTAGCTTGTAATATAATATACCAAAGAAAGTGGTCTTCTCAGAGCCCACTGGCAGCTGGGGCATGCTCTGACTATGTTGGCAGCGAAGGGTATAGAGGAAGGTGGCTCTGTTTAAGCTCTAAACTAGGCTGTTTAGATTCCAGGCATTCTTGATAAGTTATACCTAAACCTGTACTTGGACAAGGACCAAAAGATTGTGCATCAGTGCCATACCCAAGATATTTGAGGATTCTGTCAAATTGAAGATTGACTAGCGTCCGTGTGCAATGATGTAGTCAAGAGAATATTGAATTGAAGCAATTAAACCGTAATATCTTGAATTCATGTTTTTGAAAAGGCTGTTAACTGGAGTCCATTTTTCTGCCTACCAGGAAGAGTTTGAAGTTTGAAATCCCAGCATGAAGAAATTCATCCAGCTTGGAGACTTCCAATCCCTTCATTGTGCAGAAGGTTGCTAATGCTCTCAGGAGAAGCCCTTCACCAAGAGGATACTTCCGTGCAGAGTCCTCTCCACTGAGACTAAGGAAACATGCTATGTCATGTAGCCACAGCAGCCTTTGCAGCTGTTGAAGGCAGCAAGACTTGCATGGCAACCAGAAGACACAGACCAAGACTGATATCCAGTTATAAGATGGCAGATGGGACACACACACATCAGGCTTAGTGAGCAGCCAATCCAGAGGGAACCATACTCAGAAACCCCTAGGGGCTGGGCATGGTGGCTCTCGCCTGTAATCTCAGCACTTTGGGAGGCCAAGGCAGATGGATCACCTCAGGTCAGGAGTTTGAGACCAGCCTGACCAACATGGAGAAATCCCATCTCTACTAAAACTACAAAATTAGCCGGGCATGATGGCGCATGTCTGTAATCCCAGTTACTCAGGAGGCTGAGGCAGGAGAATCACTCAAACTTGGGAGGCAGAGGTTGTGGGGAGCCGAGATCGTGCCGTTGCACTCCAGCCTGGGCAACAAGAGTGAAATTCTGTCTCAAAAAGAAAAAAGAAAAGAAAAAAAAGAAAGCCCTAGGAAGATTTCTTCAAGCAGATGAAACTAATGATATCCCTAGTGTGTTTGAATATATTGAGAGGAGATCACATAAAAGGGACACTGTTTAGGGTTGAATTAATAGCAAGCAAATGGGATGCTAAGCAAATGTAAAGAATAAAAGTTCAAAGGGAAAACGAAATGTTATTCAATAAAGTAAAAGCATCCATCACACACTGTTTTTTGTTTTTTTTTTTGAGACGGACTCTCGCTGTCGCCCAGGCTAGAGTGCAGTGGCACGATCTTGGCTCACTGCAAGCTCCGCCTCCCAGGTTCAGGCCATTCTCCTGCCTCAGCCTCCCAAGCAGCTGGGATTACAGGTGCCTGCCACCATGCCCGGCTAGTTTTTTTGGTATTTTTAGTAGAGACGGGATTTCACTGTGTTGGCCAGGATAGTCTCGATCTCCTGACCTTGTGATCTGCCTGCCTTGGCCTCCCAAAGTGCTGGGATTACAGGCGTTAGCAACTGTACCTGGCCCACACACTGTTTTATATACCACTTGCAGTGTCATAATTGTATAAATATTAAATATCTATTGATCTATCCAGAATTACAACATAAGTATATTTGGAAGATGGAGGAGTGGGTGCTGAGTGTATATGGGAGAAGGGAGGCTGAGGTGAAGGTGGGAGAGAAGGAGAGGGTGAAATATTCATCTTCCAAATTGGAAACTCAATAGATAATGCCTAAACATGAAATATCTAATAGAAATGTAATATTTAAACATATGGTGGTGCTTCTGGGAAAAAGAAAAGAGGATGGGGAAGACTGTTTGTATGTTGTTTAAACATACAATTGTTTGTTTAAACATGCAATATGGATGAAATTAAAGGGCTAAGCTGCTTTAGCAAAAAGACACCAAAATACAGAAACTTAAATGAGATAGGTATAAGTTTCTCTTGTTTGATATGATCTCGAGAGAAGCAATCTGGGTTGGAAGGTCACCTTTATGATTCTTAAAACGTAGCTTCCACCTGTGGGACTAAGGCAGCCATTCTAGTTTTTGTCTTCCCAGCCAGAGGGAAAGAGGACTGGGTCAGGAGAGCACATGTGCCTAACTGATAGGAACATGCCCCAGAAGGGCCACGCATCCGTTGGTCAGGATGTGGGCACATGGACCACAGCTGCATGGGAAGCTGGGAAGCATAGGGTCTAGCTGTGAGCCATGTGCTCAGCTAAGATACTGGAGCCCTGATATTAAAGAAGGTGAGGCTTGATGCCAGTACTCAATCAGCAGTCTCTGTCACATCAGCTTTGCAGAATCATTTGATTCTTTCAACTCGGTGCATATACAACTTCAATACAAACGAAAAGTAAATATAAGACATGGTTCTTGAAGATTATCCTTTGAACAATTGAGGACGCAATGAAAACCTAGAACAGCAGGGTCCTGAAGCAGAATGCAGGCATCCCCAGAAGACGCAGTGCTAATGGACTGGAGTCCAGAGGATCCACACCTGCTTGGTGCCATACCTTGGGTCCCTCCAGATCAGGATGCTCCCAGCAACTTTTCCAGGATGGTTATACTACACATGCTGCAAAGATGAGTGGGCATCCCTGTAAGCCTATACTTTTAGAGTAAATGGTTCCAAAAGAAGGCGTGAAGCAGACCCATAGATGGAGATGAGTGCATGGGAGGGTTTTTGGGGAGTACTCTCAGGATCAACACCCGTGAGCAACGGGGCAGAAGCAGGATTGAGCAGAGAAGAAGGTGGGGTTCTGGAGCTGAGCTCAGCCTTCAGAAGTGCTGTGGCAAGGGGGCCCAGTATTGGTGAGTCTTCCAATGTGACTGCTCCAGGAATTCACAACCTGGGGATGTAATCTCAGGTGAAGTTGCTGTCTTCAGCCTGGGCAATTCTGGAGAGGCCTGACGAGTGAAGCCTGCCCCAGCAGAACTCCTGGCAGCTCAGGGAACACATTTTTCATTCCTGAGATGTTGCTTCACAGCGTCTACTCTGTGTGGATCCAAGCAACTGCCTCTGGGTCTCTGGGACATCAGTCATTTGAATCTGGATTCTATCGTGTGGCTCTTACATTTCTTTTCAGGAGAAATCCAATAGTGATGCTCTCACTATGATGATAGAGGGACTGGAAGGTGCCAGGGGACCAACAGGGAAGCAGCAGGAGTGCAGCAGCACACTGTGTAACCCGGACTAGGTTTTTACTCAAGGCGGCTTAGCACAACTTTTGAAGATTTAAGGAAGAAGGCTAAAATATAGGCAAACCGGATGATAGCTACCCTGCTTTCATCTGTGCCTCAGGGTGATTAGTCAGCATTTGTTGGTTAACATATTAAGAACCCTGTGATTTCTTTAAATATATATTTGGTCTTTGACTCCATTTTCTGACATACAACTCCTAAAATCCTTCAAATCTCCAAAGTGATAGTATGTTTTTGTACGCTTATGAGTTGACTGGTGGCCGACAGCCTCTATGTAGCTTCTTGACAGGGACTGGTCATAGGAAAGACCTAGGTAGCATTAGAGGGCTGGGACTCTCAGCCCCCTACTCCCACCTCCAGGAGCCAGAAAGGGTGGGCAGGTTGTTGACCACCAATGGCCAGTGATGTAATCAATCCTGCCTACAGAATGAAGCCTCCATAAAAACCCAAAAGGACAGGGTTTGGAGAGCTTCTGGTTAGCTGAACCCATGGAGCTTCCTAGAGGGTGGTGCACCCAGGGAAGGCACGGAAGCTCCCTGCCCCTTCCCCCGTAGCTCCCCCTAAGCATCTCTTCATCTATATCCTTTGTAATAGCCTTTATAATAAACCAGTAAACCTAAGTTTCCCTGAGTTCTGTGGCCACTCTAGTAAATTAATCAAACCCAAAGAGGGGGTGGTGGGAACCCCAATATGAAGTCAGTTGGGCAGATGTTCCAGGGGCCCCAACTTGTGACTGGTCTCTGAAGGGGGGATCAGTTTAGGGTACTGAGCCCTTAACCTGTGGGATCTGAGGCCATCTACAGGTAGATAGCCTCTGAATTTTTTTTTTTTTTTTTAAAGACAGAATTTCACTGTTGTCCAAGCTGGAGT
>NW_012101599.1:1358569-1369392 GCF_000951045.1 Mandrillus leucophaeus
AAAGCAGAGGGAAAACTGGGTGAGTTTAAGTATTTCACTCACAAACCCTAATCTTACATTTAGGCTCCAGAATGGCCCAAGGCAAAGGTTTTAAATAGTCCTTCTCCATCTGCCCTAGAGGGTTTATTTGTTATCACAGGGGTTGTTAGAAGGAAATTTTCATTGGAGAAATGTGTGTTGCTAAGGCTTGTAGTTGGCTGAAGAGACTTCCACTGGCACCGCCTCCCTTATCTGGCAAACCCAGCAGCTGGCCCCCTTTGGAGTGACAGCATCTCTCTCTGTTGGTAGAATTCTGTCTTATGGTCCCCACCTAATGGAGAGCAGCCTATGTCATCTCTGTCACCTACTCTGATGTTAAAATTTTGTTGTGACCACAACAAAGTAAATATTTCCTGCAAGATGCTTTCCAAAGTACCTAAAAAGACAAGAGAACGAGAGAAAGAGTTTGTATGACTATTTTTGTACTTACCTCCCAATAAATGTTTGTGTGTATGAGGCAGAATTTGGTCTGAGACTTGCTTTCATTTAAAAACAAGTCCTGGTGAGGTAGGGGGAGGGAAAGGACCTAGACCTTCACCTCCTTCTAACTACTAGAGGCTACCAATATTTTTCAAAAGAGCCTGATATTTGTGAGTAGCTAAATAAGCCCAGAGATTAAGAAAGTAAATGATGCCTCATATTATTGCTGGTTACATGTTTCAGCAATCTGAACAGTAAAGACACCTGAAAAAAATGGTTATCAACACATTGGTTTAGTGTAGTGATTGATCATAAAAAATAAATGATCCAGCTGTAGAATTTGGGAACATGATATATGATAATAATAGCAAGGCAAACATAACCTGATTATTCTAGACATTCATTTGTCATTTACATGGTGTCTGCTACTGGACTTGGCTTTGGGCAGGCTCAGGCTCTAGAAGAGTCTTTCATGCCCCCTGATGGCTGTGGACAATCCCTGGGTTTTACTCCGATGTGTGAAAAATCTAGAGGATTCTAGTAGCAGAACATACAGAAAAGTAAATCCAAAATCTAATCTTGCTTTGATTTATGTGGTTGGAAGCAGGGGAGGTTTGGGAAATGCAGTCGGACAAAAATCATCCCATCTTAATATTAAATGCAAGAGAATTAAAAGGAGACAGATAATAGAAACCACTGTCAATATGTTGGGAATCTGACAACTCTGGGGTTAGACATGATTTTCCAACGTTCCCTCACACAAACCCTCCATTCAGGCCAGGCTTTGCTCTTTCTATCCCCAAGGGCTTGCCCACCAATTTACACCTTGGTTCATGAAACCTAGGTTGCCCTCATCTATTCACAACCTCTCACCACCCTTCGACTATCCCATCCTCATGTATAAAATGCCTCTTCCAATCCTGTTGGCCAGTGTTGATCCCTTCCTGTAAACTCTGTTAACTTTGCCACTTATATATTTCATACTTTTTCTTCCTAAGATTCTAAGTTCCATGAACATTTACTGGGGAGGACCTTGTAGTCCTGTGAGACCATGTACAGTCCTCATCTGTCCTTGGTTAGACATCATTAGTGAACAATCCTATACTGGGAAAACAAATGCTTAAATGGGACAATACTGAAGCATTATTTGCTTCATTCTGGACTTCTTCCCTTAATCTGCATTTGTTTCTGGGCAAAGGGCCAGAATGGCCCAAGGCAAAGGTTTTAAACAGTTCCCAGGAAGCCACATTCAGATTGCAAAGGCATCCTATTGAAGGGGCCATGGTGTTCAGAAAGGTAGGTGTCCCCTGGGTCTTGCCCTGACCCCTTGCACAAGCTCTTTCCCCTTCTGGAGTCCCTGCCGGGTCTCTGCTCAGACATAGTCTGCCCTGCAGCTGTCGGGCTGGGAGCTGGAGGGCAGGCAGGCAATGGGTGGAAATCAGGGGAATGTTTCTCTTCAGAAAGTGCTATTTGAAGGCAGAAACCAGCTTGTGCACCTTTCCTAAGGATTCAGGATGAGGACGTTGGGATTTGGGAAGATAGAAAGATCTAAGCCAAAAGCCATTTGAATAAGGCGAAAATATCTTTCTTTTGAAAGGAGGCTAAACATAGAGACGTACCCCCAAAGAAATTAGAAAATGAGAGTCTTTATACTTAGTGAAAACAAGAAATGAAAGACGATGGAAAGATGAATGGAAATTATCCTCCAGCTTGCTCTTTTGAAGATGCTCGTCTAAAAATAAGATCATGTGGAGGAGAAATGACATGTCTAGCACTGACAACAACCCTACTGGGACCAGGAGATGTGGAGCAAGATGTATTCAGAGAGACTTTCCTCTGGAAACCATTGCTCACTGCCCTGCTGCCAAGGTCACAGAGAGCTGGAGCTTTGCTGCTGCAAAGCTGTTTACATACAAGGATACACAGGAACGAAAGGTCATGGGAGGTACTTGAGCCTGGAGTCTCCAAAGTCAAAAGATAATAAACACACCAACTTTCAGGGCTTTTAACAAGCACAATCGGGCCAAACAAATTCTCACTTTGGATGTAGATCCACAACATCTTGTTGCAGATGGAAATAGGACTGGGGCAAGAGTTGGTGCAAACAGAAATATTAAGTTTATCACGACCAAAAGGGGCAATGGAGGGTTAAAGCCCGAAACCTACTTCAAATATATCTGAACTGGTGTTAAAACTAAGCTAGCATTGAAGAGAGGGATAAAATTCAGGAGCAAGTTTCCAGAGACTCATAAGAACCCAGAGAGAGGAAAATCTTTTTCAGAAAATTCATAAAAGTGAATGAGTCGCCATTCTGATGTAATGGAGAGAACTTCAGTAATATGACCAGTGATGGAGTTGGTGTGAAATGCATAGACTCTCAACTATGACCTGACTGGGTATTTCCTCAGCAAATATTTGGGTATATTTAATTGAAATGCATTTGTGGCAAAAGTCAACTCCTACAAAAAAATTGTTAAAATATTCTTCCTGGAAGTTGTCTCCCCTAGTGACTCACATCAAGTAGTCTGAATAAATATGGTGAGACTTGGCACCCTCTGAGGCATCATTTGCTAAGGAGAAAATGCTTTTAAATGTCCCAGAACTCTTGGAAAACTTACAGAACCCTTGGCCTCATGCAAGCCCATTGTCCCTGTCCAACGCACTCGCACATCCTCCTTTTCCCTCGCCATCAGGCACGGAAGTCCTTCCTAAGTCACAAACGCAAATCTGACTGACTGACTTCCTTCTTACAGACCAACCACAGTCACTGGTCTTTGAAATTCAACTTCAAGGAAGACAGAAAAGTCTATTTTTAATCAGAGAAAAACCTCAAATTGAGTGAGAATTACTGCCTAGGCCCTGTTGAATGCAGACTAGAACCACTTTTGAGATGATCATTAATTTTATGGAAGTGATATACACCAGAATGAACTTCAAGCCTGCTTTATAATCAATCAGTTAATCAACAAGTCTGAGTGGAGTGTGTATGCTTTGTGTTATCTGCAGTGCAGCCTGAGGTTATGGGAGAACAAAATGTCCCTGTGTATTTCTTGAACACTCAGGGCTGTGCTCAACTAATTTTAACCATTGAATCGAAATGATCAGGTAGAGGGCAGGAAATGTAAAATGACTTGATCAACTGCCTCATGAGAGGAAGACATCCAGTATGCGTTTGTAATTCAGCATCTTTAAACGTCTCTTTTGGCGGTATTTCTTTACAAATGTGGCAAAGCATGATATCTTTGCGTAAATCTTTAAACTTCACAAAAGTTTCTGAAAAAAAATGTACAATCAAAGAAAAACACTTGGAAATAAATTCTATCTATAGTTTATGCACATTTATTTTACGAATTTTCTCCTGAAATCATTACGCATTAACATTTTTTGAAATTTCTCTCTCTTAGCCTTGTAAAAGCCCTAATTCTAGTTTATCACACTTTGAAACAACTTTCTATACTCAAACTCAACTGGATCCCAGAGGCAGCCTATTTCATATATCAAATTGAAAGAGTTCTTGCATTAGTGTCATTTCTATTAGACTAGAAGAGCTTATAATTTACAATTTATAAGGTATTTTAAAGAACCAATTACATTTTGAAATTTAACCCCCTTGGTGTTTTTGTTAGGACTATATTCTCATAACTGCACCTTGCAAAAATAACATTTGCTAGTGTTTCTTCATGCATAAAACTATAACGAACATACTAATGTCTAATACTCCCACTACCTAGATAACTTTGATAACATGCTTTAAAAATTTATTCCCTTGCATGACACAAAAATTCAAGAAGTACAGAAAGCTGTAAAGTGAAAAGTAATATTGTACTCATCTGGTCATTGTCACTCTGATTATTAGCAGTTTTTTAGAGTTCTTTCAGAAAATATTTTTCTTATATACCAACATGCACGCACACACACACATATACATACATATTTTCCATTTCTTTTTACAGAGAAGATCATACAATCAGTACCTATAGTGCCTCATCTGGCTCATTTTCACGTAAGATGTCTTGAAGAACTTCCCATGTTAGCACAAATAGACCAATTTCATTCTTTTTAACAGTTGCATACAAGGATACACAGGAACAAGACACCCAATTCTGTCAGATGCTAAATATATCCAATGTAGTCTACAGTATATCTCAATAGCTCTTTACAAATAGACATGTAAGTAGTTTCCAGCTGTTTTATCAATTAAAAAATGCTAAGTGAAGATCCGTCTATAGCTTGACTTTTTTAAAAGTAAGTTTATTAGTCAATTAAATTCCTAAAAGTGGAATTTGGCATTTGCTTACTTTTTACAGAAGGGGTCTTGGTAAGTTGCCCAGGTTGGTCTTGAACTTCCGGGCTCAAGTGATCCTCCACCCTAAGCCTTCCAAGTAGTTTGGAGTACAGGTGCGGTCTAAAAGTGGAATTTCTTTTAAACTAAGTTTTCTAATGTATTCTAACCTTTTCTGTTGCCTACAATTTGGAGGGCAAAGAAGCTTTCTAATTTTTTTAGGTTAAGAAGGAAAACATCCTGGAAAACATCAGTGACACCCAACGTGCTGACCCTGCTGCTTTGATTAATTTCACATTCCAGTGTGGAGGTGTTAATTTTGAGAATACACTTAAGAATGAGGTCCGCAGCAATGTTCTTCTCACTTCAGAAGAATGCAAAACGAGCTATCTAGCAGTTAGTGTGTGCGGAGTTGGTTCCTGCCAGGTGGGTTCGTGGCCTTGCCACAGACCTTCGCAGTGAGTGTTACAGCTCTTAAAAATGGCACGGACCCAAAGAGTGGGCAGTGGTAAGGTTTACTGTGAACAGCGAAAGAAGATCCCACAGTGAAGAAAAGGACCCCAGCGGGTTGCCGCTGCTGGCTGGGATGGCCAGCTTTCATTTCCTTATTTGTCCCCGCCATGTTCCGTTTTTATCCTATCAGAGTACCCTTTTTCAATCTTCCCTGTGATTGGCTACTTTTAGGATCCTGCTGATTGGTGCATTTTCCAGAGCGCTGATTGGTGCATTTTCCAGAGCGCTGATTGGTGCATTTTCCAGAGCGCTGATTGGTGCATTTTCCAGAGTGCTGATTGGTGCATTTTCCAGAGTGCTGATTATTGCATTTTACCATCCTCTTGCTAGCTACAGAGCGCTGATTGGTGCATTTTACGGAGTGCAGGTTGGTGCATTTTACAACCCTCTTGCTGCCTACAGAGCACTGATTGGTGCGTTTTACAATCCTCTTGTAAGACAGAAAAGTTCTCCAAGTCCCCACTAGACCCAGGAAGTCCAGCTGGCTTCACCTCTGAGTAGCACCTACATGCGGTGAACCACGGAGAGAATTCATTAAGAAATAGGGCCATTTAAAAATTATTGACACCTGATCAAGTCTTTGTGATGAAGTCACACTGTCAAGAGTGTTCGAAGTCACACTATCAAGAGTGTTCTCAGTCACGCTGAACATGCAAGTGCCACTAAAGGCAGTACCCACCTCCAGTCTCTCTAAAGGAAGGTTTATGTGAAGCCGGTGGACCTGGACCTCAACTGTAATCACAGATTTCTTGGGAGAGAATAACTCACCCCTGTATAGCATCTAAGTGGTCCCCAAGTCACGTATAATTTTACAAGACCTAGAAGTTGTATAATAGAAGCCAATTTTTTAAATCTTGCTTTCATTAAATGCAGAATGTTCATCCTGTTGGGGAAAAGTCAATTCCTTTGCCAGTATTAACAGCCAGACCAAACCTCCCGCATATCATCAGCACGGCATGACAGATTCAAATTATGCCTTCAGTCACTAGGGTTGGGGAGACGTTGAAGGGGACTGTGTCCTTAAAAAGAACAAAATTGCTGACGTAAGTCTGAATAGAAATTTAATTTTAGGGAAAAGAGAAACTCCAGGCAAAGCTAGATTTGCTCCATTGATCAAGCCAGACGATTTTCCATAAAGCCAGATCCTTTGGTGACGTTCCTAAGAGGAGCAAACTACAGAGCCCACTTTACCTTTGCCATCCCCCAGACCCCATGCTCTGTACCCACAGGGTGTCCAGTGAGGAGAAACCCCACACCCACTGAGGCTGCCCTGGGCTATTTGTGTGCACAACTACATTCCTCTAGGTAACTACCTTTAGGAATTTTTTCTCTGGGAGTTTAAGAAAACTAACACTCCTCAGATCCTTGAATTTAATCACAGATAGGAAACATCGTTCCATCGGTGTACTGTATTAGAAAATTAATAGTCAGAATTTGGGTGCGTTAAAAAAAGCAGCAAAAAATACAGCCAATAATATATTCCTGCTCCTGAGACATTTCCACTGAAAATTAGATATGAACCTTGAATAGCTAATGGGAATTTTAAGAAAACAAATGGAAAATTGCAGAAATAAGTGGAATTATGTATGAAGCGGCATGGATTAAACTGCTTTGATTAGATGTGATTTCCCATTTCATTCATTCATTCTCTTAACAAATATTTTTGAGCACCCATGCACCAGACTCTTCCAGATAGAGGAATACAAAGATTTTACACATAAGTAGTTCAAGTAATAGTTTTAATTTAAAGTAGCTTTCATTGCAGCAACTGGAGTCCACCCATTTTTCATATTCACAAAAATATGAAAAATTTGATGATACCCAAGGTAGGTCAGGATGTGGCCAGCAGGTGGGAGAGAAATTAAAAATATTTTAACACTGGTGTAACATATACACCCACTACTCCGAACTGATGCCAGCCATAAAATGCCAGTATGCCCGTGTTAGCACCTGCCAGCTGAACATCAGTCTAGGGGACAGACGTCCCCATTTGATGGGGGGATGTCAGTGGGTGCAGTTTTCCTGGAGGACATTAGTCATTATTTTTTAAATAAAGTCATTTGAAAATGTTTACTGAATTGAATATCCATCTAAGTAAAACATTAAAAAGGATATAATTGTAATAGTTTTATCAATATATAATTCATGCATTACACAATTAGCTTACATAATGTGTACAGTTCAATGGATTTTCATATATCCCCAGAGTTGGGCACCCATCACCACAATCAATTTTAGAACATTTTTATCATTCCACAAAGAAACCTCAGATCCTTTAGCTATCTTCCCTCCCAGCCACCCTCCTCCTCATACCTGGTCCCAGGCAACCACTAATCTACTTTCTGTCTCTATAGATTTGCTAGTTAGTCTACATTTCACATAGAAACATATGTGGTCTTTTGTGATAGTCTTCTTTCCCTTAGCATATGATTTTTAAGTTTCTTTCATGTTAAACCATGTATCAGTATTTCATTTATCTTGTTGCTGAACAATGTTCTATTGTGTAGGTATACTGCTATTGCTTATCCAGTCATCAGTTGATGGACACTTGGCTTATTTCTATCCTTTGATTATAAATAATAGTGTTATGAACACTCATGTAAAAGTTTTTGTGAGGACATATGTTTCCATTTCTCTTGGGTATACAGTAACAAAGAATGAATTTGCAGTGTTAAATGATAACACTATATTTAAATTTTTGAGGAGCTGCCAAGCTGTTTTCCAAAGAGGCTGAACCATTTTACATTCCCAACAGCAGTGTATGAGGAGTCCAATTTCTCCACATCCTTGCCAACACATGCTATTATTTGACTTTCTGATTTTAGACATCTTTGTGGATGTGAAGCCATGTTTTCCTGTGGTTTTGATTTGCATTTCCCTGATGGCTAATTATGTTGAAAATCTTTTCACGTTCTTGGCCATTTGTATAACTTCTCTGGAAAAATACCTATTCAGATACCTTGCCCATTTTCCAATTGGGTTGTCTTTTTGTTACTGGGTTGTAACTGTTCTTTACATATTCTAGATACAAGGCCCTTATCAGATACATACTTTGTAAGTCTTTCTTCCATTCTGTGGATTGTTTTTTTTTTTTTTGCTTTCTTGATAGTGACCTATGAAGCACACAAGTTTGTAAAGTCTAATTTATTTTTTTTCATTGCTTGTACTTTTTGCTCATATCTAAAAATTCATTGCCAAATCCAAGTTTACCGAGATTTAAACTGTTTTCTTATAAGCTTTTGTAGTTTTGGCTTTTACATTTAGGTTCTTTTTAATCCATTTTTATGTAATTCTTATATATGGTGTGCAGTAAAGATCCAACTTGGTTTTTTTTGCATACGGCTGTCAGTCTGTCCTAGGACCATTTGTTGAGGCGACTATTCTTTCCTCATTGAATGATCCTGGCGCTTTTGTTAGAATAAATTGACAATAGATGTATGGGTTCATTTCTGGATTCTCAATTTTATTATATTCATCTATATGTTTATCCTTGAGTCAGTTCTACACTATCTTGATTGATTATTATAGATTTGTACTAAGTTTTAAAATCAAGAGGCATGAGTCCTCCAGCTGTATTCTTCTTTTTTCAACAGCATTTTAGCTATTTGGGGCCCCTTTCATTTCCGTATGGATTTTAGAATCAGCTTTGTCAACTCCTACAAAGAAGCCAACTGGGATTTTCTTTTTTTTTTTTTAGATAGAGTCTTGCTCTGTTGCCCAGGCTGGAGTGCAGTTCTGCAATCATAGCTCACTGTAACCTTACTTGAGCAATCCTCCCACCTCAGCCTCCTGAGTAGCTATTATTACAGGTATGCACTACCACGCTCAACTAATATTTTTAGTTTTTTTGTAGAGACAAGGTCTCACTATGTTGTCCAGCCTGATCTCAAACTCCTGACCTCCAGGACTCTCCCACCTCAGCCTCCCAAAGTGTTGGGATTACAGGCATGAACCACCTTGCCTGGCCCCAACTGGGATTCTAGTAGAGATCTCTGTATAATTTGGAAAGTTATTACCTACCATCTTAACAATATGAAGTTTCCTGATCCATGAGTATGAGATGGCTTTCCAATTTTTTTAGTCTTTAATTTTCTTTAACTGTATTTTGTAGTTTTCGGAGTATAAAGTTTGCACTTCTTTTGCTAAATTTATTCTGAAATTGTTTTCTTAATTTCATTTTCTAATTGTTCATTACAAGTGTATAGAAATGCAATTGATTTTTATATCCTGCTGCCTTGCTGATTTCATTAGCTCTGATAGCTTTTTAGTGAATTCGCTAGGATTTTCTACATAGTAGATCATGTCATTGCGAATAGAGATAGTTTTACTTTTTCCTTTCCAATCTGGATGCAGCTTTTTTTTTTTTTTTTTCATTATCTTGCTTAATTGTCCTGGCTAGAATGTTTGAAATGATTTTGAACAGAAAAAACCAGAGAAGACATTATAGTCATTATCTCTTGAAATTTAAAATTAAAAATGCTTTGACCCAGTAACCTCATTGCTGTCAAACTTACGAAAGTTCAACAAGACATATGTATAAATATACTTATAAGGGTTTAAAAACAGATACAAAACTTAATCAAAATATATCAATGACCTAAATATGTGCATTAAACCCACAAATATCTAAGCAGAAAACATAGGAGTACATCTTCATGACCTTGGATTTGGTAATTGATTCTTTGATATGATGCCAAAAGCATTACCAACAAAAGAAAAAAGAGATAAAGTGAACTTTATCAAAATTAAAATCTTTTATGCATCGAAGTATATCATGAAGAAAATGACAAAACAACCTACAGAATGAAAGAATATATTTGCAAATTGTGTATCTGAGAGGAGCTTAATCTCAAGAATATATAAATAACTCCTAAAACTCAACAACAAAAGGACAACTCAAAAGTGGGCAAAGAATGTGTTGGGATAACTATAGACATTTCTACAAACAAGACATATACATAGTTAATAAGTACATGACTGGATGCCCGACATCCCCTGTCACTAGGAAAAAGTGAATTGTAAACCTCAATGAGATGCTACTGTACACCTACTAGAGTGGCTACAGTAATTTTTTTTTTAAGGAAACTAACACTTGGAGAAATTGGAACTCTTGTACATTGCTGGCTGGCATGTAAAATGGTGCAGCCACTGTGGAAAATAATTTGGTATTTCCTCAAAAGCTTAAACACAGAAATACCATGTGAACCAGCGATTCTACTCTTCATTATACATCCTAAGGAAATAAAGGCAGGGACTTGACCAGATACTTTTTTGGCCGACATGCTCCACTTTTTTGCCCAATACGCAGCACTATTCACGATGCCCAAAGGTGGAAATAATGTAAGGGTCCAACCGCAAATGAATGGCTAAAACAACATGTGATATGTACATACAATGCAATTATTTTATTTGACCATAAAAAGAATGAAATTCTGACCCATGTGACAACAGGGATGAAGCCTGAATACACTACATCAACTGAAATAGGACAAACATAACAGGACAGTTATTATATGATTCCACTTATTGAAATATCTAGAATAAGTAAATTCATGTAGAGGGTAAGGGC
>NW_012101599.1:1370557-1379723 GCF_000951045.1 Mandrillus leucophaeus
AATTGACAAACAGGATCTAATTAAACTAAAGAGCTTCTGCTCTTTAGTTTAATTACCATCAGAGTGAACAGGCAACCTACAGAATGGGAGAAAATTTTTACAATCTACTCATCTGACAAAGGGCTAATATCCAGAACCTACAAAGAACTCAAACAAATTTACAAGGAGATATACCTAATGTAAATGACAAGTTAATGGGTGCAGCATACCAACATGGCACATATATACACAACAAACCTGTACGTTGTGCACATGTACCCTAGAACATAAAGTATAAAAAATAGAAATGGGGGAGTTATTGCTTAATCAGTACAGAGTTTGTTTTGGATAATGAAAAAGTTTGAAAAAGGATAGTGGTGATGGTTGCACCACTGCATGAATGTAGTTAATGCCACTTAATTGTACAGTTGAAATGCTCAAAAAGGCAAATTTATGTTATATATATTTTATCACAATAACAAAATAAAATAGTTAAGAAAAAGATTTAGTAGTGGTTACCTTCAAAAGCAATGAGCCAAGAGTAGCAAGAGCCTGGATGAAGAGGAGCAAACCCCCTTCTGTCTCTGGGACTGAGAACCTGAGCCTAGACCCTGCTCAGGGGGAACTGGTCAGGGGTGTGCCTTTTGATTGGAGGTACATTGGCCTCTGCATGTATTTATCTGTGTTTATGTGTCATGGCTTAGCCCCCCGACAACTTCTTCTTTTTTTCTTTTATCTTTTTGTAAGGCAAGGTCTCGCTCTGTTGTCCAGGCTGGAGCGCAGTGGCGTGATCACAGCTCAGTGCAATCACAAACTCCTGGGCTCGAGCAATCCTTCCACTTCAGTCTCCCAAGTAGGTAGGACTCCAGGCTGGCAACTATACTTGCCTGATTTCTTTCTTTGTATTTTTTGTAGACACAGGGTCACGCTATGTTGCCCAGACTGGTCTCAGACTCCTGGCCTCAAGTGCCCCTCTTGCCTCGGCCTCCCCAAGTGTTGGGATCACAAGTGTGAGCCACTCCACCCAGCCTCAACTTCTTTTTAAGTGTTTTTTCTATTTTCCCCACCACGAAGATTATTTTTTTCATAATGCTGAAGCCCAGGAACTAATCTGGGAAAAAATAATTGTTCCCCTTTCCTCATACCTCCCTCCCTTCCTTCCTTCCTCCCTCCCTCCCTCCTTCTGTCCTCTTTTTCTTTCCTTCCTTCCTTCCTTCCTTCCTTCCTTCCTTCCTTCCTTCCTTCCTTCCTTCCTTCTTTTTCCTTTCTTTCAGATGGAGTCTCGCTCTTGTTGCCCAGGCTGGAGTGCAGTGGCGCGATCTCGGCTCACTGCAAACTCTGCCTCCTGGGTTCAAGCAATTCCCCTGCCTCAGCCTCCTGTGTAGCTGGGACTACAGGCATGCGCCTCCACGCCCAGCTAATTTTTGTATTTTAAGTAGAGACGGGGTTTCATCATGTTAGCCAGAATGCTCTAGATCTCCTGACCTCGTGATCTGCCCACCTCAGCCTCCCCAAGTGCTGGGATTACAGGTGCGAGCCACCGCAACTGGCCTCCTCACACCTTTTCAATCTCCCTCTCCCCATTTTCTTCGTTTGAAAACACGACAATCCCCCATCAAGGCTGGCAAAGACAGAATCTCCCCGGAGGACTGAGGCGGAGGCAAAGTAGAATGCCGCTTGGATCTGGACTAGAGAGGAGGCTGGGAATATCCCACACGAATGGACCTCATCTCTATGATGTTGACATAGTGTGTAGTTCTTCTAACACAAGCAGCACAGGTGTCTTCTTGCCTCTCCTCCCTCTGGACGGTAAGCTCCTGGAGGCCAGGGAGTTCTCCAGAACTGTTTCTCCAATACCTGACAGAGTTCTTGGCAGACAAATGGGCACTCAAACATTGGCTGCACAAATATTTCATGTTTCAAATGAAAGTGCCTCCTGCAGTTGTAATGGCCATCCAATCAGATGATGAAAGGGGAAATGATAACCTTTTAAAGACCCAGAAATACAACACAGTTTTCAAAAAGACATTTCTTAAAGAAACAAAGTGTGAGTAGGATATCATCTGAATTTTCTAGTGGTGGTAGAGTCACTTCCCTGAACAAGAAATGAGAGCAATGATGCAAATGAAATATGATTACAAACACATTGAATTCAAAATGTAGTGGTTCCTCGGATATCATGTGCAGATTCCCAATTTCAACATATGTTGTTTAAATAAATGACAAAAGATCAGATCTTTTGTGACTAAACATTGACAGCACTGTATATTTTATTCTTATCTTCCCACAGCTCCCTCTTCATACTAGTTTGTTTTTATTGGACCACCAGCAGCAAATTCCTGCAATTTTATAACCTTATGACATTACTGTCATTGCTTTTAGCACAGGCACTGCTACATCTGTTAGTAAAAAAACTAGAAGTATTCTCTCATGAGTCACTAAAATACAATTGCCAAAACCAATTAAACTCGTGCCAAATATGACAAGTCACCAGAAGACTTTGAGCAATTTACAATGTTTTTGCTGGGAAAAGGAAATAAAGAAAAGAGAGAGGTACATTTGCATAACACTTTTTTTTTTTCTTTTTTGCTGGTGAGCTTCAAAAGTTATAATCACCGAAACTGAGTAATGCTGACTACATCACTATTTCTTCTGGTGTTTTCTACACTCTAGTCCAGAGCTGACCATTAAAATTCTTGGTGGTTGGTCCTTCCCATCTCCACACTGCAAAATATTCCTGTTCCTCCTGAGCTGCAGATACTTACCAAAGATGAATGAAGAAAGTATTGAAGAAGCAGTGGCTGGATTTTAGGTTGAATAATCAAAGGATGGCCAGATATTTCACAAGCAATAAGGTAAACCAGCAGTGAAATTCTGCATATAAACCTGCCTTGGGATAGGAAATTTAGCTCAAATAAAGGCTAGGGATAGAGTTAAAAAGTGCCAACAGGAGAGGTATTTTCCTATCCTCACCTCAACAAGTTCATCATGAGTAACACTTTGGCAGGACTCGGATACTGGACATCTCACTACATGCAAACTTTAAGAGAAACGAGTGTAAATTTATTACAATGTGGAAAGCACAAGATTAACTAGACTATTCAGCCGGCCTTATATCTTTTACCACCTAGATCTTTGCAGACATCCAGCAGAGAATTGAAGCAGTTATTTCAACAAAACTGAGGCCCCAATATTATTTTTTTCTAAAATATTCTAAAAGTAGAGGAAAAGATGTACTTAGTTAGACCATCAGTTGCACTATCCACATTTCAATTCCTACATACGTAAGTATGGCTAGTGGCTCCCCTGCTGGACAGCGCAGACACAGAACATTTCCATCACTGCAGAAATGTCTACTGAATAGTACTAATCAAAAGCATTTGGGGCCACAGTGGCTTATGCCTGTAAACCCAGCACTTTGGGAGGCTGAGGCAGGAGGATCACTTGAGCCCAGGAGAAGGAGGCTGCACTCTAGCCTGGGTGACAGTGTGAGATCCAGTCACATAAAAAAGAGGATTTAGGTCGCTGAAAAGAGAATAGAGAAGGGAAAATTCTTGACTATTTCAACCTGTAAGAGGTAAGCAGAATGAGACAAGCCTGAAGATTTAGGAGTGTACAGAAAGCCAGGGGGAAACCAGGAGCATCAGAAGTCGAGGGAGAAAAAAGTTTCAAAAGGCAGTAAGGAAACAAGAATGCTGCAGACACAAGTGAGACGGTCATTGAAGAGTACCGTTGAACTTGGTCATAAGAAGATCATCCATGGCCTTCAAAAGACTCCAGATCACAGTGAGTTCAAAAATCAATGGGAGGGTATGAACTGGAGCTGATGAGTATAGACAGTCTTCTAAGAAATTTAACTTTATAAACAATTGCGAGAGTAACACTGTGCCTGGCACATCCTCTGTGTGTCATCTCCGAATCTGAAGTGTCCCTAACAAGGTGGCTTCTGCATTTCAGTGCGTCATGTGGACCTAGAGGTCTTATGAAAGTATCACGGAGCAAGATGGTCATAAATAGCCCCATAGCCCCACCTTGTTCCTCTGTGGTAACTTAAGCACTGGGAGGGTCAAACTCACTAAGTGTCCATATGTGGGTCTTATAAACTAAAAGATGTTTTTTGTTTTTTTTTTTCCATTTTTGGTAGCAATGAAACGAAAATAATTCAGCTAACTTTTTTACTTGAATGGAAAGGGACACCTCACTGGTGGGAAGACAAAAGGTTATCATATTTTGCTTATTTTCCCCTTGTATTAAAGACATAATTTTAGTAAGTTTTTTTGTTGTCATTGTTGTTTTGTTGTTTGGGTTTTTTTGAGACGGAGTCTCGCTCTGTCGCCCAGGCTGGAATGCAGTGAGTGGCGCAATCTCAGGTCACTGCAAGCTCCACCTCCCAGGTTCAAGCAATTCTCCTGCTTCAGCCTCCTGAGGAGCTGGGACTACAGGCGCCGCCACCACGCCCGGATAATTTTTGTATTTTTAGTAGAGACGGGGTTTCACCATATTGGCCAGGCTGATCTCGAACTCCTGACCTTGTGATCTGCCCGCCTCAGTCTCTCAAAGTACTGGGATTACAGGCATGAACCACTGCGCCCGGCCAGATTTTAGTGTTTTATTTAATACTACAAAAGAAATACATTCTCATGTAAAAAGACTTAGAAAACTCATATGAGCCAAAAGAAGTTAAAAGCACCCATTATATCTGTTTGTGTGCCTCAGCTCCAGGAGAAGGAAACCTGGCTTAAGCAGTACAGACTCTACTACATGACAAGGAGGCCAGGGCCAGCTGGGTGGGCTTCAGGGCTGGTTTTTCCAGTGGTTCATTGATGTCATTAAAAATCCAGGTTTATTTCATCTCTCTGATCTGCTGTCTTCAGTGTGGTTTTAACATCAGCCCCACAGGCTGTTGCAATGGTGACAACAGTAGTTCAAGGTGTTACATCAAGACATAACCACATCGAAAGGAAAAAGAGAGACTTCCTCATCTCTTTTACAAGTAAGACATTTTCTTGGAAGAGCTTTCTAATGGACTCTTCCTCACATTCTATTGGTCAGACCTGGAGGACACGCCCACTCCTTAATCAACACGTACAAGGGGGCGGGATTCCTTTTCGAGCAATCAGAAAGAGCCACGAAGACGGTCAGCTGCCCCTTGAGACACAGGAGTCAATGGGGCTTGGGGAGATACTGAGCCCAAAGTGACAAGTTACTCTAAAGGAAAGTAGGGGGGATGGACACGGGGGAGGCAATCAACATTGTCCATAGCTAACAGTCTGCAGGACTGACCCTGGTTAACGTCTGAATAAACATCCCTTCTTTTCCTGGGAGTGTGTGTGCATGTGTGCGTGTAATAATACTGTATTTGCCCTCTTAATTTGGGGTTTTCCCCCCTCAGCAATATATTGTGTCAGGCAGAATAAAGCTGTAAAGAAATTAAACAATACAAATAAAAATAAATACATTATGGAATCCTGCCATGCCATAAACAATCTTCTACAATATCATTTTAATGACTACAGATATTCCATTTGTATGAATATAGCATAATTTATTTACCAAAAAAGAATTAAAAATAAATATTTTCAAGTACGATATGAAAATTTTTAATTTAATTATATGCACTGAAAAGATATTATAAAGTTAAGGTCTTGCTTTTTTTGAAGGCAAGTGAAAAGGAAGGAATCTTGTATTGACATTTATTTTAACAACTTATGCTTCAAATTAAAACATGACCACTGAAGCTGATGCTGTTGGACCATAGACCAAACTTTAAGAATCTAGGCAAGTGTGGCCACTCATGACTGTAATCTCAGCACTTTGGGAGGCTGAGACAGGAGAATTGCTTGAGGCGAGGAGTTCAAGAACAGCTTGGGAATCATATAGTGAGACTCCCTCTCTACAGAAAGCCGGGAATGGTGGCATGAACCTGTAGTTTCAGCTACTTGGAAGACTGAGGTTGGAGGACTGCTTGAGGCCAGGAGTTCAAGACCACCCTGAGGAACATAGTGAGACCCCGTCTCTACAAAAAAAATAAAAAGTTAGCTGGGCATGGTGGCGTGCACCTGTAGTTCCAGCCACGTGGGAGGGTGAAATGGGAGGATTGCTTGAGCCCAAGAGTACGAGGCTACGGTGAGCTATGATCATGCTACTGCGTTCCAGCCTGAGTGACAGAGCAAATCCCATCTCAAAAGTAAGTAGATAAAAATAAATAAATAAATAATCTGGAGCAGTGCTGTTCAGTAGAACTTCTGTGCTGATGGGAATGTTCTAGAATCTGCACTGTTCAATGTGCTAGCACATGTGGCTACTGAACACTTGAAATGTGGCTACTACAACTGAGGATCTGGCTGGTTTTATCTTTTTTTTTTTTCATTTTAAGTAATTTAAATTTAAATAGTTACAACATGACTGACTAGTGACTACCATATTGCATAGCACAAAATTAGAGTGTTTCACAATCAAAAATATTCTCCCTCTTGCAAATCAAAGTCACAATAAGATATATCCACCTCACACCTGTTAGATTATCAACAAGGCAAAAGATAAGAAGTACTGGTGAGGATGTGGAGAAAAGGAAACCCTTATACACTGTTGATGGGAATGCAAATGGGTACAGCCATTATGGCAAGAGGTATGGAATTTTCCCACAAAGTTAAAAATTAGATCACCTTTTAATCCAGCAATCCTACTTCTTTTATTTTTCCAAAGGAAATGAGATCAATATTTCCAAGAGGTACCTGCACTCCCATCTTCATGGCAGCATTATTCACCATAGCCAAGATATGAAATCAACCTATGTGTCCATCAATTCGGATGAATGTACAAAGAAAATGTGATATATATACAACAGAATATTATTCGGCCTTTAAAAAGAAGGAAATCCTGACTGGGCGGGGTGGCTCATGCCTGTAATCCCAGCACTTTGGGAGGCCGAGGTGGGAGAATTATTTAAGGTCAGGGGTTGGAGACCAGTCTGGCCAACATGGTGAAACCCCATCTCTACTGAAAATTCAAAAAAAAACAAAAATTGCTGGGTGTGGTGGCGGGCTCCTGTAATCCCAGCTACTGGGAGACTGAGGCAGGAGAATCGCTTCAACCCAGGAGGCAGAGGTTGCAGCGAGCAGAGATCGCGCCACCGCACTCCAGCCTGGGCGACTGAGCAAGACTGTGACAATATGGATGAATCAGAGGACACCGTGCTAAGTGAAATAAGCCAGATATAGAAAGACAGATTCTGCATGATCTCGCTGACTTGTGGAATCCAGAAAAGCAGGGATCATGGAAACAGAGTAGAATGGTGGTTGCCAGAGGCTGGAGGAGGGAGAAATGGGAGATGCTTGTCGAAGGATACAAAACAAAGTTTCAGTTACACAAGGTAAATAACTTTGAAGATCGAATGTACAGCAATGTGAATATAATAACAATACGGTATTGTATACTTGAAATTTGCCAAGAGGGTAGAGCTTGTGTTCTCACCACAAAAAAAAAAAAAAAGAAAAAAATGGTAACAATGTGAGGTAATAGATACATTAATTAGCTTGATTGTGATGATTTCCCACAACGTATGTGTATATCAAAACATCAAGTTGTACAGGTTAAATACAAAAAATAAAGTAAAATAAAATCAGGCCAAATAAAAGATATTATTGTTAATTTAAAAATGTAGATTCTGACCGGGCGCGGTGCCTCAAGCCTGTAATCCCAGCACTTTGGGAGGCTGAGACGGGTGGATCACGAGGTCAGGAGATCGAGACCATCCTGGCTAACCCGGTGAAACCCCGTCTCTACTAAAAAATACAAAAAACTAGCCGGGCGAGGTGGCGGGCGCCTGTAGTCCCAGCTACTCGGGAGGCTGAGGCAGGAGAATGGCGTGAACCCGGGAGGCGGAGCTTGCAGTGAGCTGAGATCTGGCCACTGCACTCCAGCCTGGGCGACAGAGCGAGACTCTGTCTCAAAATAAATAAATAAATAAAAAATAAAAATAAAAATGTAGATTCTTCCTCGTTCTGAAAGGTAAAGGTTTTCAAGCACTTCCAAAGAGTAGAGGAAAAAGGAGAGAAGGCGCCAGAGAGAAATGAAGGCCTATTTGCATGCACTGCATACGATAATATGCAGCAAATCTCTAAGCAGAGACGCTGGTGGAGTTCTGCACGGACAGTGATGGGACTCGACCTCACCACCTGTGCCAAGTGGATCCAAGATGCTTCTTCCCACGAGCAGGGAGACTGTGCCGGCAGCCAATGAAAAAAATGTTCTTTCTCATCATATGAGGATGCTACGAAGTGCCAACCTGAATTGGGTTTCCCTGTTGTTCTGCAGAGGGATGGAAGCCATCGAAAATGTATTTCCAGCCGAACTGTGGCTCATTACGCATTGGCCTTGCACGGGGACCTTTTGTTCAGCAGCAGAGGCAAAGTGGGCACGCCAGCCAGAGCGTAACTGTCCACCTGTCTCTCTATGAAAAGTCTTTTTTTTCAGTGCTTTTTGGCTCTAGCTAAATCATGGCAGCAGTTGGATCTTGGCAGAACTCTACGTCCCGAATGAGGATCTGGTGCTGGAATCTCAGACAAGGCACGCTGTATTTACTCCATGCACACTCAAAGCCGAAAACTGTCTTCACTCGGTCCCGTGATTATCTTTTTTACCCCTTTTGGTTCTCTATTAGAATCACTTCTCCAGGAATTACATAAACAATCTTCTGTTCATGAGTAATTTGTGATCTAAAAATCTAGGCCATTGTAGGGAGAATTCCCTGGTGTCACTAACACCACAAAGATCTTAAACCTGTCTTCACTTTACATCTTTTAAGTGTGTCATAGCCAGTTCGACTCTCCCCAGGGCTTCAGCCATCCTTTGCCAAGAGCAAGGGGAGGAGCCGGGATCTAAAGGCATCGAATGTCCACTGGAGGGTTGAGGGATGTGGTAGAGTTCTGATTGAGTGTCAACACCCAAGACATTCCAGAAGTGATATATCTGTGGGACTTAACATTTTTACTTGAAGCATTCTCAAAAATTAAAAGACTGGTTCTACTCTAGAAGATGCCTTACATTAACTGAGGCTCTAACTGGGTGCCAGCTCTTACTTTTAGGTGCTAGCAATGAACTAAGCTGACAAGACTTCTTGTCCTAGCCTGGGCGGTGGCTCACGCCTGTAATCCCAGCACTTCGGGAGGCCAAGGCAGGTGGATCA
>NW_012101599.1:1379853-1382899 GCF_000951045.1 Mandrillus leucophaeus
CGGCATCATTTCGTTGTGGTTCCTTTCTGAAGGGGGACAGGGTTGCTCTGAAGGCGAGGGAGGAGCATCTGTTTGCAGGAAACCCGGAGACGGTCTCAACCTCGTGGAACTGCTGGACGCGCAGCTAATAAGTGAAGGCCCCGCTTGAGTCCGGAGCTCCCGGGAGCCGCGATGCTGCAGCTGGTGACGGACCGCGCTGGAGCCGGGGCCTCCCCTGTGTCCGCTCAGCCGCGTGGAGCCTGCGGCGGCTCCTCCTGGCCAGGGAGGCCCGAACCCGGGGTGCTGTCGAGTTGTTTTCACACAGGCCTCTTAACCGCGACCGGGAACCAGCTGAACCGATGCCCTCCGGCCGCGGGAGAGGCGTGGGTCGCATGACCGCCTCCCACCCGCTCCACCCACGACCCCGCGTGGGCCCCAGGCCAGTGCGGTGACCGTGCCCCGCCGGGTGCCCGCAGCTGCCAGGAGGACGTAACACACACAACGTCAGCTCTGTGTCCTGACAGGAAAAGAAAGCCAGTCACAGTGAAGGCATGGAACCTAACCATCTTTGCTTGAGGAGAGGTTTTGGTTCTCTTCTGAGGGCTGTTAACAGGAAAGTAAAGCACGTTGTTTTCCATTGAAAATCATTTTGTGGCAGGGTTTAGGGCACAGAGCAGCTTCAGGATAAAGAGAGCGGAGGGGAAGAAAGACCCTATTATCGGTGACCACAGTGTTCCTGGAGGCCAGCCCGCCTCTAGACTTCTCATGATGTAAGAGAATACATCTTCCCATTGCTTCATGCAGTATGAGTTGAAGTTTTGTATTGTGACTTGAAACTCCAAAATCCTAATTGCCGGCAGCACTGTCTTGGGGATGGCGAGCCATGCATCCTGGCCAGGGGCCCGCTGGAAGACACTGCTGAGGTTCAGAAGGGCCTGAGGCATCAAGGAGAAATGACATGAGGCCAAGTCAAGGAGGAGAACAGCCACAAACCAGAAGAACAAGCCACAGGTTACCTGGCAGAACCCTAGGCCCAGGAGCGGAGGAGCTCAGGGGCCAGATGACACTACCCAAAGCAGATGGCAGCAACCGGAATCCCAGGGCAGCTCCCAGCCTGAGGCTTCTCCCCTCGGTCACAAAGTCACTGCCACCCCTTCCCATTTCCACAGACCCAGGTGCCCTCTTGGGAACAGCAAGCTGAGGAAGAGGAAACATAGAAGACTGGGTTGCTCTCCCCACTCCCCTCCCCAGAAAACTGTTTAAACATGAAGAAACCTAAACTCCAAAAACTGGCAAATTAAAGGAGTTCCAAACCACCTCCGTCCTCTTCCTGAAACCCATCCTTTCCAGCCACCCAGCAATTGAGGTTTGCAGGGAAGATTAGATACCTTTAGAAAATGAAGAGGCGAGACCTTCTTCTGGCGCACTGAAATAGCATATGTAAACTTAGGCTCCACAATACAAGGCCTATGGAAGTCTCAAGCGGTGTCACTCTAAACCCCTACTGGTCATCGCAGTTCTATTCCACAGCGGCTGGCACATGTCTGGCTACCTGCTGCCGCTTTCCCCCACTGAGACCATGGCGGGGATCACTGATTGATCATCACACCTTCCTCCTCCGAGCTCACATAAGGCCTCAGATGCCTTCTCATCACATGCTGCATGAAACCACTACCAAGTCGTCAGAGCTGGGAAATATATGGAAATGATTTGCAAACAGCAATTTGACGAGCGCCAGGAATCAAGATCCTTGCCTTCATCTCTTATTGGAAGGTAGTACTGGTGTAGCAGAGGCTCCAAGGCTCATTCTGCAGGATACCAGTGCTCCTCCAATACAGAGAGCAAAGCCTATGGAAGTCAACTCTGCTTAAGGCAATCTGGATTTTCATTCTGACTCCTTTTAGCTCAGCAACAAGCAAGCCTTTTATTCCCCTCTCCTCCCACCTTGTCCCTAGGCATCATAAAGCACACGGGCGCTCCTTCCAGGCTTTCAACTGTTTCCAGAATCCTAAGTAACACCACTATTTTCAAGACACCTTGCAGCAGCCAACGTTCAGCCTTCCTGGTGTGGGCTTTCCCTAGCTCTCGGTGTGGTTGAACATCTGACAGCCATTCGGTGGAATAAGTGAAGGGATTAGAACAAGAAACACAGCCTCTTGTTGACTTTTCTGCTGATCCATTGGAAATTCAGTTAGGCTCCCCAAAGCGTGCCTATTCTTACTTAAATATTAAAAATGCAATTTCTGCAGAAGCCGTCTTGGAGGTTATAAAGAGCAGTCAACACGGGATCCCTAAAGGGAGTCCTCTCTCACGCTTGTCTTTGCCCGGCCCCCTTTTAAAATGATACCAGAGTTCTGGAGAAGCCCAGACAAATGGCCTCAGCCAACGAGGTCATCTGTTTACTGCCCAAGACCACCAGGCTGGAGGCTGCACGGGGCTGCCGTGTCACAGCCTGGGAAGCTACCTCGCCCAAAGATGCCTTCGCAGGAACACCTCATTCCAAGGCGGTCAGATTCTACCGTCTCTACTGAAATCTGCCGTCCTTCTACAACCCACATGGTCAGGTTCTTGAGCATATTAATCTGAAAATCTTTATACATCTCCTGACCCTTCCATAACTCTGAAAGCTACACACAGACCTAGGCACCATCTGGGAGAATTTCCCAGCCAATGGGCATGTCCCCAAGGTAGAAGCCTCCTGAGCCGGTCAGGGGCGTGGCTTTGGGGTCAGATGGCCAAGTTTGAATCTTATAGCTCCCTCCTTCTAGCTGTGTGTGACCTGGGACGGGTTTCTCCGTCTTTTTGAGCCTCAGTGTCTATATCTCTAAAGAACATTGTAGTAAAACTGGCTACTTGGGTTTTTAGGGTAACTGAGCAGAGCTGGGGGGAAGAGTCTCTGTTCTTGGTTCTGGCATCCCTGCTCTTCTACCTCCGCTCATACACACAGGTCACCTGTTCTCCCGCCTCCGCTCATACACACAGGTCACCTGTTCTCCCGCCTCCGCTCATACGCACAGGTCACCTGTTCTCCCACCTCCGCTCATACACACAGGTCACCTGTTCTCCC